>NC_026002.2:16654655-16830307 GCF_000442705.2 Elaeis guineensis
TGGTGACAGAAAATAAAATCTTTCAAATTTGAAAATTATTTTCGAAATGCCAAACCCTGACCCATCAGCCCAAGTACTTAATTAAAAGAATTAAGTGTTGTCTAGTAGGTCTAGAATTATGAATTAAGACCTAAGACAATTGCATAAACTTTTGGGTCAATGGGTTAGATGAATTAGGTCCATAATTAGGTTAGACCTAAGGTTAGTTTAAAAAAATAGACTAATTGGAGTAATTGGTCAAATCTAATCAAAAGTTGAATTAGATTAGGTCAAGGATACTATAGACTCAACTTCAATAGTTGTAGTTGAATGGGTCCATGTCTTTAACTAGACCAAGATGGACTTAATTCATGGCTACGCGGTGGAGCTCTATTTACTAAGTTGATCAAAATTAAAACTAATGAACCGGTTGGTGTCTAAGGTAAGTTCGACAGTTTTGACCAGTGGTTCTTAAGCGGGAGCTACTCGCATTGATTCGATCATTGACGAGTTAATGGCAAATCCCCACCACTGATCTCACTTACCTGGCCAATCTGGTAAGTTAGATTTTGATTAGATCACTTGGTGATTGAGCTCACCCATGTCATTAGGTAAATCAGTATGACTGATTTAGGTGCTCCTAATGCCAGCTTTAATTAAATCTTTTTTAATCTGACTTGGTGAAGTCAGTGGGAGGATTGAAATTGGCTGGATGATTTCTTTTCTACTATTCTTTAATAAAATCCTCAAAATTATTAGGTCCCTAAAATGATTAAGTTATAATGATAACTAAGTCATAGCCTCCCATTAAGTGAATGATAATGAGTCCATTAGTTCAATGATCATTGGAGGCCCAAAGGCCTGGTGCTCATTGGCTAATGGAATTATTATTCATAATATGATAATTTGATTGAGTCTTTCTGATGGTGGTTAGGTTGGCCGGCCAAAGTCGGGCCTGATCATTTATTGGTCCGATTCACTAAATTAAGTCATGTTAATGGTTGGACCTAACCAGATCTTTTCAGTGGAGGCCAAAGCCTACTGATTAGGTTCTGGGGCAAAATAAATTACTAGAAGTTGTTTAGAGAAATAACTGGTTAAGAACCTACCCATAGATGCACATAGGTTGACCAACCAAAGTTGGGCTCGTGTGTAGTCTGTGTGGATTCTAGTACCCATTAAGGAATTAAAGTAATTTCTCGAATTGGAGGATGAGGCTACCAGTTCGTAAAAATATTGGAAAAAATTTAGACTAAAGTCCAAGTCTTTAGTATTAATTTATGTACTAATATAGGTCTCGTTTTTCTTTAAGCAGCTATGGCCACTACCCTATCGCTCCGGTCATTATTAGATAATGACAAGCTCATGGGACCCAATTTCGATAGCTGGTATCGAAAATTGAAAATCATCCTTGAGCATGAGCAGATCCTTTATGTAGTAATGGATCCAGCACCTGAGGAGCCAGCTCCGAACGCTAGTAAAGCGATCCGACACACTTACTTGAAGTGGCTCAATGACCGCACCATCGTTCGATGTATTATGCTGGCAGCAATGAATGACGAGTTCAGCCGAAGGTTTGAGAACGCCCAGCCACAGGAGATGCTTCAAATGTTGAACGACTCCTTTGGCACGCCTGACGATGTTGAAAGGTACAAAACTAGTTGTGCCATTTTCAATGCTCGGATGAGGGATGGGGCCTCAGTCACTGATCATGTACTGTACATGATCGAGATGATTGAGCGCCTAAGCAAATTGGGCTTTCCTCTGCACGAGCAGCTCGGTAAGGATGCGATCCTTAATTCCTTGCCCAAGTCCTTCCATTCCTTACTCATTTTCGAATGACAAAGCCTGCAGTAAACTACCACGGATTGTTGGGGTTGCTGCAGAACTTTGAGAAGGATCACCAACTCCATAAGGAGTCGGTGAATGTAGTGGGAGGGTCTTCTTCTCGTCGTCAACCCTTTGGGAAGGGGAAGAAGAACAAGAAGAAGAAAAATAAGAAGGTGCAATCTCATGCTGGGACAGTAGCACGGGGTCAGACCAAGAAGCGCAAGCATGACCAGAGCCAGGCGGAGTGCTTCTTTTGCAAGAAGCACGGGCATTGGAAGAAAAACTGTCCTCAATACATTGCCTCCCTGGATCCGAACAGGCTAAAGAAGAAGCAAGGTAATTATATGATAACTCCTTGCAACTTTTCGATTTGTGATACTACTGCCTGGGTATTGGATACCGGAAGCCCTTATCATATTTGTAATTCGATGCAGGGTCTGCAGGTCAGTAGGAGATTTGATGAAGGCGAGAGGTTCCTGAATGTTGGAGATGGAAGCAAAGTTCCAGTTCTAGCTTTAGGAATCATGAGTCTTGTAATCAATTCTCGTAATGTAATTCTGAGTGAATGTCACTATTGTCCAAGTTTTTTATTAAATATTATTTCTGTAGGCCTTTTGGCCATGTACGGTTATGATTTTTTAATAAAAGAAAATATTTGCAATATCATTTTGAATGGTGTTACAATATTTGTTGGACAATTAAATAATGGAATTTACTTACTATCACAGCCTGTTAATGTGGTTCAAAAATTCGGTAAATGCTCTAGAATAGATAATGTGTCAGAAGTCTACCTTTGGCACTGTAGGCTAGGTCATATCAATAAGAACAGGATAAACAGGTTGGCTCAAGAAGGAATTCTTGAAGTTAGTGATTGTGAATCACTTCCAACCTGTGAGTCCTGTCTTCTTGGAAAGATGACCAAGTCACCTTTTACTGGAAAAGATGAGCGAGCCAGTGAACTCTTAGGTCTGGTACATTCTGATGTATGTGGACCCATGAGCTCAAGTGCAAGAGGTGGATTTTTCTACTTCATAACCTTCACAGACGACCTATCTAGGTATGGGTATGTCTATTTAATGAAGCATAAGTCGGAATCATTTGAAATGTTCAAACTATTCCGAAATGAGGTAGAAAAATAAACTGGGAAGTGTATTAAAACTCTTTGATCTGATCGAGGAGGTGAATACCTTTCCAATGAGTTTCTGACGTATCTAAGGGAGAATGGGATTCTCTCTCAGTGGACTCCTCCTGGAACACCACAGCATAATGATGTGTCTGAAAGGAGGAATCGAACCCTGTTAGACATGGTTCGATTCATGATGGGGTTTGCTGGTCTGCCGATCTCCCTCTGGGGATATGCGCTCGAATCGGCTTGTTACCTTCTAAATAGAGTTCCGAGTAAGTCTGTAGCCAAAACGCCATATGAGATATGGATAGGACGTAAGCCAGTACTCTCGCACCTTAGGGTTTGGGGGTGTCCGGCTTATGTTAAACGTTTAATTACAGACAAGCTTGGACCTAGGTCTGACAAGTGTAATTTTATAGGGTACCCAAAAGAGACCAAAGGGTATTATTTCTACCTTGCTGATGAGCAAAAGGTGTTTGTCAGCCTTAAGACAATCTTTTTAGAAAAGGAGTTCCTTAGTGAAGGAACTGTTGCCTCTAAAGTCGAACTTGACGAAGTTCGACAGGTGGAAAAACCGACACATATTACTGAACCTGAACCGGATTTGATTAGATCAGATCCGGAGCCCATTGATTATGCACCCTTAAGGCGGTCTGGTAGAGTACCACATCAACCGGACAGATATTATGGTTTCTTGGTCCGGGATGGTGATCCTATCGAACTTGATGAAAACGATGAGGATCCGATCACCTACATGGATGCAATGCAGAGATCTGACTCTGAGAAATGGCTAGAGGCCATGAAATCCGAAATGGAGTCCATGAAGGTCAACGATGTGTGGACATTGGTTGACCCACCCGAAGGAGTAAAACCCATAGGGTGTAAGTGGGTCTTCAAAAGGAAGAGGGGCGCAGACGGAAAGGTGGAGACCTATAAAGCCCGTCTGGTTGCCAAGGGATATCGTCAACGTTATGGTATAGACTATGATGAGATGTTTTCTCCTGTGGCAATGCTCAAATCTATTCGGATTATGCTTGCGATAGCTGCCCATCTGGACTATGAAATCTGGCAGATGGATGTGAAGACAGCTTTCCTAAACGGAGAGCTGGACGAAGAGGTGTATATGATACAACCTGAAGGGTTCACATCCACAGATGAGTCTAAGGTGTGCAAGCTACAGAGGTCCATTTATGGACTTAAGCAGGCATCTCGGAGTTGGAACATACGTTTTGATAGGACGATCAAAACGTTGGCTTCGTTAAGAACGGAGAAGAACCCTGCATTTATAAGTGGGCTAATGGTCCAGCAGTAGTATTTCTTGTATTGTATGTGGATGCATTCTCTTAATCGGGAATGATGTCCCTGCATTACAGGGAATAAAGATTTGGCTATCATCACAGTTCTCCATGAAGGATCTGGGAGAAGCTTCCTACATCCTAGGGATGAGGATCTATAGGGATAGATCCAAAAAGTTGCTTGGCTTATCCCAGTCCACGTACATTGATACTATGCTGAAAAGGTTCAGCATGGAAAATTCCAAGAAAGGCTATCTACCGATAGGCCATGGAATTTCTCTCTCGAAGAGGGATTGTCCGACAACACCTCAAGAGAGAGAGCGTATGGGTAGGATTCCATATGCTTCGGCAGTGGGATCTATCATGTACGCCATGACATGTACACGACCAGATGTGGCATACTCACTAGGGGTAGTGAGTAGATACCAATCTGATCCAGGAGAGAATCACTGGAAGGTTGTTAAAACCATCCTGAAGTATTTGAGAAATACTAAGGACCAGTGGCTTATATATGGTGAATCGGACTTGAGACTTATAGGGTTTACAGACTCTAGTTTCCAGTCTGATCGAGATGTTAGCAAGAGTGTGTCAGGATTTATTTTTACCCTTAATGGTGGGGTTGTCTGCTGGAAGAGTTCCAAGCAGCACACTGTGGCTGATTCAGTATGCGAGGCGGAGTATATTGCTGCATCAGATGCTGCCAAAGAAGCGGTGTGGCTGAGAAAATTCATCACCGAGCTCGGAGTAGCACCCTCCCTTGTTGGTCCAGTTCTGCTCTACTGCGATAGCTCTGGAGCCATTGCTCAGGCGAAGGAACCAAAGGCACACCAGCGGACGAAGCATATTCTGCACCGCTACCATCTCATCCGGGAGATCGTGGATCGAGGTGACGTCGACCTTCAGAAGATCGACGGGAAGGAGAACCTGGCCGACCCATTCACTAAAGCCATTGCGGTGAAGGAGTTCAACGACTACAAGTCGAAGATGGGTATTAGATACTGCACCGATAGGCTTTAGGCCAAGTGGGAGATTGTTGGGAATAGTGTCCCAAAGCCAATCGTCAGCATGTTGACGGTTGTGCTCCTTTTGTATTAGTACATGAATTATAAATAAATAAAAATTATTTTGGTATTTTTTTCATCACAAATGTTTCATCTTCTAATGAACTCCTGTGTTGTGGTGAAGTCCTTAGGACTATTTAGACTCGACAAAGGAGGATT
The DNA here is from genome assembly GCF_000442705.2 of Elaeis guineensis. Classification (NCBI taxonomy): domain Eukaryota; kingdom Viridiplantae; phylum Streptophyta; class Magnoliopsida; order Arecales; family Arecaceae; genus Elaeis; species Elaeis guineensis. Next base: position 16,660,106 of record NC_026002.2, read on the forward strand.
TGTCGTTTAGTCCTTAAACATGTTCGCGACCAAATGATACGTTGTTACCAAGGACGACAACATTTATCGAGCATAGGTCGTTGTGTGCCATATGGGTTGGTTGTCCTCATAACCAAAGAGTGTGGAGACACTGGTATGGCATACAGGTGAGATGTAATGGTACATCTGCACTGAACGTGACCAACTCCGGAGCTATTTCTGCTGTCAAGATTTGCTCCGATGGGATATGGGTATAAATGTTCCTCCGACCTGAGACCGCCACGGTGACTTGCAAGCAACTCACTGCACTTAGGCACTGGACTACCTGAATTTCTAATTCAGTGACGGAAGGTTGCTGGGTGTAGTCAAGTACTTGACTTGTCGGTGCGTGTGTCAAGATGGGATTGACCACTCCAGTTTAGGAGCTGTGTACAGTCGTGTTTCAATTTAGCAAAATCTTGGCCAGGGTAGTCCTAGTGAGGAGTCACAGGACTAATTGAGTTGAGCACGATTCGGATGATATCATCAGGGTTGACAGTTTAACTCTGAGTCATCCTAAACACAGGGGTCAAAAGGGATGAATTATACGGTAACCATATTCACGTAGGTTCTGAATGTTGCGATTGCGATTATTCGACCTATCCGGTCGTCGGGTACCATTGCTAGATGGTCACTTCGATTAGTACAGAAATTGGTTCCTGTGCTACCGGCTTAGGTTCGAACCTGCGGGGTCACACACATTAGAGGTTCCTTTCTGATCTGATGGCTGATTATGAGTCTTATCTATCTGGAACTCTATGATTGAGAATTAAGATTCTCTAATCATGAGTTCCACACATTTTGGGTACCGGAGTCAAAATTTTGAATTTCGAATTTTGAATTTGAAATTTGAACTCTTTGATCAGGGTTTCATATCGATGGTCTCTGATGCCTGATTGCCCATCGGATTTGGACTCAATATTTATGAGAGGTTTAATTAGTAATTTAATCACTAATTAACTCAATTTGATTGAGTAATTATTTTTGGATCAAGTCCAATTGAATTGGATTCAGTTTGGATTGACCCGATTAGGTTAAATGTTGACCTAATCGCTAAGGTGGTTTAGTCCCTGATTTGATTAGGGGTTAGGTTTAGTTAATTCCTGATTTGATTAAGATTTTATTAAGCCTAATTAAGCCTAATTATGTTGGGTTTAATTTGGTCTAATTGTGCTCAACCTATTTTAAACTAGGTTGGCTCAATTTGAATCAAACCACCTTATTTTAAATTTCCTGCGTCACCCAACTTCCTTGCACCCATTTGAATTCACGAGAAGAAACTTCTCGTGAAATTTTTCTCACGTAAAACCCTTCCCCACGTCCTCATTTGTGCGCCATATGGATGGATAAATTAATTAGTTAGCCATTCAAATTCAAAGCATGTTTGAATTTGAATGGATAACTTATCACTTGCCCTTTCATCCTTATCCATTTTGTGCGCCACATTACTTACACGAGCAAAGGTTTCTCGTGAAACTTTTCCACGCACAAAGAGCCACGCCCCTTCTCTTCTCACGCCCAAAAGGATAGGGATAAGTTGGTTTTCGTTTGAATTCAAATTTGATTTGAATTCAAATGTATAACCTCTTGTCTTTATCCTCTCACGCGGATAAGACACGTTTGACGTTGTTTTAAAAAGAGGAGAAAGGTGGGACGTGCATAGAAAAATTAAGAGAGAAACTTTGGGGTGTGAGGAAGGCTTCTACGCAAGGTGAAGGTCCAAAACCTTTCGAGAGAAAAAGAAAGAAAAGAGAGAAAATTGGGCACAGGGTTTTTGGTGTGTACCCTAGGGTTTCTACCTAGGGTTCGGGAAGTGAGATTGGTGTGCCACGAGTGTCGTGAGTCCACCAAATTTCAGAGAGAGATCCATCAGCCTCTCAAGTAACTGTGCAAATGATCCAAAGTGTCCGAGAAGTCGGCACACATCGATCGAAGGAGTTCGATCAACATCTGCCATCAAAAGGGTGAAATCACGAACTAGCATTCGTGAGGAGCTGATCAGACGGGAGTTTCGTGTGGATGATCCGCAGAGGCCAGACAGTTGGGTGGCTGCGACGTGACGATCAGAGCCCTCCGACGGTGATCAGATTACGGTGATCGACTACCCGCAAAAGATGATGTGTTCTGAACACAGTACTGTAAAACGTTTACTGATTCAAATTTGAATTTCAAATTTAAATGCATGCTGTTGTATCATATTTAGATCCTAGTGTAGGGTTAATTAGTATTAATTAATGAGATTAATTAATAATTCCACTGTAAAATAATAATTTTGAAAAAGTTTTAAAATTACCATTTTGCCCCTGCACTAAATTTTCGCTTCACTCTACTCCCCTTCTTCCCCTCCAGCATAATCCTATCGCTGCATAGCATCCTCAGGATTCCTCCATCAGCTACCATCCTGTAGCTTTTCGAATCCAGTCTGTTAAGTGAGATAAAATTCTACCTGAAATTGGGTATGTATCGGACCTCTCCCAATCTCCTCACTACACCATCATGTGTCCTCCAATTGACCGTCCCAATACCTCTGATCGCATAGCTCGATCTATCCAGTAGATATACAGTGTCCTCACTGTTCTCCAAAGAGTCAAACTGCTCCTCTCTGCAACATACATGATTGGTGCATGCAGAATCTAATATCCATTATTAAGAAGAAGTAAATATTTTGTCAGATATCTCCAAGACATCTTCCTCTGAATCACTGCTGGCCGTCGCCACAGCAGCCACCGTTCGATTTTTGAGTTGAGGACAATCTCTAGCTAGATGTCTCAACTCCTCACACCGGTAACATCTGATCTTGTTCAAATCCCTCATGGACTTGGACCGCTTTTGTCGCGATCTCCTGTCGCTCCGTCTACTGCCTCCTGCTTTTTCAGAAGCCACCAAAGTCGAGCTACCGCCACTTGAGCTCGAAGCTGGGTTCTTCCTTCCGAGAACATCGTTCTGGAGTATCACCACGGTGATTTCGTTCATCTTGATGGTATTCTTCCCCACTAGAAGAGCAGTCACTAAAGACTCATACGAAAGTGGAAGCGATGCTAGCAAAACCAGTACCCTGGTCTTCTCCTCAATATTTTCACCAACGCTGAGGAAGTCGGTGAGGATCTTTTGGAAGTGGTTGAGATGCTCCTACACGTTTTGTCCCTTAGTCATCCGCAGCTGGTAAAACTGCCTCCAGAGGAAGAAAGTGTTGGTGAGAGATTTCGTCATGTACAACTTCTCGAGCTTCGACCACAGCACCATCGAGGAAGTCTCGCTAAGGATATGGATCACCACCTCATCCGCTAGGTACATGTGGATGGTACTCACCGCCTGCACCTGTAGTCGTTTTCAATCCTGCACCTCCATGATGGTTGGCTTCTCCTCACACAAGAGAGTATCGATCAACCCCTGTTGGATGAACACGTCCTTCACCCTTACCTACCACAAGGAGAAATTGCTCTTACCATCAAATTTGTTGATCTCTATCTTGATTGTTCCTATCTTCTCCATCTTCAGTCTTACTCACCATTGCTGCAATCTGCGTCCTTGTACCGCTTCGCTCTGATACCACTTGTTGGATGGATGTCTGGCCAGGACACCACCTTTCAAGATTTTTTCGGTATTGCACGATGCAGCAGGAAGAAAGAAAAAATAAAATAAAAATAATCAAATACGTGAATCAGCCAAAAAGGACTCGCCTCCATGGGGCATGCAAACTTCACTATGAGAAAAGAAATATTATAAGAGGAAATCACACCCTCAACTCTCGTACACTCAATTTCTCTCTCTAGAAAGTTCTCCCTCACAAAAGCTTTCTATCTTGGAAGATCCTCTTGAACTCCTGAAGCGACCGCTGTCCGCTGTCTAGAAGCTCTGCTCCTTCTCTCCTAGCGTACGGCTCTCTCTCTTCTCCCGGGTTCTGATCTTCGTGCCGCACGTCCACAGGCCTCACAGGTTTTCCATGAGAAAAAACCAAAACCACTATAAGACCTCTGTTCTACGATCTGGGCCTTTTAAAGGCCTTAAACCCAATTAGATTAGGTTCAGATCTCCTAAACAGGCCCAAACAAACTCTTCTGCACCGTTGGATCATCATCGGGACATCCCAGAGCTGTCTGATCATGATCAGTCCACGAAATAGTATCGTGGACCGTGCAAAACATGTGAGAAACGTCCACGCGGTCCATGCACTGGGCGGTGGACCACCCGATCCATGGTGGATCGAGGTACAGGCCCCAGGCACGGTGCTTGGGCCTGGGCCAGCCCACGCCCTGCTCGCATGCTTGGGTCAGGTCGCACGCCCGCGCCTGGGTCGTGCGCCCAGCATCGAGCCGCGCCCTGCGTGCCTGGCTCGCACGCTAGGCGGCATCCCGCCTCTTATAGCCGCACCTCCATCGCTCCGCCGGCCCGCCGCCGGCCGCCGGCGGTCCTCCGTGGTCTCCGGTTCCATGCAAGCTTCAAAAGCACGTATCTTGACCATCCAGACTCCATTTGAGATATTCTTGATCTCGTTGGACTTCTTTTTTCATTGCGAACCTCGCTGTGGGCTTAATATTGATGGAATCTCGAGGTATCAAATTCTGACAGTATGGGCCCTAGTGATTTTAGCTGGTTTGTTACCTAAGATCTTTTATCTAAATAAATTTTTAATCTAACTTCCTTGCAATTTATACACCCCCTGGCTCTCTATCTCCTTTGCTGCCACCTCACCGTCCACTCGATGTCCTCCCAGAGAGAGAGGATGGGGATGAAGAAGCTGCAGGAAGAATGGGAGATGGAAGGTTAAAAAAAAATTGCTCATGGCCTCTTGACGGATATTGTGTTGGAAAAAAATGAATATGCAGCAGATGGAGGCTAATGCCTTCGTTTTAATAAATTGATTTACAAAAATAATTATGATTATCCATTACTCTCTTTATATGAAGTCCGAAGTTTGACCCCACCCATACCCCCTCGTCCTCCACCGCACCTAGATTTGGCAATTACACCATCGAATCTCGATCCAACTCGACCCTAATAGGTGGGTTGGTCAACATATTGATCTAATCCAATGCAAATTCGATAAATTTATATTTTAGATCGGATTGGGTTCAGATAGTGACCGTCCTGATCCATTATTTGATCCAAACTTGATCCGATCTTATGTATATATATTGTTTTTCTAACTTAGTGAAGGGCTAAAGACTGGTTGTATAAAATGCAAGATTTATACCTTTTAGGTTTGGTTAAGACCTCAAGGATCAAAAACTAGTAGTGGGTTATCGTTCAATGTTTCTATTTTCATCTAGAAAATTTTATTTAGGCTGGACAGATATCCGATCGGATAAGATATGGATAAAAAAAGTGTTAACCCCTCGGATCATGGATTAAGTTTGAATTAAAATATTGAGATATCGGGTCAGATTTTGGTCGACCCAAATCTGCACCCAATCCATCGTATTGCCGAGCCTAAGGTCCCCACCCTACCATCATCATAAATAAATTAAAAAAACCGTACGGTTATGACTATAAGGACACCCGCAGAGGAATTGTGTTGTATGTGAGGGCTGGAAGGAAAGCCTGGGCCTCTGAGGGAGTCGGCTGCACGTTCCTTTATAAAATGAGGTAGCTCTAGTTCGAAATGAGAACCAGGCCGTGAAAAACCCTAGCGCTCTCTCTCCGAAAAAGGAAATCCGTCCACAATCGAGAGGGAGGCCGGAGAGGAACCCTTTTTTCATTTCTCGGCGTCAAAGATGAATCCTTTCGACGTCCGCTACGCGGATCCGAGCTCCTACAGGGAGAGGCGAAGGTAATCATCCCCGTCTTATCTCTCTAAAACCATGTAAAATCACATCTCGTAGCTTTTTTCTTGTTATTCTTCTTCTGATTCCTTTCTTTCTTTTGTTTTTGGTGATGGCAGCGATTTAATGCGGCCGCCGCAGTTGAATGGCCCGCTGATGCCGCCGTCCGCCGTCGGCGTGGGCCTTGGCGTATCCCCTATGGCTGGCCGCGGCGGCTCCACCCCCTTCCTGCCCCCTGCCGGCCCGGATTTTGCCGCCGGAAGAGGAGGCGGCATCGGCGCTCCCATGGGCGGTGGCAGTTTCTCTACTGGTTTTACCTCGTCCCAATTTACATCTGGTGGAGGCGGCGGTGACTTTGGAGGCCGTGGTGGTGGGGGGAGAGGATTCGATGCTGGGAGAGGAGGCCGGGGAGGAGCAGGAGGAGGTAGATTCTCTGGAGGTGACCGTGGTGGCAGGTCTGGAAGGGGCCGAGGATTTGATTCGGCGAGGACAGGCGGAAGTGGAGATGGCGGTCGGGGAAGGGGAAGTGGGAGAGGCCAAGATTTTGGTGGCCGTGGGGTTGGAAGGGGGAGAGGATTCGAAGGTGGGCGTGGGGGTGGTGGTGCTAGGGGATTCGAAGGTGGGCGTGGGGGTGGTGGTGGGAGGGGATTCGAAGGTGGGCGTGGGAGGGGATTCGATGGCGGACGTGGGGGTGGTCGGTTTGGCGGCAGTGGTGCTAGAGACTTTGGGAAGCCAAGAGATGACCTTGATAAGCTTTCTCTTCCGAAACAGGATTTTCATGACCTCATCCCTTTCGAGAAGAACTTCTATGTGGAGAGCCCTGCGGTGCAGGCCATGTCCGAGCAGGATGCCATGCTTTATCGGAAGGGCCGGGAGATAACGGTTGAAGGTCGTGATGTTCCCAAGCCTATTAGGTTCTTTCATGAGGCCAACTTCCCGAGTATGTGCTAGTTCTTTTAAATCTTTCGCCTCCTGCACTGTCAAATTTTTACTTATAGCAGCCATTTGTAGATGTTTTGTAGTAAATGTGGTTCAGATTTATCCCACTGTGTCACATCCTTGTGTTAAGATAACAAATGTTGCCAGTGAAACAAATGATCACGAGAAGAGGTAAAATAATAGCCACACAATTCCAAACCAACCGACAATGGATGGTTCTTTACTGCTAGCTAATAAACTGCAGTTGTTTTCTTGCTGTCTGATGACATTTGATATCACCCTGCATTCAGTCCCTCCTTATCCAAGTGTCATTGTATCTCTGGCTCTCGTCTGTTAATTATGTAAGGCATGGCCTCAGCTAAGTTGCCATTGATCCAGATATGTCTCCATGGAAAAAATCTCCAATGAATTTGGCTCCCACCTTTGATGTTAACACCAAGGTTTTACGTCCTGGTGAGACGGAGGATGGCCCGGCCGTCCCTTTCCGTTCCCGTGAGAAAATGGAACTGGGACGGGTTTGAGACTCCGGAACCTGTCTATGCAGGGAGAGAAGAAGCAAAAGAAAAGAAAGAAAGGAAGATGAAGAAAGGAAAAAAGAGAAAGGAAAGAAAAAGAAAAATGAAGAAGAAGAAAAAGGAAAGAAGGAAGAAAGGAAAGAGAAAAAATAAGAAAAAGAAAAAAAAAGAAAGGAAGAGATAAAAAAATGAAACAAAAAGTAAAGAAAAGAAAGGAAGAAGATAGAAGAAAAAGAAAGAAAAAAAAGGAAGAAAAAGAAAGAAAAGAAGGAAGAAAAGAAAGAAGAAGGGGAGAGAAAAGGAGGATATCTATCGGGATGCATAATCGAGATGGCTGTCGGGACGGGACAAGATAGCAGGGTGTCTCATTCTATGGAGATACTGAGACACTTCCATCCCACGGGATTTAAAACCTTGGTTAACACTACTTCATCCTGCACCTTCCCAAATGCAGATTAGCCTGTTGAATCTACTCAGTAAAGTTACTGATTTAGGGAGTGGAGTTCTTTTCCTTTCATCCTCTAATGTACTAAATTGCAAAAGTAGCTTAGTTCCTTTGTTTGTAGGAAATAGCTTTCTCTGTCATAATTGCTTTTAGGAGGTCATAACTTTCTCTGTCATAATTTCTCCCTTGCTCCTTAATATCTTTTTTCATGGATACATAAATGGTTGTATCACCATCAAGGTAATTATGTGTCCACTGATAATTAAATTTCCACCATGGTAGTTGAACTGAGCCTCGGGTAGCAAGCTTTCAACTTGGTTTGTTATATTGCAGGTCCAACTCATGCTCAACTTGATTATAACTTTAAGTTTTAGATGAGATGCTTGAGCTCTGTATTGCTGATTGATCAAACCGATGTTAAGCTATTATTGAGTTAGACTAGAGATGTCCATGAATTTCCCATTCAAAATATATGCTAATATGTCAGGGATTTCCTATCCAATTTAATCTTCATTATTATAACTTTGCTGACAATAGTCTCCTGTCAGAAGGTTCATCATAGCTTCCATATTTAAATACCATGTAGGGTATATTGGTGAGCTTGGTTGAGCTGAACATGAACAATATAGACATATTTGCAAGCTTCAGCAGGTTGGGTCACTACAACTTCTAATTTCAAAAACATGTGTGAACTGCTTTGGTGCCATCAACCTGAGTAGTTCAATTGTTCATACCTTTTGAGTTGGAAAGACTGATGATCTGCATGGGTCTGTTCAGAAAAGGTGGAAGGGAGATAGCTTATATTTAGTTGACGCTTCCCAATTTTCTTATTACAGCTTTTTCTCACTTCCACCCTCTAGATTGCTTTTCTTCTTCTGGTTTTCCAGTTTGTTCATTTACAATTTGAAGCCTTGCGATGGCTGAGTTAAGAGTTCTATGGATTTTTTTTTTCTTGCATGAAATCCTGTGGTTGATGGTCTAAGAGCAGCAAATGGTTCTTTCTTGGTTTTAGCTTTTGTCTTGTGTTTTAGGAATTTATCTCTTGGATTCTAAGGATCTATTCCGGAGTATACCATAATATGTATAAAAATGATATTCAACTAGTTTAGTTTGACTAATGCACATATACAAGATTTGTGGTTTTCACAACAGAACTTATCTGCTTGCATCTTTCTAATGTCAAAGCATTTTGGTCAAAACTATGTTTGGTTAAGTTCTTGTGGTGGCCTGATGTTGTTTCTTCCTTTGAAGCACCAAGGCGTAAAGGAAATGCATTGCTGACCTGAAAAAAGGGGCAGTGCATTGGTTTTTTTCCTTAAAAAGGGTTGTCGACTGTGCTCCTCAACTTATTGCATCCATAGTGGATGCAAGAAAAGCAGTCTTACAATATATTGAGTTTCATCAAGACAATTTGTCTGTCATTTGTAATGTAATTCTCAGCAAGGTTATTTGGATATCAAAACACCAAGTTTCTACAACTTTAGAGATATCTGATTGAGGAAACAAATTTATTCCACTTGATATGTCTGAAACATGTGAATCTAAAGCGATTTTGTGGCTTGATTTACCAAAAAAGAATGATACAAATGATTTAGTCTATTCTTCTAAGCTCTAAAAATTAGGAAGCTTTTCTTATTTCATGTGCAGGTTATTTGATAACCTTGCATACCATTTCTGCTAAGCTATGTTACCAAAAAAATGAAGAGGTTATCATAATGTTTCAGAATAACAAAATATTGCACCTTCTGCCTTTTGAGTACCAGTTAGGTGAGTAGCTTGATTAACAACATTTATTTAAACATTAATAATTTGTTTAATCGTTTGAGGGAACTAAGCTACTTTTCATTTAATTAGAATCTTTATGTGCTTCACTTTTTAATAGCCCCATGTAAGTACTTGATTCCTACATTAATGCATAGTGGCAACATTTTGTTGATGTATTACTTTATGGCACCCTTTACTTCATAGCACTGTATCTGAAAATCTAAATAGTTCAAATACAGTTGATAAACTTAGTTTTTCCTGTATGCACGTGCACCATCCTATGTAGATTTATTTCTGTGAGGCAGCTTTCAGTTTTCAAACAAATACCTTTTTCCAAGTTTTTCTTTTATATTTCTCTTATCTCTAAAATGCCTCTAATATCGCAATATTAGAGATTGAGAACTCTTAAATTTTAACAAGGTTCAAAGAAGTTGCGTGTTCTTACCATATGTTGAAATATTTTGCTGATTCCCTATTAGAATGATCAATTTCCTATGTATGTCAATGTATATTATTAAGATAGTCTTGATCAAGGTTTGCTATCTTGGTTCCAGGTAGTGTATCGATAATGTACCGATTTGATACAGTACTGATCGGTATGGTGGAATACACACCTTGTATAGACATAGCTCTCAAGTTTTTTATTTTTATTTTTTTATTTTTTTTATCATGGTACCGCTTGAAAGTTGGCGATATGGGTTATTATGGACCCTGGTTGATCTCGGTACACCTTGGTACGTGTTGTTATGGAGCTTGTACCAACTTGAATGTTATTTTTGTACCGGTTCCAATTTGGTACGATACAATGCTCGATTTGGAGTGGTACAGTAAAAACTAGTCCTTGATAGGTGTTGGTCCATATAATGGTATATCAACTATGCAAGCTATTATATACAATTTGGGCTGCACATTGGTCTAGTCAACCAGTGACCCAACTCGATTTCGATCCGATTATATCCAGTTTGATCTGCATTAGAAGACAAGTAGGTTTGGTCAGGTTCAAAAATTGGAACCAATCTAAATTCCGGGTCAAGTCTTGGTCTAGTATTTTTTTAATTTTGGGACAGACACACATGCACATGCACATAAATTTTTTAATTTTGGGACCAGCTTGACTTGACCAACCACATAATGGGTATGGTTTGGACCCAAAATCATGACATGATGTAGCCCTATATACTAGATATAAAAATGATCTCAAAATTTGAACAACATTGGAAAATTTTTTTGAAGCTGTTAGATTAAAATAGTTCCATACAGAAAAGGAATCTTCAGAGTCAAATCTCTCTCTCTCTGCCCCCGTCTCTCCCTCTCTTATATATATATATATATATATATATATATATATATATATATATATATATATAATATCTTAATGTATATTTTAGCATAGTATTGATTGTGATCCAATCCTAGTATATCAACCATTTTATAAATCAAAGTTTTAAATACCCATATCGAGTTTATGGGAATGTTAGGGTATCGGTGCAGTATTGTTATTGATTATACATATTGAAAATGACATTCTAAAAAATTGAAAATCATTAGTATAGACTAGTATTGGGGGAAAATTCCGTTCGGATAATAATGTGAAGAGGCCCAAGGGCCAAAAAGTCTAGGCCCAGCAAACTAAGGTCCCTCGTCGTCGCTGACCTCTCATCGGCTACTCTCGCGGCCGATTGACTCTCGACTCCCAAACAATCGGTCGATGCCCTGCTGCACGAGCGGTCGAGACTCCATCGACTGGCTTCTGGCGAGCTCTCCCCTCGGCAATCGATCGCCCCAGGCCGACTAGGCGGCAGCACTCAACGGATTCATGGAGCCGACTTATGGATCCTCTCCCTCCAACCTACGTCGGGCCCGATCTCGACTCCAGGTTTTCATGTTTCTGCCGACCACAGTATCCGCTCGTGGGTTGGGATCCCAAGGCACGGGCGTCGGTCAAATGGCTAAATGCCAAGCGTGGTCGTCACGCAATCGTGTCGGGTCATGTCAAGTCACGTCACCTCAGGGCCATATCCTGAGCGGCCAGCTGCGTGCCGTGATAAGAAGCTACACTAAATCAAACCATCCTGGAGTCATTAATTACACCACATGCACGGTAAGGCCCACCGCCGCAATCCCTGACAAGATGCGACAGATCGAGGTGGCCGGGAGGGCCAGGAATGGTCCCCATCTGCCTCCCATTTATGGATCTTTCCTCGAAGGTCAATCGAAAAGTGGGGGATCCATGGTTGGCTGACCCTGCTTCGAACGTCCTCTCAGTCCCATCAAAGCCCCCGTGGGTCTACTGACACCTGTCAAGCGATAGTTGACCACGACACCTGAGACGATGATGGCAGACCATCCTTCAGAAGCTCCCACCTCCGCCTACAAAAGGAGGCTTAAAGGAGATCCAAAAAAGGTACGCAAGAACTCTGCCTCTTGCGCTTCTTCTGTTGGACTAGATTTCTGACTTGAGCGTCGGAGGATCTCCGTCAGAGCAACCTCCGATCGAAACTTTTCTTGCAGGTCTTGCCGTCGGTGGCTTGGCTCACCACCAACTCTAGCTGCTCCAGCGTCGGACGAAAATTGGTACCAATAGATTGATGCTAGAGGAAAGGCCGTGCCCACTTGGGGGACTGCAAATTGAGAGCAATATAAGCCATGGCACCCAGGAGAATGTCTTCCCGCCGCACCAACACCACCGCGCGATCGGAGGGAAGTCAGGCTAACCATGTGGCTCGGCCTACCGCTTCAGGAGATCCTCCACTCTCGCGATCGGAGGTGGTGATGGCGGAACAGTTCAACTAGCTTTTCTAGCAAGTTCAAAGTCTGATAGTTGCCGTCCAGGCGATCCATGCCATCTCGGCACCCCCATCGATGGCGCCGTCGCCCGCTCAAGCAGCCCCGATCCTGCCATCTACTGCCTTGCGGCCCAACTTGGCGCTGCAAGCGGCAACACCACCATCGGATCCACCGCAGATTGCCCCTCAAAGCTCGAAGAGGCGACAAACCCGCTAGAGCCGTCCTGAAAGTCCAGAATCAAGGTGATGGCGGCCCCTGAGCCCACGGTCGGGCCATGATTCAACTCTCGATCGGCGTTCGCCCTAGCATTCTGAGGTGTGCCCCCTTGGGATGCGGACGTTGAACGGGGACTTCAGGAGCTTGATTGATGAATCGAGGCGATCAACAATAATAAGGCTTTGATGCCGTACGACGGGTTCAATACTGACCCATCGTTCTATTCAAGAATCATGTAGGAGCTGCTCCCTCTCCATTTCAAGGCTCCACAGTTGAAAAGCTACGACGGAACAGCCGATCCCGTCGACCACCTCGAGAGTTTCAAAACGATGATGTTCCTCCATGGGGCTATCGATGCCATCCTTGCTGAGCCTCCCGTCTACCCTAAAGGGGGCCGCTCGACATTGAAATTTTAGCTTGAAGCTGGCTTCAGTCCACTCGTTCAAGCAGTTGAGTCGATCTTTCGTCGGTCATTTTGTTAGTAGCTTATGACAGCAAAAGCAGTCTGACTACCTCCACACCATTAAGCAGAAAGAGGGCTAGTTGTTCTGCTCCTATGTCAGTCGCTTTAAGTGGCCACTCTGGAGGTCCATGACTTGGATTGGTCAGTCGTGATGTCCGTAATGATGAGCAGACTTTTGAAGAATGACCTCAAATGATCATTGGTGAAGACTTACCTCCAAGGCTACGTCGATATGGTAGCCCGGGCGGAGAAGTATGCACGCATGGAGGAGGTCTTTGCAGAAAAAGATACTCCTATTGGGGGGATGCCCAAGAGTTTGAATAAGTAGCTCGCTGAAGCGAGAGGAGAAGACTCAACAGCGCTCCAGATCTCTGCCTTGTCGCTAGAGGAATGGGACCCCTCCTCGGAATCACCGACCCATAAGCCCTCGGAGGAAGGATCGGCGTGTCTCGCCCCCGCTAAGGAGGTACCATACTTACACCCCATTGAATACCCCGAGGATCCAGGTGTTGATGGAGATCAGGGGGCAGCTCTCTGAGGTGCGGAAGTTACGAACACCTTTTCGAGGAATCCCAACAAATATTGATTATATCATCAGGACCACGGCCACGACACGAAGGAAGACATCCAACTTCGGGATGAGATCGAAAAACTCATCAGACGTGGCCGAATAGATTAGTTTATTCGACGGAGGGAGTAGCGAGAGGACCAACGAAGGTCACCCCAGCCAGTTCAGCAATTGCAGCGGGTCGAGCTGCAGGAAGACCGACCTCAGTTGGCATAATAAACACCATCACTGGAGGACAGAGCAGTCGAGGAGGCGGCAGAGGTGGGGGAGCAACAAAAAGGCGAGGAGTTGAAGAGCCTATAACTTTCATTGAAGAAGACGTCCAAGGGGTTCAGTTTTCGCATAATGATGCGGTAGTTGTAACACTTAATATTGAAAACTATGATGTACGCCACATCTTGATAGATAACGAAAACTCTGCCGACGTCTTGTTCTATGATGCTTTTGTAAAAATGGGATTGTCTGTTGATCGGCTTGGAAAAATAGACTCCCTGTTCGTCGGATTCACTAAGGACGCCATTCCTGTGGAAGGAGTCATTACCTTACCTGTGAAGGCTGGCTGATTCCCTCTCTAGTCCACTGCACGTGTTGATTTTTTTGTCGTTCGAGTGCCTTCGGCTTGTAATGCCATCCTCGGCCGATTAGGTCTTAACACACTCCGGGCAGTTGTGTCCATGTACTACTTGAAGATGAAGTTTCCGACGATGGACGGAGTCCGGGAGGTCCACAGAGATTAAGACTTGGCATGTTACTGCTACAACATCGCTCTCTGAGGAGCTATGCCTGTCGAGTCCTACCCGCTTGAAGGGCTGGACACCCACGATGAATTGGCCGAGGAGCACGGAAAACCAGCTGAGGATCTTATAACCATTCCCTTGGCGGACAGGAACCAAGGGCACACTGTCTAGATGGGGTCGAACCTGGATCAGGTAACAAAAGATCAGCTAACCTCCTTTTTGTAGAAAAATGCCGTCTTCGCCTGGACACCGACGGATATGCCGAGCATTAACCCCTCGGTGATGGTGCACCAACTAAATGCGAATCCGCGGCATCGACCCATCAAGCAGAAGAAGCGGAGTTTTGCGTCGAGCGGCAGAAGGTGATAGATGAGGAGGTGGATAAGTTGCTTAAAGCCGGCTTCATCAAGGAGAACCTATCCGGAGTGGATCGCGAATGTAGTCACGGTGAAGAAGACGAATGAAAAATGGCATATCTGCATCGACTTCATCGATCTGAAGAAAATCTGTCCAAAGGATAGCTATCCTCTGTCGAGGATTGATGAGCTAGTCGACGCTATGTCGGGTCATGAGCTCCTCACCTTCATGGACGCTTTTTTCGGTTATAACCAGATCCAGATGACGCTCGAAGATGAGAAAAAAATGACTTTTATTACTAACAGAGGTCTTTTTTGTTACAGGATCATGTCTTTTGGTTTGAAAAATACTGGTGCAATTTATCAGCGCTTCGTAAACAAAGTTTTCAAAGATCAAATCAGATGAAACATGAAGGTGTACGTGGATGATATGCTCGTCAAAAGCAAATCTGCGAAGACCCACATCGACAACGTCAAAGAAGCCTTCACCACCATTCGGAGGTACCAGATGAAGCTGAATCCAGCAAAGTGCACCTTCGGAGTGTCCTTAGGAAAATTTTTTGGCTTTATGGTCTCCAGTCGAGGAATTGAAGTCAATCTGGAGAAGATTAGGGTTGTGCAGGAGATGGCCCCTCCAAGAGTGATCAAGAAAGTATAGTGCCTCACAGGAAGGATCGCCGTCTTGAATCGGTTTGTTTCGAGATTGATCGAGCGATGTCTGCCCTTCTTCCAAATCCTGAAGCAGTCGAAGAATTTTCAGTGGACTGAGGAGTGTCAGAAAGCCTTCATTGTTCTAAAAAACTACCTCAGTTTCACTCTGTTATTTGGCAAGCCTGATCCGGATGAAGAGTTGTTCCTATATTTGGCGGTCTCGCCCGTCGTGATGAGTGCAGTGTTGGTCCAAGATCGGAACAACGTTCAAAAGTCGATTTACTATGTAAGTCGAACCTTGAGGGACGCAGAGATCCGGAACTCAAAGTTAGAAAAACTGGCCTACGCCCTTTTGATCGCCGTTCGGAAGCTGTGCCCATACTTTCAAGCCCATTCCATCATCCTCTTGACGGACCAACCTATGAAGAGCATCCTTCATCGGTCGGATATGTTCGGGCAAATTGCGAAATGGAAAATAGAACTCTTCGAGTTTGATATCCAGTATCGGCCGTGACTGTCAATCAAAGCTTAGATTTTGGCTGACTTCGCGGTCGAGTGCACTATTTCGGATGAGTCAGATGAGCAGGAAGAGATCGAGCCCCAACAGCAAGCCCGTGAAAATCCTCCCGAGGCTGGCCCGCTGCCTGGGTGCTACATGTGGATGGATCCTCTAGCCCGGCAGAATTGGGGGCAGGATTGATTTTTTTGGGTTCGGAAGGCACGGTTGCCGAGTATATCTTACGCTTTGAGTTCACAGCAACGAACAACGAAACCAAATATGAAGCCTTGGCAGTAGGTCTCAGAATCATCATGAAATTGGGGATACAAGATCTGAAGGCCCGCAACATCTCCTAGCTGGTCGTTGAACATATCCAAGGCAATTATGAGGCCCGTGAGGGGAACATGATGAAGTACCTCTAGAAGATTAAAGATCTGGTGTCAAAGTTCAAGAGTTTCGAAATTCAACAAATACCAGATCGGAGAACACTCGCACCGACCTATTATCTAAGCTGGCGATGTTGACGCCATCTGAGTTACCAAGAAGAGCCTTCTTCGAGATATTGGGCAAACCGTGCGCAGAGGAGCCGGCAGCAGTAATGCAAGTGGATGAAGAACCCTGCTGGATGTACCCATTGATCAATTATCTTAGAGACGGGACTGTGAGCAGATCGGAAGGAAGCTTGGAGAATAAGGTATCAGTCACCCCGATATCTTCTTCATGAAGGGAGGTTGTATAAAAGGTTCTTTTCTCTGCCCTTCAAATGCTTGCGGCCATCGAAGGCCGAATATGCATTAAGGGAGGTACATGAAGGTGCATGCGGCTGTCATGTCGGAAAAAAGATGCTGGCCTACAAACTCCTGTGACAGGATTATTGTTGGTCGAGATGCAGCAGGATGCTCAGAACTTGGTCGCGTGATGTGATCGATGTCAAAAGCACTCAAATGTACAGCACCTGTTGGTCGTGCCAATCACTCCCATATGTGCGCCTTGGCTGTTTGCGTAGTGGGGGATGAACATCCTCGCCCCTTCCCTCCAGCATCGGACCAACGAAAGTTCCTACTCGTTGTTATCGATTACTTTACCAAATGATTAGAAGTGGAGCCATTGGCCTGCATCACGGAAGCGAAGGTGGACTTCATGTGGTGATGCATCATATGCTGATTCGGACTCCCTCGAGTGTTAATCACCAACAATGATCGTCAATTCATGGGGTCCAGGCTGGAGCAGCTCTACGAGGAAAATGGAATCTCACATCATTTCACCTCCGTAGCCCACCCTCAGGCAAATGGGGAAGCAGAAGTAACTAATTGAAACATCCTACAGGACTTGAAAAGGAGGTTGGATAGAGCCAAGTGATTGTGAGCAGACGAACTTCATCATGTGCTTTGGGTGTATCGAATGATGTCAAGAGTTCCGACAAGGGAAATCCCATTCAGCCTAGCTTTTGGAGTTGAGGTGGTGGTCCCCGTTGAGATTGAAATCCCATCAGCGCGAGTCGAGAACTACGATGAGCAGACTAATGTGGAAAGGCTACTCGCGGATCTAGATTTGTTGGAGGAAGCTTGAGAAAGAGCTCGCATCAAGAATGTCGGCTAACTAGCACTGGGTGGTCCGATATTACAACTCCAAGGTCAGGGACAAATATTTCAGAGTCGGCGATCTGGTCTTACACAGGGCGGAAGTCTCCCAATTAGATGAGCGAGGCAAGTTGACCCCGAATTGGGAGGATCCCTACCAAGTGGACGAGATCGTCAAACTGAGAACCTATCGGCTGAAACAGTTAGATGGAATCCTACTCAAGTCCTAGAACTCGAAGAATCTTCGGATATACCATCGGTAATGCGTTACGCAACATCCTTCAATAATGCAGTAAGGAATTTTTATTTTTCGAAGTTGCATTTTCTTGTCTGCTTATCGACTCGTAGTTCCGACTGAAGGAGCTTTTGATCGGCTTTAAATAAAAGATGGCCTGTATTCGGTCCGACTGAAGGAGCCTTTGATCGGCTTTAAACAAAAGTCAGTCTGTGTTCGGCCTGACTGAAGGGGTCTTTGATCGACTTTAAATAAAAGACGGTCTGTATTCCGCCTGATTGAAGGAGCTTTTGATCGATTTTAAACAAAAACTTTAAATAACAGATGGTCTGTGTTCTGTCCGACTGAAAGAGCCTTTGATCGGTTTTAAATAAAAGACGGTCTGTGTTCAGTCCGATTGAAGGAGCCTTTGATCGGTTTTAAATAAAAGACGATCTATATTCGATCTGACTGAAGGAGCCTTTGATCAGCTTTAAATAAAAAACGGTCTGTATTCGGTCCGACTGAAGGAGCCTTTAATCGGTTTTAAATAAAAGACAACTTGTGTTTGATCTGACTGAAGAAGCCTTTGATCGACTTTAAATAAAAGATGACTTGTGTTCGGTCCCACGGAAGGAGCCTTTGATCGGCTTTAAATAAAAAACGGTCTGTATTCGGTCCGATTGAAGAAGTCTTCGTCGACTTTATACGGGGCAACCCTTGATCAACCAGAGATATAAATTCCATGCATGAATGGAGAAATATGTGACAAGGTAAATTTGAACTTGCTCTTCAATTGATGATAAAAATCTTTACAAAGACGACGCATCAGACATCGCAAAAAAAAAAAAAAATAACAGAGGCTAGCACCGACTTTACGTCTCACCCAAAGAAAAGCCTCCTTTTCTTTCGTTAAGGAGAAAATCAAAGCTTAGGTGCGCCATTGCTTCCCCTGCATGGGTCCTGCGGTCCTCGCAGCAGCGGAAGTGTCTATGCTGGCGACCTCCTCTCCACGTGTAGCAGGGGCGTCAAACTATCCGACCCTTCATTTTCGAACCTTGAAGGAAACACATGAGAAGGAGAAAGAGGCGCTCTTATGCCTGGCAATCAACGGCCACCGCCTTCCTCATTCAACCCCAAAATGGGAGCCCGATCTGGATGGGGAGCGGGCGGAGCGACCGCATCCAAGTCGCATCTGTAGGCCACTGAGGGCCCCGAGGAAGAGGCCCCCCAATGGTGAGGACTGTGGGTCCCACTGAGAGTGATTGCACGGTCCGATGGCCATCTTTCTTGGAAGTACGTACTCCGCAAACATACCGCGAGAGACTGTCATCGAAGCCATGCCCGCTCCGAGCATGGAATCGGAGTAATCCCTTAAAGCCGTGGATCCACACTCCCCCGGACAAGATGGTCGTTTTCAATACCTCCCAGCCAAGTTGGAGTCTACAAGGTGTCTCCCCTCCCTTGGAGGACAGGCGACAGTCCCGATCGGAAAGGTGGGCACCCCCGCTCGTGAAGAAGATGCCCACTACATGCCCACGGCGAAAGGAACCACCCCATTGCACCATAGCACGCAAGAAGTGAATCTCCACTCTGAGAAGGGGGAGATTTCCTCCCTATAAAAGAGGAGCCAAATTCAAGCACCCCGTAACTGTCCCTATTAAATTGCAATGCGTGTCGGCCAAGGATTGGCCATGGGCCGCCTCAACCGACACGCGTTTAATTCAGGCGCGAATGGAGCGGTCGTGCCAATTCACCTCTTTTTTTCCGGACTTCGAGGCAACATGCCTTCAATGCGGGCACAGAAGTGCAGGCGTGCCTCGAAATTTTCGTGCACGCCCCACCAGTGGAACGGCTCTTCACATTCTCGGTCGGCGTGCATAGGATTCTTTCCTTCGTCTAACCAAAGCTCGGACTCGAGAGTAGGGGGCATGTGTTGGGGAAAAATTTCGTCCGGACGATAATGTGAAGAGGCCCAAGGCCCAAAAAGTTGAGGCCCAGCAAACTAAAATCCTCGTCGTTGGCGACCTCTCATCGGCTACTCTCGCAGTCGATTGACTCTCGGTTTTCAAGCAATCGATCGACTTTCTGCTGCCCGAGCGGTCGAGACTCCACCGACTTGCTTCTGGTGAGCTCTCCCCTCGGCAACCAGTCGCCCCAGGCCAACTAGACGGTAGCACTCAACGGATTCATTCAGCCGACTTATGGATCCTCTCCCTCCGACCCACGTCGATCTCGACTCCAGGTTTTTATCTTTCTGCCGACCACGGTTTCTGCTCGTGGATCGAGATCCCAAGGCACGAGCGTCAGCTAAGTGGCTAAACGCCAAGCGTGGTCGTCACGCAATCCCATCGGATCATGTCAAGTCACGTCACCTCGGGGCCATATCCTGAGCGGCCAGCTGCGTGCTGTGATAAGAAGCTACGCTAAATCAAGTCATCTCAGAGTCATTAATTACGTCACACGTGCGGTAAGGCCTGCCGCCGCGGCCCCTGACAAGATGCGACAGATGGAGACAGTCGGGAGGACCAGGAATGGCCCCCTTCTGCCTCCCATTTATGGCTCTTTCCTCGGAGGTCAATCGAAAAATGGCCGATCCATGGTCGGCTGACCCTCCGGGCGTCCTCTCAGTCCCATCAAAGGCCTCGTGGGTCTACCGACAGCTGTCAAGCAACAGTTGACCACGACACCTGAGGCGATGATGGCAGACCGTCCTTCAGAAGCTCCTGCCTCCACCTATAAGAGGAGGCCTAAAGAGGATCCTTAAAAAGGTACGCAAGAACTCTTCCTCTCACGTTCCTCCTTTTGTTGGACTAGATTTCTGACTTGAGCATCGTAGGGTCCCTGTCGGAGCAACCTCCAGCCGGAACTTTTTGTGCAGGTCTCGCCCACGGCGGCCCGACTCACCACCAACTCCAACCACTCCGGCGTCGGGCGGAAATCGGCACCAACAACTAGTATGACCTGAATGTACCAATACAATTGTTTTTGCATCTTGATGCTCGTACTAGTGCTGGTTTCGTGCTAAAATGGTATGTTACTGGTTGTACAGTCCCGTTTTGGTGGTTTTTGAAACCATGATATAAATCATCTTGAAATTTGAACAACATTGGAAAATTTTATGAAGCTATTTAAGGCCTGGCTGCATATTCCTTCAGGATTTGGCTAAAAGTCCTATTGGAAGCAGGCCTGTTAGCCCATCTGGCTTGCATTTTCTAAGAGTTTATCTAAACAGAACCTGGATCCTAGCCTTTGGGCTGCAGGAAGAAAAAAAGGGACCTATGAAAGTCTTTTTTTTCCCTTCCCATAAGATTTGGGTTTGGTGGTGTTTAGTTGATACAAGGTCATGCTTAAATGGATGTCTAAACCCATGAATCCTCCAGGATTTTCAGCCCAATCTTGTAAAAATATTGAAACAGGCCCTTAGTTTAAAATACTTCATACGGAAAAAGGAATCTTCAGAGCTAATCTATATATGTAGAGAGAGAGGTACATACATATGCCCATGCATACATGTATACGTGTGTACATATGTAAGTACATACATATTAGGTCTGGGTAAGGTAACGACAACCCCATGTATATGCGTGTAAGCACATCATGTTTACTGGGCTAAACCTTTATCAGTACATGCGTATGTGATGCCTTGGCTTTTTAATGACATTGAAGGAAAAAACTTTACAATTTTGTTCGTTCCTTTTCTTTTGTTCTTGTCTATAATTTCTTGGACCGCCGTAGTTGGTTGCACTGATTCTTAAAGTTGTTAGTTGAATGAGATGCTCAATCTCTGATGAAAATTCTTTTAAAGCTAGTACACGTGGTTGGCGACTGGTTGAAAAGTGTGTTATCAACATGCTCATGTTTCGAATTTGTGTCAATTGAAATGTACAGATTGTATACTCTTACAAAGTTGTTGGTCATTGTTGTGATCAGTGGGAAAGCAAGTGACAATTGAGCATATCTCATATGCTGTGGTTTCAACTTTTGTTTATTGCAATGTGCCTTTTTTATCTGTCACCTGTTTTGGAAAAAAAGGCTAATTGAATTGCTTTGCTTTGATAGGCAATATTTTGCAGGCAATAGCTAAATGTGGTTTCATTGAACCAACACCAATTCAAGCTCAGGGGTGGCCAATGGCTTTAAAGGGAAGAGATTTAATTGGTATCGCAGAGACTGGTTCAGGAAAGACATTAGCATATCTGCTGCCTGCATTGGTGCATGTTAGTGCACAGCCTCGATTGGGTTAGTTGTTTGTTATAGTTAAAAGCTGGGAATACTTACTACTTTTGTATGATTTAATTATTCTGAATTCATCGGGTAACATACTGCTGATCATGAATGCTGCAGCTCATGGAGAAGGTCCAATTGTTTTGGTCCTAGCACCTACAAGAGAACTGGCTGTTCAGATTCAAGAAGAAGCCGTGAAGTTTGGATCACATTCAAATGTCAGAAGCACATGCATCTATGGTGGAGCACCCAAAGGACCACAGATTCGTGATCTTAAAAGAGGTTCACCTCCAAAGTTCACTTTTGAACATTAAATCTGCATGATTTATTTTACCTTCTCTCAGATATTGGAAGGATTTCAAGTTCATAGGTTATAAGATATTAATTTAATTTTTGTGTTTCTTGTAGGAGTTGAAATTGTCATTGCAACACCTGGTCGGCTAATTGATATGTTGGAAGCTTGCCATACAAACCTGCGTAGAGTAACATACCTTGTTCTGGATGAGGCAGATCGCATGCTGGACATGGGATTTGAGCCTCAGATAAGAAAAATCGTGTCCCAAGTATGATGTTTCTCTTTTCCCTCCTTTTTTTTTTTTGAGGTCTAAATCTTTCTTTCAGTGCAATGATTACATTTTAATCATGTGTTTTGACGATGCCAAATCATACTATAAGTTAATGATAAACCAACACATACTAGACGAGTAAAGATATGTTAAATTTGCTTAGAACTTCACATGCTTCTTATGTATATTGTAGTCCCCAAGAATCATATTGCATGTTGACCCTGCAATAGAAGAAGGCATATCTGATTTGTAGATTCCTCCGACACGTTTGCTAAACTTTGCTTAAGCAAATACATGCAAAATATTATTCAAGAAAAAATAAAATTACAAGGAGTTATCTAGTTGCCTGGTTTTTACCTTGCTTTCAATGTGGTTTTTTCGGTTCTCCAAAGACTTTGCTGCTGTGTTCTGGCCCTATGCTCCATAATTCTGGCAAACTTTTGT
Organism: Elaeis guineensis; assembly: GCF_000442705.2. Taxonomy (NCBI): domain Eukaryota; kingdom Viridiplantae; phylum Streptophyta; class Magnoliopsida; order Arecales; family Arecaceae; genus Elaeis; species Elaeis guineensis. Next base: position 16,682,857 of record NC_026002.2, read on the forward strand.
TGCTATATTGATGTCGATGTTAGTTATACTATTGCAGGATGGCTTGTTTGTGGGATGTATGTTGTTCATTTTCGAGAGAAGTTTCAGAACAATATTTAATAGTGAAAGCTGATACTTGTATTGTTTTAACCAAGCTTCATCATCTCAGTACTGGACCTTGTATTGGTAAAATCTTGGGATGGTACTGGTGCAGCCGGTATAGGGTTGGTTTGGTGTACTGACACTTGGTATGCCCTCCCCCCTCATTACGGTGTACTGGTTCACTACCTATATGGTATGGTATGCTCGGTACGCACTGCTGCCTACCATAACGTACTTTTAGCAGAAAACATTTCAGAGTTCTTAATGAGCCAGCTCGATTATTATTTATGCTTCTTACTTATATATTAAACAAAAAGAATTGTATTTAAAATCTGAATATTGGATTTGCTTTTGAATAGTTTGCTGTTGTGATTTATATTTTGTTGATCTTATGCTTCCTACACATTGCACAGAATGCATTTCATTATAGTGAATGATAGCATCTCCTCTATTTTAACTTTTACAACTGCTTGTGGCATATTCTTTTGCTTCATTTTCAAGCTATATTGTCAAACTTCTCCGTAACTAAGCTGATGGAAATGGTTCTTTTAATGTCAGATTCGCCCTGACAGGCAGACATTATATTGGAGTGCCACATGGCCAAGAGAAGTTGAATCTTTGGCAAGACAGTTTTTACATAATCCCTACAAGGTGTGTAATATAGTGACAGGAATACCTTGAATGATGTTTTAACCATAGCTGTTTTAAAGGTATGCTTCTGGTGTTGGAAATTGTTGTCATTATGATCATTAATTGGGTTTCAGATAAGGATTGGTTCACCTGATCTGAAAGCCAATCAATCAATAAACCAAATTGTAGAAGTCATGTCAGAGAATGAAAAATACTCCAGGTATGGAAAACCTTCTGTTTTACAAGATTATATAGTGCAATATGAAGTTTAATATTGACCTTTCTCCTCTTCCTTCTGTAGGCTGGTAAAACTCTTGGGTGAATTAATGGATGGGAGCCGGATCTTGGTATTTCTTGAGACAAAGAAGGGATGTGATCAGGTGACTCGGCAGCTCAGGATGGATGGATGGCCTGCCCTATCTATTCATGGAGATAAAGCCCAAGCTGAAAGAGACTGGGTTCTGGCAGAGTTTAAAAGTGGAAATAGTCCTATTATGACTGCCACTGATGTAGCTGCACGTGGTCTTGGTAGGACCACTTTGTTTTAAGGCCTCTTAAAATCTCAATTGTTTACTTCAAGTTCTCAAGGATGACGAGTCAGCGGGCTGTTGGCCAGATCTGATAACTGAACTGAACTTGTGGTTTGGTGTGTGACAAGGTGCCATCATGTCAAAGGTAGCAGCTTTCTTCTATCTGTTTACCTCATCTGAGTGTGAGCACCGGCAGTGTTACCAGGGCACTTCTTTTTCTGATCTTTTGCAGTGTTGGGAACGATTGGGTAGAGCAAGACTACATTGACATGTCTTGTAATTCAATGAATTTTGATATCACTTATGCTTGGAGACACCTTGCAATTCATTTTTAGCAAGGTGTTGACACTTAAAGCTACCCAAATGTTTGACAAAGTAGGCTTTGTAGGCTTAAAATATTCCCAACTCCCAAGCATGTGATGTTGCTTCCTGCTTGGAGTGCCATCCTAGGAGAAAATTAACCTAGTTTACATTCATTCAAAATGAATGTTCATCTCCACTTGTCACTCATTTTGCTATAGTTTAAGTTGTGTTGACACTAAATGCTACCCAATTGCTTGACAATGTAGGCTTTGTAGGGTTAAAATATTCCCAACCACATGATGTTGCTTCCTGCTTGGAGTGCCATGTTGAAGAAAACTTACCTAGTTTGCATTCATTCAAAATGAATGTTCATCTCCACTTTCACACATTTTGCTATAGCTCACTTCTGTCAAGTTTAATTGAACATTGCATATTGAAGATGGCATAACATTACTGGATATGTAGGTGCTAATTAATGTTAATATGCATTTAATCATGAGGGGATAATTGATTTCCATAATACCATATTAATTTCATGTGCATATTACTATATTTTCACATACAGTTATATGGAACATTTGTATTTTCTCTATGATGAAGTGTTCGTCTGTTTAGAGCTTACCTTGTCAAACAATGATGCATTCAAGTTCCTTAACACCTGTGCCTACTTTATTGGTATCACTGCCAACAGGTCTACCCATTTGATTGAAAAGTGTTCTGTAACCTTTTCGCTGGTAGGTCCTGTAGTTCACCTCTGCTTGGGTACCTCTTTGTTGCAACCTATGTTAGGTGGACATGAAGCATGGAATTGGATATGCTTATGTGGTGGAGAAATATTAGATTGCTGGAAAAGTTTCTCATATTTAGTTCAGATATGGTCATAAATGGAAAATGTGGTTTGATTTGTAAAGAGTGGGGTACAGTTTATGCAAGGGTCTTTGCACTTTGGCTTTGCATTGGCAAATGCAAGTCTCCTACGTTACCACATGTTTTAAGTAACATGGTTGATGAAGTTATCACCACCATCCACAGTTTACGAAGTTGGTTCAGTTTGATGCAGCCTGGTTGACTCCATGAAGCATCCCTTACAGATGCTTATCTTTACAATTTTTGTGGAGGACAGGGAGGACAGTAATAAATATTTATGTTTAGTTTGACCTAGCAATAGTAAGGGATGCAGGCTGAGGGCAGTCTGATATACTTCATTCTCCAGGAAAGAGCTTTCGATGCTTCATTGCTATTTGAATTGGTTCTGACCCTTTTTTTGTTGTATGTGATGCAGATGTGAAAGATATAAAATGTGTGGTCAATTATGATTTCCCAACGAGCCTTGAGGATTATGTTCACAGGATTGGACGAACTGGTCGTGCAGGTGCCAAGGGCACTGCCTTCACCTTTTTCACTCATGCAAATGCAAGGTTTGCTAGGGATCTTATTAAGATCCTGCAGGAAGCTGGCCAGAGCGTAACTCCAGCATTGGCATCCATGGCTAGATCAGCTGGTGGAGGTTTGTATGCTCTAGCAGCTGTCTTTTGTTTTACATGAGTTAACAATATATTGGATGAGTTGTAATTTACTGCCTGTGATTGCTTCATGTGTCTGCTTTCTTGAAAGGTTCTGGAGGGAATTTCCGATCAAGGGGCCGAGGCTATGGCAATCGTGCACTTATGTCTGGGTCCAACTCAGTTCCACTTGGAGGGAGAAGGCCTTGGTAACGGCTTCTCAATCAGTTGGACGGAGATTGATTGGTGCTTCTTGACAATGGGCATCCGAGATGATTGTTTTGAGGGATTAATGGAGCAAAGCACCAAAACAAACTATAAGCTGAGATGACTGCTTTACGATCATTTCATGAAAGAATGGTTTTGCTGCTTGAGGGTATAGTTCACCATTTGCAAATGTTCTGATTTCCAAGTCCCAGAGGGGATCTCTCATGCCCAGGCTGGTCTGATACTTTCATGAGCAGAGGGCCTGCTCTTGATTAGTAAATTTGTTGTTATATGTTTTCCCTTTCTTTTTCTTCAGGTATGCAACTATTGCTTTCAAAAGCCTTCATACAACCAATTTAGGCAGCAATTCTTGCTTAGGTAGCTGCGGACATTGTTTAAGCTTATGTTGTATTCTGGAAGATAATTTTTGTAAAACAAAATAAGCGATGACTTCTGGCAATATCAATACTTTAGTAAAAGATTCGAAATGTTTCAGAGCCTGTTTATATTTTACTTTTTTGAAAGTTTTTGTTGGAAGCATGCTGCCCTTTTAAAGTGGTAGCTTTCTTATGTCACAAGTTATTTAGGAATGACTTGGCTGGCTGGGCTAGAAAATTATTTCAGAAGGATTGCTTGGCATGCACGTGCCATATGAAATTAGTACCATTTTGTAAATTTTTGATGCAGTTCAGAGTTTGAATTGCTTGATTTGGGTAAGTCCTCGTTGTTCTTAGGTTTAACTCACCCTTCCATATTTGGGTAAGTCCTCGTTGTTCTTAGGTTTAACTCACCCTTCCAAGGGCCTGTTTGGCTACACCACAGTGTTCGAATAAGAAATGGCCATTAGTTATTTTTGTTGGAGATTTCTGGTGTTTGGAGAAGTAAATGCTGGAGAATGAGAATTTTTGGTATTTGGCCACTGTTAGTTAGGGCGGGAGCTGATGGTTAACTCTTTATTTTGTAAAGTAGTATTAGAAGAAAAATCGTGTAATCTTATCCAATTATCAAAACATGATAGATTTTGAAAAAATGGAGGAACTGCGGAAGGCTATCCACTACTAGCGAGTATGGGTAACAATGAGTTAAATTAGATTGGATTTGAGGTGATGTTCGTGTTAGAAGTTTGCTAGTTCACCCCAAGCCCATTTATAATTGGGTTGCAAGAGTAAACCTGCACCCAACTTATTTATTTTATACAAGCACATACGTAATCCCCAACCAAATTAATACTTTAGTTGTCAATCATGTATTTAAATAAATTGCAAAATATACAGCTGAAAATAAGAGATCTAAGTAGGATGCATTCAAATAAAGTAAAAGAACAAGGAAAAAAATGGGGATTGAAATATGTTTAATCAAATCCACATTATCTCCCTCAATTTCCTTTTTGTCATATCTTTATTTTTTTCATTAATCCACATTAAATGTTTAGAGACAGAGTTTATGATGGTGAACCATTGGGTTGGAAGGCTAAACTTATATCCACCTATTTATAATTGAGTTAGTTTTGGCTCTCTCTCATCTAACTCTTAAGACTCATTTGGTTTACGAAATTTTTTTTTTTTTTTAGAAATCAACTCTTAAGAATTAACTTTTTAGAAAATTATTTTCTTAAAATATAATTTTAGTATATTTGATAGACTATGAAAAAATAATTTATTACAGAGTGGCTTATATTTGGTTGAGCATCCATTTTTCTAGAAAAACTATATAAAATAACCATTATGCTCTTAATAAATATAAGGGCATATCTTTTTGCTCTCAATTTTTGTATAAATAATAGTATTGTATTATACTAATATGAATATAACAATATTATATTATAATATAATATTAGATCATAATAATTTATTATACTAATATATATGTATTAATGTAATATTAATATTTTAATATAATAAATTATTATATAGATATAAGTATAATATTAAATATAATATTATATCAGTATAAATATCAAAATAATATTAATATATTATAAATATTATAATATATATTAAAATAAATATTATATTATATTAATATTAATATTAGGATAATATTAATATTATATTATATTAATGCTGTATGGAAGAGAAGATGGATATCTTGGCATATATTTAGGGATAGCAATCGGGTCGGATCGGTCGGATACGGGTTGTATCAATGCGAATCGGATCAAAAAATCGTCAACCCAAGTCCGACTTATTTATTAAATGGATCAAATCTAAATCCAACTTATTTATTAAATAAGTAATCTAAGTTGATCTGACCCGTTTAATCCATTTATTAAACAGGTTAAATTATGTTAAATAGATTAAATGGGTTAAATAGATCGGGTTAAATGGGCCAGAAATAGATTAGTAGGTTTTTAATAAGTTAAACATGTCTTAAATAGATTAAACTGGTTAAACATATCAGGTTAGATAGGTTAGAAATAGATTAAGCAGGTTTTAAATAGGTTGAATAGATCTTAAATAGATTAAACAAATTATCTGGCTCGATCCAATCTGAATATTAAATGGGTTAAATAAATCAGATATTTAAAATTTAAATTCAATCTAAATATTAAATAGATTAAATAAATTGATATGTTTATGATCTAAATCAATTTAGTCTAAACTTAAACTTGTTTATGATGGGTTGAATATAAATCGATTCATATTTTATCAGTCCTACGTATATTACTATTCCATATTTCATCTTAACTAATCATTTATATTTAATAAAATTTTAATTATAAATTTTAATTAAATAAATAAATAAAAAGCGCCGTCAAAATTCATCTCTTCCAAAAAAAAAGCATCTTTCTCCTAAATTCCACAGCCCAAACCACACCCCACACCCCACCCCCCCCCCCCCGGGCGCTCCACTTAACATCAACCAAACGAGTCCTCGGATTAAAAACCAAATTGCTGGCAGAGTCCGAAATTGGCAACCCCATTGAAGCGGCTGTTGCAAGCCCAAATCATCTCAACCTTGAAACTTGCCTAATTTCCAAGAAAACGGCAGGGACATTAAAGAATTCTTCACCGAGAAGACTTGGAGTGCAATAAGCCGCCGTTGTCCCAAATCCGTTCCACCTTTCAGGATTACGATTACCGGTAGGCGTTATGGCTCTCGCTGCCGCTCCTACCGCTATAAACCCCAGTACGTGCTGCCGCTTCTCCTTCTCCTCCCCTCGAAAGCCTCTATCTTTGGTCACCACCAGCATCAAGAAGTCCCCCTCTTCCCCTCCTCACCCATTACGTCTTCTCTCCGGCCACCGACCCCTCCGCCTCTCTCCTCTTAAAGCGTCCTCTTCCTCCTTCAATGGATTCGCTCACCCACAAAATTCTGGAACGAAAACCAAGAATTTCGATGCGGAGAGCAGCGAGGCGGGGTTTCGTGGGAGGGTGTTGTCCGGTCTCGTGTTTCTTCGCTCCCTGTTGTCCGGTGGAAGCTGGTGGAATCTTGAAGTAGAAGAAGAAGAAGGAAGAGGTGGAGAGGAAGGAAAAAGAGATCGAAAGAAGGGTGTGTCGGTGATTGTTGCTCTTCGACGAATGTGGATGCTGGTGGCCAGCGATAGATGGGTTATCTTTTTGGCATTCACTTGCCTAATGATCGCTGCGGTATGGTGTTTCTTTCACATTTATCTCGTCTTGTCTGATTGAACCGAAATCATATTTTGATTTCGTCATTGATAGATATATTGCTGTAGTTGGAGTTAATATGGATTTGATTTTGGACTGCCCAAATAATCAGAATTTTAAAATGGAAACTGTATAAATTGGGGAAAATATAACATTAATAGACTCTTTGTATGTGTGTTTGTTCGCCTTCTTGGATGCTACTATCAAACCCTTTTCTGCTGGGTTTCGTGTTACATAAAAGATGCACATAGCATGAAGGAATTGATGCCTGCAACTATGAGGCCGTGAGTTGTCTCCATGTATATAAAGAACTTTATGAATTGCAATCAAAGAAATGCCTTTTTGTGAGCAAATCAAATGGGTGGTAGTGTTAGCGTGCAATCTTCTTCTTGTGCCATTATATGCCTTTGTTTTTTGGATTTGATCGGTAATATGGTGAAGAAGCTTTCGATATGCCTCATTTCAAACATTTCATAATGAAGAAATTTTTTTAAAAAAAATATTCTTATAGTGAGCTATGCGATTTGAGCGATATCACAAGAGAAAACGTCATAATTATTTGAACTCTTAGAATAACTTTTCCTAGCTTTGTACCCACTCATTTAATGTATCCATGTCTACCTAACCTGGTCGGGCAGACATCTTTGTATTAGTCATTATAAGTTGGTTGGTAGCTATTTTTGTCTTTTGTTTTCAAGATCTTGCTTAATGTCCTTGCTTATGATAGCAAGAAATATAATGGCATGACCTTTGCCATTCTGTAATGCTTTAATGCTGCGTTCTGTTTTGAAACTAATATTCTCTAATGCTTAACATAAATGTCTTCTTTTCAACTCTTTGCAACATGCTTTGTTACTAACCTCTGTTTAACTTTATGTTATTGCAGCTCTCAGAAATATCGATACCACATTTCTTAGCAGCATCTATTTTTTCTGCACAAAGTGGCGAAAGCATGATATTCTATAGAAATGCAAGGCTGCTGGTTCTGTTGTGTTTTGCATCTGGAATATGCAGGTATTAATCTTGTATGAGTCTTATCCTGTTACTCTTTCAAATACTTGGAGGGGTTCATCCAGAAGTAAATTTGAGTTTAAAACATAAATGCTATCTATTGATATCTCATATCTGGCAATTATGGTTACAAATGAACAAAAATCTGTTGATGCAACAGCAATAGCCCCTTTCTAAGATTTATTCACTCACATAGTAATTAATGTCATTCATGTTGTTCTTAAAAAAACACAAACAGCAATCCAATGCTTTTCCTTGAACTGTACTTTATATTCTGTGTACATCAATCCATTCTTCTATGTGTAGTCTTGATGCATTGTAGTGTATGGCGATGATGCATGCTTATGTGGTCAAGGCTGGTTATTGTAATAGAAAGCCATATATTAGCCACATTTCACTTCTCTAGAATGACAGAATAGCTCTTTCACGTCATGAAACTTTTTGTAGCAATTCTTATTATATGATGGCCATCTAATGCAGCATTTTGTTCACTGTGCTTACGAGACCTATTTTGCATGTCAGTTATCAGCTGCTTGTTTCAGCGTCCATTTTTTTAGCTGCTAGCTTGGGCTACATATAGTTTTTCTCTTCTTTGTGCAGTTAACCAGAATTAGGCTGCACTAAATTGTGTGTGTTCTTCATAAATGGCCACTTTCAACTTTTTACACATTTAAATTAATTTAGGTTCATGGCCGAGCTACTAGTCACCCAACTGACATTTACGCTTCTTGTACTATTAAATAACATGACCCCATTTGCAACTAAAAAAGAAAGTCATATTCTGATTTTTGTACAGTGTGATCTTAGAATTGGAGAATAGTCATATAAGTGTTTTCATCTTATGGATATCCAAGAGGTTGGATCTTCATTTACGACAAAGAGTACTGGTTGGCTGTTTCAAAATGTTTAAAATTTGTTCGCAGTAATGGATTGTGTTGGGTTCCTCACAAATACAGTCATCACAATGTACACTGAGTTTTCCATCCTTAAATCATTGAGGTGGAGACCTTGCATTGACATATGGATGTTTTGCATATTAAACCAATCAATCTTGCAAATCCATCCTGTGAAACCACTTTTGGTAGATGTAGATTTTAGACGCTGCAAGTGGTTCCTTGACCTAAGTGCATGGTGACCTGCTATGTATTAGGTTTGATCAAGGTTTGTTGAACTGTATTGGAGGTTGTATCAGCTGGCTACTGGTATGATATGATATGGGCTTGTATTGTGCCATTTCAGGCCATACCAAAAATAGGGAGGAGGGGGGGAAGGAGAAAAGGAGAGAGGAATAGAGAGAAGGTGGCGAGGGGGGGGGGCGAAGAGCCGAGGGTTAAACCCTAATCTTAACTCTAGCAAAGTGTGAGAGAGAGAGAGAGAGAGGGAGGGAGGGAGGGGGAGGGCTGAGAAAAATCGTAACCCTAATCCTAGTGGAGTGAGTGTGCGCGTGCGAGAGAGAGAGAGAGAGAGGAGTGGGGATGCTAATTGGTGATCATCGAGCACTGGGGGGGGGGGAGGGGGTGTTTCTCCCTTGTGAGCAGGGAGGGGGAGGGGGGATGATCGGCACCTTTTTTTTCGGGGGAGGGGTGTGCAGGGATTTTTTAATCAATTGGTGGGGGTTTGGCTTGTTTGTAGAGTCAACAAAGCAAACCATCCTGGTTTTGCATCAGTTCAGTTTGATATGCTCCAAATCGGCCAATCCGAGGTGATATGGCCTACCATGCTATTCAATATCTTTGGTGTCAAACCTATGTTCCAATGGTGGTACCATATGGCACATCTAGGGAATTGATTGGGTTTCACTGAGTTCCAATGGTAGTATAAGGGAGGGGTTGAAGTAGTTCAACAAGGATTCCATTGAAGACACTTATTTATTTTAGGATAAAAATATGCTCATAGATGTGAAACCTGAATTCAGTTGCCTCCCACTTGACTGAGTTGATGTTGTTTTGACCAAATTAATATTTATTATTGGTATATAATCAAGGTTTCCATGTAAAATGATATACACAATATTGGTATAATTTGATGGAGGGTACTAATGGCTATGATTGCAGTAGTTATGGTTTGGCTATTTTGATCTCCATAAGACCGTTTGAAGATATAGCAGGCTGGAGGAATTGCAATGTAGCAAATGGTCATCATGAAAGAGTGACCCATGGTTGCATCTTATCTTACTAGTGACCTAAATAAAAAACTGTAGTTCTTTCATACTTTGCAAATATTAATGGTTTACAACAAAATTCGCCGTCTTGATATCGGACTCCGTACTGGTAAAATTATGCTTAATATCGGTACACAGTTCGATACGGTATGGTAATGTCAATACGCTTCGAGACGACGTACCGGTACAAGACCGATATGGTACGGTATGGGTGGTTCGGGACGGTATGGGGCGGTACAGTATTCCATGGTTTACAATGTCTAAACTGTGGCTAAAGCTTGTCCATTTAATGATGCATATATATGCTTATGTATTAATATGCATTGATGCATGAACATATATGTAGTTGTATAGGCAAATAAAATTGTGTGTGTGTGTGTGTGTTATCTATCTATAATATATGGGTATGAATTGTACCTATAAGGTATTTCCTTGTAACATTTTTCTCCTTAATAAATGGCACATGAATGCTTCGATGTAAGATACATCACCAAAGGAAAATCAGATTGTACTCAAAGGAAAAAAAATAATGTTGCACAAGTAGCCACAAAAGTTCTTCATTTAACACCCAAACCTTCTCCTCTGGCAAGATGAATGATTGATTATGAACATCAATTTTTACTGATCAAGCTTAGACAAAAAGGATAAATGTTGTTATTCTTAGCATCTTTCATTTATGAGTCTATCACAGATTTCCCAGACTACACTAATGTTAAAGTGTTTTTTCTTGTTTACAGTCACCACTGTTAATTTAATGAATTAGTATGAGAATTTGATGAAATTAATGAAGAAGCTGAACAAGGATGATTAAGCGACTTTATGCTATGTCCATTAGCTAGGCAAAATTGGGTCACCTGGACAATAGATTAGGTCCATCATCTGGGCTTGCCTGAGCCCCTTTCCTTTTATCGATCCCAACACAAAGCTTCTATAGTTTTATCCAACCATTTTTTAAAGTCGAGTAATGCATGATGACCATTTCTGTCTGTGGACATAATATTGGAGCAAGGATTTGGTGCCTTTACATGCTGATTTTTGTTTTAAAGTATGTAATTTACCAGTTGGATATGGGCACCACAGAATGGTATGCATTGTTTTATCATGTGTGTTCGTATGGGTCCTTATTGACACTGACATACATAAACCAAGCAAAGCCATGTCCTTGGAACTGACCCTTGGAAGGTAACCTGCATGGTATGATATGCTTCGACTCATGATTGATATGGAAACAAGTACAACAAGCAATGCTTGTATAGGAATTCTACATTAGTACATGGTAATGTCTAGGTCCTGGGAGTAGTTAATAGCCATAAAACTTGTCGCTTATAAATTTGTTGCTTCCTTTAGTTACTATGGATTTGCTTACATAGCACATCTTTGCTCTAAGCCTCTAATTATAGTCATTATGAGATCAGACAGCACCGCTGAGTCATTCTGAACTTTTAATCAAATCCATTTAAGTTGGTTATTGATAGGACTTGGTGTTGCATCTGGGTGGCTTATGAAAATCTGGTCTGGACATAGTCCTAGATTAGGTTTATTGCACAACTTATGATCAGATTTCTCTGTCATAAAGTATAATGAGCTGATGTAGCTCCATGAGTTCCCTAATGATGAAAACTTCATGCTAAGCACTAGTCATTTTAGGTGCCCAAGTTATTCCTTGATAGCTGTGCATCTGAGGCCATAGTGATCTGCATCATGTTAGTAGAAATTATTTCATTCTCTTAATTGTCATTTGTCCTCCCATTTCCAGATTCCTAGAACCTAAGAAATTTTCTTAATAGTTTCTCAGCATGTAACCATTTCTGATAGTTCTAAAGTCATCAAACATTTCACTTTATAATGTCTTCAAATGCCTAAAGTTTAATTATATTTTTAATTTAAATTTAGTATTTTTTTTCGAGATGCGACGTCATGGTTTCACACCATTATGCATTTATTTTTTTGGAATATCAGCACAACAGAAAATTTGTAAAGAACTCCAATAGGGTTGTTTTTATTAGTGCCTCCAAATTTTACAATAATGTCAAGAATCCATACAGAAATACTAGTTTGTTATATGTGCATTGGTTCTTGGGGTACTTGCGTGGTCTCAAATGAGAAGGCTTCACATGTATCGACCTGTATCATTGCATTTCGGTTGAAATGCTAAAAACATAGTAACATTTTTTTGGCATAAATGATGTCTATACAAAAACATAATATTTGTTTTCTTCCCTGTTTCTAATTCTATGGCTGTTGATTATTTTTTATTATTTGACCTGCTTCTTAATGTCAGTTTGATTTTCATAAATAGTTTATAAAATAATTTGACTTTTAATTTGCGGACATGATGTGCAGTGGTTTACGAAGTTGCAGTTTTGGCATTGCTAACATGATATTGGTAAAAGCCTGATAATTTTCCTAATTCTTTTTGCTTTCCACAACAGGTTTCCTGTGATTTCTTTGTTTATAATTAGTGGATTATTCACAAGGAGAAGTATATTATAAAATTGGATTTCAAAAATTCTGCAGGTTAGGAGAATGAGAGAAAAGCTCTATGATGCCCTCCTTCTTCAGGTCCAAATTATATTGAAAAAAAATTCAGGATTAATTGATTCAAGAGATCTTTTCCCAGTTTTTCCTTGTATAAATTTTTCTCATTTCAGGATATTTCCTTTTTCGATGAGGAAACAGTTGGTGATTTGACTAGTAGACTTGGGGCAGATTGTCAGCAAGTATCTCGTGTCTTTGGCAATGATCTTAATCTGATAGCACGCAATGTAGTTCAGGTGGCATGTAATATAGTTTAATTTTCATATTTTATAGTTGCTGGCTACTTTGCAATTCTATTTACTTTTCTTGAGTTTATTCCAGGGCACAGGTGCATTAATATATTTGTTTATCTTATCCTGGCCCCTTGCATTGTCTACACTGCTGATCTGCTCAGCCTTGGCAACAATAATGCTCATTCATGGCCAGTAAGAAATTGTCTCCCTCTAATGTAGTTAGGCTACATTTCTCTGAACATAATAATCCACTCCTGTAGTTTCTGAAATTCATACTTTTGGGTCAGTTAAAAGGGCTCAAACCTTATCTCTTTGTTTTATACTATTTTCAAGTTTCACCTTCGAGTCTAGAAATGATTAATATGAGTTAACGTGTAGATTGTCTGGAGGTTTCATCAAAGATATCAGGCCAATAATTTTATCAATATTTTCTTACACTATTTTTCAATTGAACATGCCATTTCTTTCATAGGAAAAGATGCAACGCTTTTAAGTTTTAAATTTTTATGAACTGCATTATGTATATTACTGTAACAGCTTCTTTAATGTTACTTTGTATCTGATTTTTGGAAAATCATATTCATTTATTTTATTCTTTTAACAACTTTTCTATGTGGAGGTATGACTGCAAGGTGGTAAAACTATAAACAATCGAGTGCTTAAGTTCTAAAAGAGTTAAATTTAGGATCTTGATGTCAGTGATTAGTGGTTTGGCATTCTTTCTGTTGGTCTCGACTATGAGTTCTTGATTTGAAAAATAATGAACAAAACAAACACCAGTTTCCTGTTTATAAAACAGCAATGAAATAGAGCAAAGGAGGTATTGCATCCACCAGCATAAATTTTTATTAAAAGGAAAAGTTCAGTAGTTTCTATTAAGTTTACTTGACAACATTCAAGTATACATTATCACATTTATTTGTTGTACAGAAAGTAGCCAAAGACCCTAAAATAATGTGCCCCTCAACAATAATGTGATTGCTGCATACTCACATTTCCTTCCATGATCTTTTCGAAATCTATGACCACCACTATATGGGATCCTCCTTTGACGATTGAATCATAGCCGGCTTGATTATGGAAAAAGAAGAGAATAGGACAGAAGGAGAAAGATAAAAAGAGGGTCTTAGGCTAAAAAAAAATGTAGAGGAATGGGGTGCGGAAATGGATAAGAAATTATTGGACGTTTGAACTGTGTAGGTCAATACCTCGATTGATCTTGGTGGTCTGAATGATTGAATCACTCAAATCAGTGGGTTCAAAGGAGTGAAAATTTTGGGTTTAGAGGTGACTCGACCTACTGTGCCCTGTGGGTGACGAATTGGGTGGATTGACCTGCCAGCGTCTTCAAAAATTGGTTCTATTGCAAAATGTCATGCAACAAGCTACTCTATTATGGAGGCTTTTAAGTTTTTCCCTCTCATGCTATTGATGTTACTTCTATATCTCCCACACTCCCATACTCTTATCTTTTGATCATTGTGGTGCAACCTCCATTGGAGACAGTTTGGTTTTGAAAAGTGAAGCATATTGAGGTTGGTTCTACTAAAACAACTCTTCAGTTTTTCCTGCTTAATATGAATTAACTTACAGAAAGTGACTAGTGAATGGGAATGATCAACTTTTTGTTGGAATGATTATATAACTATTGTATTGTGTTTTCAAATAAACCATCTCCTACACCTAATACATCTTTGTCAGAAATTGCCAAAAAAATTCTAGAAACATATGATACATGAGCTTTTATAGGATAGAGTACACTGAGATCATGTGATCCTAAAAATGCTCTGTTATATAATTGGTCGCCTACTTGCAAGTACTATGCACTTTTCTGCCTCTAATTTGAATATCTTCCGTAAGTTAATTCTTCATGTGTTGAGGCTATTGCTTGCACATTTTGTGGACAGTAATGAGATTTTTAGTTTGATCATTTTATTAATGGATAGGTACCAAAAAAAAGCAGCAAAATTAATCCAAGAGCTTACTGCATGCGCTAATGAAGTATGACCATTCTTCTTTGTTGTATTGTACTTCAAAATGCAATACATCTACTCTTGCTAGATTGTCTCCAATTTCTCTTTTTTTCACTATTTTTTTGAATAAGGTTGCACAAGAAACATTTTCTTTGGTGAGGACAGTCCGAGTATATGGAATGGAGAAGCATGAATTTGGACGGTTCTCTCTCTCTCTCTCACCCCCTCCCCCCCCCAAAACCCTGGCTACCCTCTCTCTCTTCCTTTCACCCTCTATCTTCTCCCTCTCTTTCTCTTTCTGAGCATATGTGTGGGTGCATGTACACACCCAGAGATATCTCACTCTCTTTATGTTGTGATAGTATCACAGTTCTTATGGTTTGCACTAACATTTGTGACAGATACATAAAATGGCTGGGGCTCCTGTCTAATGTAAACTTGCGACAAAGCATGGCTTTTGGGTTTTGGAGTTCAAGCTTCAACTTTCTCTATCATTCAACCCAGGTCTTGTTTCTTTGCTGCTTTTAAAAAGCCTTTTTCTGTTATTATCTTGATTCTTGACTATGTATATAAGGAGACTGAACATGCTTGGTGTTTTCATCTTTTAATATTTCGTTAGCAGATGTCATGGCTTTGTATGCTCACTCAGACACACACATGTATGAACTGATTCTTGAGGAGCAAGGTTGGATAAGTTGCAAGAATGCAGTAGATTCTGTTACTAACTGCTGTGGCCCAATACATAGATTAGAATAGGATTTGACCCTCTTATAGGGAATTTTAGTGCCATGCATGCATGAATACAAAACATGACAACATTACCATCTCTATTATTATCTTTATTGTGGAATGTCATTTTTAGATGTATTTTAAATTGATATTGAAAGACATTTTGTGCTTTCGTCGTTCAATATACTTTCATAGATGATGTCAATCTGTATTTTAAAATGATCTATTGCTTTGCCTCTTTGACTTATATCTTGTGTCTTGTAAATGGTGCTGTTCCATATATCAGAACCTTCCTTCTTTCTTCCTCAAGACTTCTGCACCTGGGGAGATCTTGGAAAATAAATCCCTGATTTTGTAAACTAAATTTGCATAACCATTGAGTTAAATTTCCCTTCCCGCTAACTGGGCTTCGAAGTCTCATGGCAAAATGATGCTATTAGACATGAGATGAGATTTCAAATTTAGGTTCTGAACACAATCAGATATTCTATTTTCATGTCTGACAAATGACAAGTGGCATACATGAGATCCATGGTTCATTTTAGGCTTAGTCACTAGTTGCAATAAGAATTTCCTTATCTTTAATCGTTACACCTGGCTACATATTGGCACCAATTTTGATACCTTCACCACTAAAATTCTTAATTTTAATTGTTCTCTTCACCATGAATAAAAATTCTATGGACTCATTAATTTCTGATGGCTGGTGATAGTCAAACCCAAGGTTTTAAATATTTTACAGAACATTGTGTTGTTTTTCCATTGGAATGGTACAGTATCAGAACAGTAGTAGTATTGATGGCACATACTGAATCTAACAGTGTCAAAAAGAGTGAAAAGCTATAGGTACCCACCAGTATGGCTAGTATGTACTGGTATAGATGGTTTGAGCATTTCAACATGCATACTGGTGTTGGTTTTCCGTTGAAACAATATGCTACCAAAAGTATCATCCCATTCCTATGGTTTTTAAATGCATGCTTGTATCACTTTACCAGGATGCTATGGTTACTGTTTGCAATAAAAATAGAGGTTTATAGGTTACCATGTATTGCTTCAATTTTGTAGCAGGGATGGGTGATAGAGCAGTTGATCCTAGATAGTAACTCTTAGAAACTCTTATGTAAATCCCATTGAGTTGAATGCCTTTGCATACAAGGAATAGTCACAAAATGTTAGCACTAATTAAAACAGCCATGATCTGGAAGTGGTAGATACATCACCATATATTTATGTTTATAGCATAGAATAGTTATTATTATCGAGCACTTTAGTCTAATAGACTGACAAAGAACTGTAATGCATCTTTTAGAAGTTGATAGTTGATGCTTTGCATATAACAAAATGCATGCTACAATATTATCTTTTTTGATTATATGCAAAAACATGATTGTTTGGTAACCTTGTATGCATGTTTTACAACTTTCCATGTTTCCTTGTTTGTAACAGTTCTTACATACTTATATTTGATTTTTTTTTTTCATTTGGCAAATAAATGGTTATAGGTTATTGCTGTGCTTATAGGAGGAATATCTATCATATCTGGTCATATAACGGCAGAACAACTGACAAAGTTTATACTATACTCTGAGTGGTTGATTTATTCAACATGGTGGGTGGGAGACAACTGGTCTTCACTAATGCAGTCCATTGGAGCAAGCGAAAAGGTCTTTCAATTAATGGATCTATTACCTAGCAACCAGTTCTTATCCCAAGGCAAGCACTTTTCAGTGCTCTTCCATTTGAAAGCCCTTCTGACCTGATTTAGCTGTACTTATATCTTTGTTAAAAGCTAATGGAATCCATCACTTTCAATGCTATTTCTCATTTATGTCCATAATTGCTTTTCTTAGTGTAGTTCCCAAGCTTGTCTTGGACCAATATTATAGGACCGTTCTAATGAAAAAACACAATTAAAACTGTCTTTTGCCATTCATTTCTATAATGTCTTTTCTCTAACACCTGTCATGCAATGTTAGATTGGATATTGTTTACTATTTTCTATCCAGTATCAAAAAAGAAAGTGATTTGAATCCATTATGATATCCTTCTCTTCTATGATTCCATCGCTAATCCCATCTAACAATAATAGTGCTTGCTATGAATTTCATTTCTCGTTAATTGAAGCATGCTTACATCACAGAGAAGGAAAGACATCTTGCATATCAGGTGGTCTACTGTATTAGACTTTTAGTAGTTTGGTATCCTTGCCAATAGCTTAAATAAGAACTAATAACGGTTCACTTTATGGTCTTATGCCTTGGTTCTTCCATCAAATTTTAAATCCCATGGGATAGAGCTATCCTGATTTTTCCATGGAATGGGATGCACCGCTGTCCCGTCTTGTCCCGACACTTGGGACAGAAGATATCCCAAAGCATCCCGATTGGAATGTTGGGACACTAGCGGGATGGCCCTGTCCTGACATATAGAATGGTACTCTGTCTCGATGTCTCGTGGGATATCTCGCTGGGACTTGAATCCTAACTTCCATGTGACATTATTCTCTTAGTCCTCTTTTACCACAATATCATGAGAAAAAAACTTTTGGAAACTTAGGAATGAAGGACAAAATATTGTATTCTCAAAGCAGCAATTTTTCAGAATCAATCGGTAGATGTTCATTTTTATTTGTGTTCTCAATAATTATATATAAAAATAATTTTGTATTATTTAGAAATTGTTATCTAAACTTTTTTTATATTTCAAGTGAAAATTTCAGTCACCACGTATTGTTTAATGTAAAACTAGGGTGCTTCTGAATAATGACAGGGCGGAGGTTACGAAAGCTGGAAGGGCATGTAGACTTCATTAATATATCATTTCATTATCCTTCAAGGCTAATGGTATGTTGACCATCCTTGTATATCAGTGTGTGCCAGTTGTTCTCTTAAGCAATTTGCTATGCATGCAGGATACATCATACATGTATGTGATTTTGTATGTTTCTTCATTTTGCCTCTCTTCTTCTATGAATGATTTTTCTTTAAAAAGAATTTCATTAGAAAGAAATAGTGAATGTTTAGTTTAGAAAATATGTTTTGTCATGTTAGGCCTATGAAAGAAATCATTGATGCATGTAGTTAATTTAGGAAATTCAGTCAGCAAGAAGAACTGATACAAGAAAATGAAAAAAAAATATTAGCAGCATATAAAGATAAAGGTGGGCCTTGGTGCAATAATAAGGTTGCTCCATTGTGATTTAGGTGTCATAGATTTGAAATATGGAAACAACCCCTCCACAAATGGGAGTAAGGTGCCGTACATCTGAACCTCCCTAACCAAAACTTACTTTTCTTCAATTTATCATATAACCGCTTTTGTCTTAGAGTTTCTAGAACCATCCTTAAATGCTGCTTATGCTCAGCCTGACTTTCGGAGTCAGTTAAAGTATGTCAAATTTGATAGATGAAATTTTTTTAGAGGAGAGAATGTAAGGCCCAGCAAATTGGGTCAGCCTTTTTGGTTTGTCCTGATACCAAACAGAGCCCTAAAGGCTTGTCCCTGTTCAGAATAGGGTAGAGCCGTGCTTGAACACAGACGGAGGAGGATGAGTCCTCCACCATGGACTTCGCTAGAAGCTAGGGAAGCCTAGCCTCCACTTCTATATAAGGCCCCGACCTCCCCAGTTCTTCCTCATGGGAACATCGCCGCAGCCATGGCCCTCTTTTTATCCCTTTTCTCCTCTTGGTTGCCAATGGTTTAGGCTCACTGCGGTTGCCAGAAATCGCAGCCAAGCCCTCGCCGAAATCCTAGGTGAGGACCAAGATCTTTTTTCTTTTCTATTCTTGCATGAACCCTCATTGTTGGTCCAGATTTTGCTGGACAAATCTAGCCCCTATTTTTAGATTTGAAAACCCTTTTTTTCCATTTCTCCGACCTCCGCTGCCGGTTCTTGTTGTCGGAAATGGGGACTTGTCCTTTGTGCTACTCTCGGCCGTCACCAGAGCCCCACCGTCGGGGATCATGAAGATGAGGACAAAAGGGCTGAAACCCTTGTTTTTGCTTACTCTTTTTTTGACATCAGCCATCCTATCACCAGCTAGCAGTGGCCCTTGTCACTAGTCTTTTGGCTGTCGACTACCACTACAGCCACTAGGTCGCAGTTCTTCCTCTTCTTCTTTATTCTTCTTTTTTTTTTTAATTTCTTGCTCCCTCTTTTTTTTTCTCCCTTCCAAGTTCTCTCTCTAGTTAGGGGTTGACCCTAGGGGGGTCACTCTCTTGTAACCCATGTTCTCAATAGAACGATCCTGATCCCTAACCACTGGGTAGCGCATAGGCATCCACCTTAGTCTTTGCTAGATCCCACTAAATCTGGCCATCCTCGATTGCTGCAAGCAACATATACTTTGGTTTGATTTTGAATCGGATGGAATTAGCTTGACCACACCAATTGGATTGTTGGGGCCCTACTGCCTTGCGACCTCTACTCTTTTTCATCATTGTTGGGCATGAAGCCATATCCCCAGTAGTATCTCAATTTTTTTAAACTTTGTTTGGTTTATAAGACAATGATAAAATTAGGTGTATTTTAATGACATTGAATGAGTGATTGTGACCATCTAACTAAAGTGGGATTTTGAAGCATGAAGAGGTAACCTCACGCTTCAAAGTGTGTATTCTAATAACCTTTCAAAAAATATAATTAGTTTATTAGATTTCGTATGTTCTCTGTTTTATGTATGATTAAGCAAATCAAGCATGCTATTATTACTATCATAATTGTTTTAAAATATGTGATGTATTCTTATAAGATGAATTTTGAAAATTTGATCAGATAATTTATAAAATTTATTGTATATATGTATATATTCTTAGCATGGTTATGACTAGCCCTGTTAATGGGGATTATACGTTGGACCTGCTGATTTGTAATCTAAGAAACTAGTTTTAATACTAAATCACTGATGATTAGAATATTGGTATATGTTATCTGGCATTTTGTGCACTCTGCAACTGTTATGTGACCTGTGCCATTGGGGTGCATGGCCATAGCTTGATGGTGGGTCTACCATCAGTTTATGAAATAAATTTTGAAAAGAAATATGTGAATTATTGAAGATTCGATCTCTTTCTAGTTAGTAATATGTTATTTGAGTATTTATTTGTTTAGCATACTTAGATCCCACTTTGATGTATTATGTTGCCCTTTGGGCTGGTGTAGTTTATTATTCTTTTTTTTTTCTATTTTCAGATCCTAAATCATGATTGCTCAGGATTTAGGAGACTGTGCTAGATTGCTTGGAGATACATGAGTCATTTGGACTTCTAGTTTAGTTTAGTTTAGTTCAATTTAGTTTTGGATAGTTTACTTAGATGGGACAGTGCGACTCATTTTACTTTAAGATATTTGTTATGAAAATGATTTGATTGAATCTTTAATAAATTGATTTTTTGAGGATTGAAATATTAGTATTGTTGCTCTTTGATCAGTGTCCTTGCATGCTCGTATGGTCCGCTCCGCAAGTATGCAGCATTTGTTATGCTTTGGGTTAGGGGCATGACAAATTTAGTGGTATCAGGTCCTAGATTTTAGAATCCTTAGGATTTTTCAGAAAGATTGAGAGTTGGGTAGAAACTTAGGCAATGTGACATCTCTATTTGCTTTCTTGTTAGTAATTTTGTATTATTGTGCTTGAATGTTATTTGTGATGTTTGTTTTATTTTTTACTAAATCAAAATACGACCTCATCGTGCCTGTAGACAAAGTCTGAATGAGATGGTTGGGGGTTCCAAAGCTTGTAAATAAAGTCTAAATCAGAATGCTGCCCTATCTCGCTGCTTGGTTAGTAGGGGCTCCACCCCAAGAGTCCCCAATCATTTCATTCAGGCTTTGTCTTCAGACATGGTGACTCAGCATTCTGATTCAGTAAAAAATAAAACAAACATCACAAATAACATTCAAGCATAATAATACAAAATTATTAACAAGAAAGCAAATAGAGACATCTCATTGCCCATATTTCACCCAACTCTCAACCTTTTCGATGAATCCTAAAGATTCTAAAATTTAGGGTCCGTATCACTAATTCTGTCATGCTGCAGACTCGGAGCATAACAGACGCTGCATATCTATAGAGCGGATCAGACGAGCATACAAGGCTACTGATCAAAGTGCAATAATAATAGTAATAATTCTTCAACCCTTGAAAAATCAATTTAATAAAGATCCAATCAAATAATTTTCATAACAAATATCCTAAAGTTACATGAGTCATGATGTTCCATCCAAATAAAATATCCAAAACTAAATTGGACCAAGCTAAATTAAACCAAACTAAAAGTCTAAATGACTCAAGTATGTCCAAGCAATCTAGCGCACTCCCCCAAGTCCCGAGTAATCATGGTTCAGGATCTAAAAATAGAAAAAGAGAGAATAATGAGCTACATCAGCCTAGTAAGCAATATAATACATCAAAGTGGTGCCTAAGCATGTTGAACGAATAAATACTCAAATAACATATTGTTGATTGGGAAGAAATCAAATCTCGAATAATACATATATTTCTTTTCAAAATTTATTTTTCATAAACTGATAGTAGATCCAACATCAGGCTATGGCTATATAGCCCAGTGGCATGAGTCAGATAACAGATATAGGGTGCACAAATTGCCAAATAATAGATACCAATGTTTTAATCACCAACGGCTCCGTATTGAAACTAGTTTCTTAGATTACAAAACATATAATCCCCATTATCAGGGCTACATCATAGCCATGCTAAAATATGTGTGTGTGTGTGTAAAATAAATTTCATAAATTATCCAGTTAAATTTTGAAAATTCATCTTATGCTAATACATAATTTTTTTTTAAATAATTATGACAGTAATAATAGCATGTTTGATTCGCTTAATCATACAAAAAATAGAGACCATACCAAATTTAATAAATTAATTATATTTTTCTAAGGTCATTAGAAAACATGCTTTGAAGTGTTAGGTTACTTATCTCGTCGTGCTTTAAAATTCCACTTCAGTTAGGCAGGTCACATCACTTGTTCACTGTCATTAAAATAGCACCTATTTTATCAGTCTTAGAAACCAATCAAAGTTAAAAAAATTAAGGTATTACTAGGGATATGGCTTCATGCCCGATAAGAATGAAGAAGAACAAGGGTAGTCAGATAGTAGGGCCCAACAACTCAATTGGTTCGGTCAAGCTAATTCCATCTGATCTAAGGTCAAACCACAGTATAGGTTGCTTGTAGTGATCGAGGATGGCCAAAGTTAGTAGGGTCCAACACGGACTAGGGTGGAGGCTGATGCGCTACCTAGTGGCTAGGGGTCAAGGTTGTTCTACTGAGAACAATGTGGATTACAAGAGAGGGAACCCCATTAAGGTCAACCCCTAACTTGAGAGAGAAAAAAATTAGGAAGTTGGAAGAGAGAGAAAAGAAGAGAGAGGAGAGAGCAAGAAATAAAACAAAAGAAGAATATAGAAGAAGAGGAAGAACTGTGGCCATGGTGGTGGTTAACAACTGGAAGACTAATGACGAGGGCCACCGATGGCTAGCGATGGAAAAAGAGAAGGAACAGTCAGAAATAGATATTTTGGCCCTTTCGTCCTCATCCTGATGATCCCCAGCGGTGGGCTTCAATGACAGCTAAGAGTGCATAAGGATCTCCGACGATAGGCGTCAGTAGTGGAGAAGGTCTAAAAAAGGGAAAAAGGATTGTTGGATCTAAAAATAGGGGATATACTGGGCCTTTTATTCTTAAATTTTTTTGATGAAATCTCAGTCAGTGATGAGAGTTCGTGCAAGAATAGAAAATAAAAAAGGATCATGATTCCTACCTGAGATTCCAGCAAGGGCTTGGCAGTGATTTCTGGTGGCCTCAGTGAGCCTAAGCCATCAGCAACCAGGATGAGGAAAGGAAGAAAAGATGGTGATGGCTGCAAGCTGCAGCGATCTTCCAGTGAGGAAGAATTGGGTAAGTTTGGACCTTATATAGGAGCGGAGGCTTGGCTTCCCCAGCCTCTGGCGAAGCCTGTGGTGGATAAATTGTACTTGTCTGTTTGTGTTTGAGGAGGGCTTTGCCTTGTTCGGATATGGGAAACCTTCCAGACCAAGGGAAGAAGGTATCAGATCACTGTAGTTCGAGACTCCTTTTGTTAAACTAGTTCCTGTACTGTTGAAGAATGAATTCTAGCTAGTAAAGTAATATGGTTGAGGGGGGCCCGCCTCATCTATCCCCCTTCCCCTGTCCCATAGGCCTTCGGGCCTTAATTAGGGCCTCACATAGACCCTGCTGTAATAGGAGCCTCGTGCACTGGGATGCCCTTTCTTATTCGCTAACCCCATATCATTGAAGTTTTTGCAAAGGGCACTCATTCACTAAACCCCAAAATCTTATTGTGCAAAACAATTCAAGTGTATACTAGGACATTTGCGGTTACATGCTTAGGGACCTTTAATTTTCAGTTGATGCACTTCTATAATCAGAAAATAAGACTTTAGTTGCCCAATGTTTTGGACAAATGATACATGATCCTGTTTTAATCATCAAAATGTCGAAATATATCCATTCACTATTAGTTCATGGTACACTCAAAGAACACGATGCTTGTCGATATTTCTTGATATTTTTCTGTGGAAGCTGCTGTTATTCAGATTGCTGATATTGTTTCTCAGGTTTCTGTGGTATTGAAAATTGCAAATTACATTTCAAAAAAGAGAGCTGCATCAGAATATTTATTGAAACTTAATGTTATCAGAGTGCCCTCTGATGATGAGAAATATGAAGTTAATGGTGATATGAAAAGGATTTCTCATTGGACATGTGTACCCAACATTCGACATCTATGAAGCTGCAAGATAAAAGAACTAATAAATCTTTACCAACATGCTTTCAAAGGGATGTGCTTTCTTCTGCCTCAGTATAACAGATGATGATGGTTATGGCAGGGGTGGCCATTTACGTACTATCTCATGTTCATGACAGATTAGGGACATTTCATTTAATGTGTATTCTCCAACTTGATCAGATTTAAAAAATTATTTTATTATGTTGCTGGTTTTCAACTTCCAATTGTTCTTTCAAATTTGTCTAGGACCATTTTTGTATTTAAGTTTAGAAGTAGTATTTTAGTAATCTTCTTGAAAATTAAATTATGATTTCCACCTGCTGTTTAACTTTGTCTAGGACCATTCTTGTATTTAGGAGTGCTTTAGTAATCTTTGATGAAAGTTAAATTATGATTTTCACCTGTAGTCGGCAAGGTTTCAGGAACCGGTATCGAGACCCATATCGGTTCTTGCTAGGGTATGGTATAGTATGGTACCATACCATACCGTATCAACCCATACCAACATTAAAAAAAAATCAAAAAAATTTCCACCCACCACCACTAAAAAAAAAAAAAAAAGAAAACTACACTGAATTATACCGAACCAGACCCGTACCGCACCGAACCGGACTGAACTGTCTGATTTCGCATGGTTCAGGCCCGTATCGTACCAAACCGACCGGTATGATCCGATTCGGGCCATGTACCGAAAAATCAACCTGAACCATGCCGGTTTCCTACTAGTACGGTACGGTACGGGGTGTACCGACCGGTTCGGATCAGTACGGAATACCATTTATTAGTCATGACCATCGCTATGTATATGTTCAAGCATGTAATTGGTCCTTCCAATAGAATTTGAAAGGTTTTTGGATTTGATTAGCTTGAATGCAAATTCTACATTTTCTTATTAACAATAAAGCAGTAGATTATGGTATACCATAGTTGGCAAAAGCTACTTGAAAGTTGTTTTGTTATTTTTCTATTACACCTATCTCATTTCCATCCTAAAGGGTCATCATCTTGAGTTATTGCTTCAGATTTGTGAGGATTTTTTTCTTTGACAGAGGGCATTCCTTAGTCTCATCTAAATTCTATATGTGCTTATTTGTTGCATTTGATGTTTGCAAAGGTACCTGTTTTGCAGCAAGTAAATCTGTCAGTTCACCCAAATGAAGTAGTTGCAATTGTAAGTAAGCAAAATGATTATTTGTGCCATTTGCGATCATGCACTTTTCATTATGGATATAGTTGTTTCCTTTTCTCTTCTCGGATTAGGCCGGTCTTAGTGGAAGTGGAAAAAGCACTCTCGTCAATCTTCTTCTTCGTCTTTATGAACCAACAGATGGTCAGGTAAGCTTCAATCTTCTGGATGATTTGTGGCTCTGTTTTTGGAAAATATCCACCTTCTTAGGAAGGAGAGGTCACCAGTATGATTTCACAATTTACTTGTATTTACTACGTATATGAGATACTTATCTGTATGTGTGCATCTGTAAATGCGTGCTTGCCATTGCATAGTTGTGCTAATCTCTTGTTTTCAGAAGTCACGGGTAGTGCCTATCTTTGTGTACATGGCATCAAATGCACTCATTTCAATATACAGCATCATTATGGCAACCCTTCAAAAGGACTATGGAAGACTTTTTCTGCTTGTAATTAAATCAGCGACTGGTGTAATGTGGAAAGCCGTTTTACTAAATTGATGCCTGCTTTAGATATGTTTTGGAAACAAAAACGGCCATATTTCAAGTCAATTCTTTCATTATTTGAACAATCAAATTTTCACAGTAGAGACACATACAAACATATTTTCAAACAAAATGCATACATATACCAGCTTTGTGTATGCCATTAACTTAAGAGGGCAAGGATTTTGTCTTAAACTTAAATAGTATCACACAGCTGTACTTTTCCCAACATTTTTATTGCAGATTTTATAATAGCTTTCGATTCCACTTTGCTAAGAGATCAAATTGGGTTATAATGCATGAACAAGGACTTCTATAACAACATTATGATATGTAACTTAGCAGAAGTAGAAAATGTCAATCATGAGGCAAAAAGTTAACTGTGTTAGATTTCCCTAGCCTGATTTCAACAGCTTAATTTATTGCAGATTAATCATTCATATCATCACTAAGTATGCTGGTGAAATGTTATAAGACATTGGAATATAGAAGAAACAAAGTGATTTATAGAAAAGCATCAGGAGTGTAGAAGACTCGTACTCTTCTATTTAATTTCAAAGGTATCTGAGATGAAGCATCCATCTATGATCATAACTGTTAGGCCAAGGAACCATATATTCCCGGCTGTTGGGTTCTTTTTTGATGTCTAAGTATGACAAGAGCTATCCGTATCAACTCTTTGGTGGTCAAGCACAATCTGATTCTCCCTCATCTAGATTATCTCAGCCCGTCAGATTTTCAAGCCCCCCAAGCATTGGCTACGGCAGGTTGTCTACTTTTTTACAAACATACCTGCATTTTGTATATTGTAGTTAAGTGCTTGGGATGCATATTTGACCTAGAAATTCACTAAAACCTGTACCGAACATATTAAAGCTTCTAGACACCCAGCAATCTAATTTTAATTAAAAGGCTTGATATCAAATTATGAGAGAAATTATCTTTATGA
The DNA here is from genome assembly GCF_000442705.2 of Elaeis guineensis. Classification (NCBI taxonomy): domain Eukaryota; kingdom Viridiplantae; phylum Streptophyta; class Magnoliopsida; order Arecales; family Arecaceae; genus Elaeis; species Elaeis guineensis. The sequence continues at coordinate 16,709,796 of NC_026002.2, forward strand.
TTGATCTTGGCCAAATCATAAATGTTATTGATAATTTTTCTTGCCTGCATTATTCCTTCCAATGTAAAGGGAACTTACCATCGAGTTATCAGTTTCATATGCTTTGACGACCTTCGTAATCTTCATAGTTTCATAAGCCTCGATGACCTTTCATAACCCAATTACTGTCATAAATGACTGAGAGCTAACCTTTATGAACTTTAAGATGAAAGATTCTTTACCCTCGGTCCATGTTCTTGGCTATTTGCTCCCTAGCTATTGGCTTAGGATTTGCTTGATGATTGATCAGTCTTCTGCATTTTTGAACTGATGGGGTTGGATCTAGTCAGGTCTGGTAATAAAAAAATTGTAGATCAGGTCTAATAATACTCAGACCCGGACCATTCCAGTTCAACAAATAGATCAGATTATGTTGCATTCATCTTGAATCATGGGGCAATCCATCCATTATCAGCCTTTGCTGTGCAACTGACTGAATTGATTGTTCACGAAAATGAACTTGCAATCCTATTCTGAGTTATTCATTCAATGTAAATGTTACTGGATCTGAAATGAATGTTATATTGCTCTTTATTACAGATATTAGTTGATGGAGTACCTCTAGTAGAACTGGATATCAAATGGCTAAGAGAAAGAATTGGTTTCGTGGGACAGGTCCCAACACACTCCGTTTTGTTGTGGATATACATTTTTTTCTCTCAGAAGAAAATCTGAACTTCTAAGATGTTATAATATGCAATAGCAGGAACCACGCCTTTTCCGCATGGATGTGAGTTCAAACATAAAATATGGGTGCCCCAGGGAAGTTACTGATGAACAAGTGGAATGGGCTGCGAAGCAGGCAAATGCTCACGAGTTTATTTTGTCTCTTCCCGATGGTTATGCTACCCTTGTTGATGATTCTCTTCTTAGTGGAGGCCAGAAGCAACGGATTGCCATTGCCAGGGCTATTCTTAGAGACCCCACCATTTTGATTCTCGATGAAGCCACCAGTGCACTTGATGCAGAAAGTGAACACTATGTGAAGGTATTTTCTCCTCTATCAAACACAGCTAGTGAATTTAATGTATATAAGCATTTGTTAACTCCAACTTAAAATGTTCTGCTATGGATTTGACTTGGTTCAGGGGGTTCTTCGTCTTGTTCAAAATCGATCCAATTTGAGAAGAACTGTTATCATCATAGCACATAGGTACTTTTCAATGCTCTTGGCCTTTAATAAGATACTTCAGTGTCATTCTCATATCATGATGTTTGCAGGTTATCTACTATACAAGCTGCTGACAGAATAATTGTAATGGACAGTGGTAGAATTGTTGAGGTATGTGCACCATGATTCAGCAAACCTTCATAATAATTATTCCTCCTATGATAGAAATTAGATACTATATGGTCTCCTACTCTAATGCTGAAATATAGTTGCAAAGCATCCTTCCTTCTGTGATGAAATTCATTCAGGTAATGCTGATAAATATGGTGACCAAATGTCACAATATACTTGATGGAAAAGTTTATTAAGATTAAACATGCTTCTCATGAAGCTAATCCACTAGCCAATCTTCTTGGTTTGGAGATAGATCCCGTTTCTAGAATTCCTGGGGGCCTGGATTTTGTGTGTGAGAGAGAGGACATAATTGACCACAAATCCTTTCCAGGACAACCCAATACATAAAGGATGACCGGCAAATATAAGCAAGCGGATACCCAAGTAGAGAGTTCTGGAGCATCACGACAGTACAGTTTCATGTTTTATTCGTTTGCCACCAACCCTCTGATTCCAACTCTGGTTCTGTGTTTATGCAGATGGGGAGCCATATGGAGCTCCTTCAAAAAGATGGCTTGTATGCACGATTAGCCAAACGACAAGCAGATGCATTTGCATAGTTATTGAATCGATCGACATTGGAAAATTGATTGCTATTTGTTCCCCAAATTTTTATTAGAGCGGAACGATGAAGCAATTTGGGATCAAGGCATCTACAGAATTCTGTCGGCAGAATGGCACCCATTCTTTTGTATTTAATTAGGATGAAATATATGCTCATATTATTCTTTCAATGGAAAGAAATGGTTTTCCCATTTTTTTAAGGGGAGAGGCCAGGCTCCCTTGAAACATTCATAAGAGACTATTTTACGGAAATTTTTAAATGGAATACTGTGTCCCCAGTTTCTTTCATCGAATAGACTGTAGAATTTTATGCTGACGCTGTCAGGTATCCCACAGTGTTAACAATTTAACCTTGTACCTTTTTTTAATCATTATTGACCTATTTTTCTTTTTTCTTTTTTGGGTTTTCCTGTGAAAATCTCGGCCCATTTGCAATAAATGACAACAAGAGATTTCCCCATTTATCGGCATGGGGTTGCTAACCGTATTCTTCAACTGTTTTTTTTTTTTTTTTTTAATCGTTTCCGGTAGGTTGCAAGTTTAGCATGCCCATGGGAGCAAAAACTGATGACATCTCTCCTACGGAAATCTTTCCCGCCCAATCACCACCCCGCTTTTTTCCTTTCGTTGTCCGTACCCAGAGGAGACTACGATGCGAATCTCATCGTACACGTGTACCCAGAGGAGACTACGATGCGAGATCTCATCGTACACGTGGTTACGCCCATGCGTAAAGTCATAGGGTGGGCCACCTCCTTTTCATCGGAAAAAAAAAAAAAAAAAAAAAAAAAAAAAAAAAAAAAAAAAAAAAAATATATAATATATATATAAATATATATAATATATATGCACCACGATGATATAAAAAATTTAATGTGAAATTTTTCATTCGATTCATTGATATAGTTATTATTTTTTAATATATATTTAATATTTATAAATTATTCTTTTATTTAAATATTTTGTATAACAAAAATATTTTATTTTTGAAAAAATTATGATATTTTGTGATATAATATAATCGGATATTATAATATGGTCTTGAATATTATAATATGAGAGAGTTATTTTTGTCCAATCATTTTTCAATGCGCATTTAATGTCTGCAGATCGATTTTTTCGTTTGAAATTTTGAATAATAAAAATATCTATATTTTTTAGAAAAAAATTATGATATTTATGTATATTATGGACACAGAATGTCATGATATAATATAGAATGTCATAATTTTTTTAAAAGATATAATATTTTTAATATAATTTTTAAACGAAAAATATAATCTACACATAAATGTGCTTGAAAAGTGGTGACTACGTGGACCAATCAGATCAGATGGTGCACTCCACGTCGGAATTTCTACACCGCCCGTGATGCACAACGAATTTTGCAAAAATAAAAAGGGCCCGAACATCCTGCCAAATTCTGACGGGGCCTAATAATTCCCTCGGCAGAGGCGGCTCAACATATATGGAGGCTTAAAGCTAAATACTAATCTTTCAACGCACCTTTCTACTATTTTTTTTCCTCTCGTCTCTCCCTAATCTTCACTCCGGAGTGGAAGAAGAAAAGAATCAATGGTATCGATGTCGAAGGACTTCAAAAGGAGAAAAGAAGGTGGAGAGAGGGCTGACATGGAGGTCCCTCTGATGAGGTAGTCGTCCATCTACTCACTAACCCTGGACGAGATCCAGAATACAGTGTGAGAGCCAGGCAAGACCTTCGGATCCATGAACATGGACGAGTTTCTCGCCAACATTTGGAACGTCAAGGAGGGCCAGATCGCCTATGCAATTGGATAGAAGGCGCAGCCCAACAGCAGAGGGGTGCCGCCACAGCGCCACGACAGTGACAGGGGTCGATTGCCATCTCGGTGCCGCTGTGCAGGAAGATGGTGGATGAGGTTTGGATGGAGATTCACCGGAATAGAAAATCAACCACCCACAATAGTATGAGAGCGACAGCGCAGCCCCTCGCCAGCTCACTCTTGGGGAGATGACGTCGAGGACTTCTCATCAAGCTCGGGTCGTGAGGGAGAGCTATGATCAGGTCGTTGCTTCGTCACCTCACGCATGCTTTCGTTAATCTGTGGCCTATAGTACGATTTAGTTTCTACCTCCGGGCATCGTTTATCTTTTGTGGGTGGACGCAGTGGAGACAGATGGCTACAGGCACTAGTGGGGCCTAAAGCAAGTGGGATCTAAAGCAAGGATTTGGTGGTTTACCCTTGAGTCGACCTGCTCTCGATAGAGTGCTAATGATCTCAATGAAATGCATATTTATTGCAAGTCGACATATAGCATGTAATGTCACCATTTTCTTTAAAAAAAAATCTATGATTTTCCCCGAAGATTTTAGGGAGGACATGTTCCCATATTTTAGAAGTTTTATCTATTTGGATCATGGCACACGGTAACAATAGGTGTGATAGATTTTCTGAAGGTAATGACTAAGGGTGCAAATGGATTGGGTCGGGGTCAGATTGGATCATGAGTGATCTCGATCCGATCGATTTTTTGATCGAATTTAATGTTAGATCCAACCCACCAATTGAAAATTGGATTGGATGGACCGAATCCATGATAAAAAGTCCTCCTATTGATCATTTGGGTCGGTCCATATATAATCTGGTCTCGATCTAAAAGTTTAGATTCAACTCGGTCCCAAATTCTAGCCGGGTTCGTTCATATGATAAACCAACATATACGAAGTTTATGACAAAAGAAAATAAATATTATTTGCTTTACTATTAACTTACAATAATTTCTCAAAATGTCACATCAAATTGATAAAACTATATAAAAAATAATGATACTATAATAGTATTTAGAATTCTAATCCACTCTATTTGCTTATAATTTACATATTGGATTAATATTAAATTCAGATGGATCGGATCAAATCGGTTTTAATTTAGTAAATCCAGATTCGATCAAAATATCGAACGGATTCAATTTTAAAACTTGATCCGACCCGATGGATCTTTTAAAATGAGTTGGATTGGATCTAAGCAGATAGGACTGGATGAATCAGGGTCAACCCGACCCATTTGCAGCCTTAGTAATAACCAGATTTGTTTAGGCAATAATACATAATTACTCCACATAATCTCCTCCCCCACTCTCTTCCCATTGCTGGTCAAGTGCATCGCACATGCACGTTACGAATATAACGATTTGTTAATCTGGTAAAGCAACCGTGTTTAAATTTATGGTATAGTTTAATCCTCCATCTGCTAGCTAACGCTTAAACTTTTCTCCATCCTATCCTTACAAAATAGAAATAAATTCGAGAAAGCACTGAAATCCGCCACAGCTGCTCGTGTTGACTGCACCGGACCAGGTGGACGACCACCATAAGTGGTCGGCGCGCCCAATTTCTTAGTCCCAGTCGCTCTGAGAGAACGTTGGTCGGTCATCACCCCTCACGCTCTCCTCCTCCGTTGCGTCGCTACGCCCCACCCGCTCATCACTTTCCCGCGATTTCTCACTCCACTGTCCACGCTCTCTCTCTCTCTCTCTCTCTCTCGACTCTTCTTTAGGTCTCAAATGTTTTTCCATATATAAATATCACTAGCGAGCTTCCCTACTCGCCACTCTCTTCACTCCTGAGCACTCGCTCTCGCTGCTAGGGTTTTCTTCTTTTCTTTTTTCCCCATCTTTTTCAATCTCGCGTCCGCTTCTTCATCTCTGCGACCGAGCGAGTGGGCGGAGAAAATGGGATTCCCGGTGGCGGCAGGAGGTGCCGCAGTGCTGGCGGTGGTGGTGGCGGCGGCGGCTTTGGCGTCGCTTCCACCGTTGGTGGCGCGGGAGGTGTCGGGGCCCCACATAGCGGATTTGAACGTGCTGTTGCCTCCCCGCATGACTAACCCCGTCGGGTACCGCCTTCAAGGAAGCGACGGCTGCTTTTCTTGGTACACTTCTTTTGTTGATACTAGTTTTTTCCCCACGGTTTTCTTGAATCTTAATACCTCCAATGCTGTCACCATCGTCACCGTCTTTGTGTTCCACGTTTTATTGGATTTTTTTTTTGGTGGGATGAAATTTGTATTTTCTTAAATTTGTTACCCTTATTTTTTATGTTTTTTTTCCGGAAATAATTTGCTGCAGTACGGAATATATTCACTTATATTTTTTTTTTTTTTTTTTACAACTCGAATAACCATGAACTGTAAGTCTTATTCGATCTTCCTTTCCAGTTGCGAGTTCGAGGCCTAAATGTGTAGTCAAAGAAATTTCTCGAATCAGTTCTTTTGATCTCCTTACCGAGTTCTTTTTAGGTTTTCTGCCAAAACGTTTTGTTGGCTGGGCCCGCAGCTGGTTTTCCTTGAGCCATCACTATTTTGCGATGGTTTGGTCTTAAGCTGCTAACGTCGCTTCTTCTAGTTCGGCCGCACATCTGTTTCACATATCTTTCGCGCACTTGGCCATGGCATTGCATTGCCCATTCTTTGGGGCGGGGGTGGTTGCGAGGCGTGTTGCTTGCATTTGATAAGTATATAGATCGCTAAGAACGGTATTATAAAATTTATAAATCTGCTGCATGTTCCTTCATCAATCTCCATACCTTTTTAGAAAAAAATTGTTACTAAGAAATTATGAACTTAAGTGAATTTTGGTTAACTATTATAATGAGATCTCAAATAGTACTTAGTTTTTCTTTCCTTTATTTTCAGATAAAAGCAAAAAATTGGTTAAATAGTCATTCACCAAATGCATGTTACTAAACCAGCTTGATGGACTTTGCCTCACTATTCTGTAATGGTGTGTTTCATTCTCGACCCTGTCCTACCCTTGCCTCTGCCTTGTGATCCTTGTAAAATTTTTCACCATCTGGTTGAGTTATATATTTTTTCCAGTTTCAGTTGTAATTGATGATAACAGAACTCTACAGAAAAAGAACCATGTTAAAATTTTATTAATCTATATCTTGCCAGAACAATGTGAAACTACTTGCTCAATCTCTGTATTTTTTTGGAAAATCATTGCTAAGAAGTAATCAGCTTAAAAATACCACTTAGTCAACAATTACAAAGAGATCTCAAACAGTGTTTAGTTTCTCAAGCCCTTCCAAATTGAAATAGAAGCAAAAATGGTCATTACGCTGTAGGCTTGAGATCTCAAACAGTGTTTAGTTTCTCAAGCCCTTCCAAATTGAAATAGAAGCAAAAATGGTCATCTGGTCATTACGCTGTAGGCTTAAATTCTAATCACCCAACATTAGGTCCTCCTCTTAAAAGTATTCAAAATTTGGACCCTTGAAATTTAGCCTTTGATCTGGCCTTTCATCTTTGGGCTTTTAGCTTGGCTTGGATCTTCTCTGGCTAGGGTTGATTGCTTGGACCAGTGCAGGGCTAGAATTGTCTATTCTTGATTTAGGCATGACTCATGGATCCGAGCAATATAAAAAAATGGTGCACAACTGTTATTGCCTATTCAATTGTAACTATGAGAGAGAGAGAGAGAGTCTTGTCTTACGATTGTTTCATTGTTATAATAATGGATATAGAATGTTTTTGAATACTAGCAGTGTGGCAATGTCTTTTGTAATCTTGAATATGTACGAATATCTTGAAAGATTTTGCAAAACAATGAGAATTTGAGAATATTCCCAAAAGTTCTTGTGCTATAGTATCCTTAGTTCACATGGGTCGTGGGTTAAGTTCATCTTGATGCCACTATTATCTGTCTTGTTCCAGAAATAAACTACTCGTCTTTCTTCTGGACTCCACACGTTTCTCTATCTCTTTTTTCACTGTCATTTTTATCTTTTTCTAGAAGAAAAAGACCACTCTTCCTTGTTCTCATTTCTTACTTTGCTCTCTCTTTTTGTTGTTATTGCAGTGATAATGAGGGATTGTACCCACTTTAGATGATGCATGGACCCTCTTTTTTCATGCAATGGTGAGTGCATACAAGCCTCATCATGTCAGTAAGGGGTGTCAACTTTGAGTCATGGAAATCGGGTGTGTCAAATGTTTTCCATATCTAGAAGTCTAAGAAATAGATAAACTCACAGTTCTAAGCAGAAGAAAGGGAGGGAATCTGCTATTCTCTTTTCTTGCATGAGTCCAGTTGATATCCTGCAAAGGCCTCAGAATATAATCCTTTACTGGGTTCTTTTCAGGTTCCTTTTAATGGTTGGTTTGTTCCTTGTTCTTGATGAGATTCTTCTTTATCTGTTTCTGTATCATTCACAGAACATTGCTAGCTGTGCCTGTGGTGTGAAAAAAATGGCTGCCAACTTGCTTGCTTTTTCTTTCTAGTATCTCAAGGGATTGTTAGGAGGCTAGTCCTTTGATAAAACTTAAACTCGTGGTTTATCAATTGAAACACTAGCTAGTTCGTCTTTCCAATTCTGGTTATTTATTGGGTATCCAAGGACAATGAGGCATCTGATTATAATATATGTAATCAAGGCAAATCAGAAAAAGGAGCTCTAAAATGATTGTAGGCTAGATGAATTTTGAATGCTGTATATGTCAAGCATACATTGCGTTGTTCCTTATAAGCACAGTTAACTGACTGTGTAAATCTTAAACACCTGGTTTATGCAAATTCTTAAATTTAAATGGTTTTCTTAAATTCTTAAACTTGGTTTACCTTATACAAGAAACTGATTTGATTTTCTAGAATTATATTTCTATGAGAATTATCAAAATTGTGGATCTGTTCCTACATAACAATGTTGCTAATAAGTTAGCATCTTGTATTCATGTTATAACCAAGCCCTTGACTGAACATGAACTTGTATGGTGGTTTTTAAATGACAAGATATGAGGATGCGCATATTAAATGAATAAATGTAGCATATGCTTCTTCCAGTTCTTCAGCTCTTTTCACAAGTAATGATGAATCCTTTCCTCTTTGCAGGTCATGGGATCATCATGATATTTTATCTGTGCAGCCTGAGTATAATGTCAGTAGTAGGTGCTCAACAAGTGCTCGATTGATATCGATTGCCCCTTATAATGGTAGAAAGGAGACTGCAGTTTATGCTACTGATCTCCATAGTGGAATCACAATTCGCTGTAAAGTTTTTATTGATGAAATATCCCGAATCCAGATATTCCATCATGCTATTAAAATTGACCTAGATGAACTTGCCACACTGCGTATTCGCGCCTTTGATGATGAAGGTATCATATAATTTATTGTTCATATCTTTTTTAGTAATTTTAGTCACATCTGTTAACAAATATTTCATGTCAGGAGGAGATTAAGGTGGAGAGCAAGAGAGAACTTACAAAAGCTTACATACACTGTTAATTGGGAAGGAAATCCATAATCTTGACATGCCCACGTGATTTATGTACTATGAGTTTCACAAGGCTAGAGGCTAGGTCACACTAAAACTGCTACCTTGAGCTCTCATAAAAACTTCCCTCCAACACTAGCATATGTGTATGCTTACCTGTATGATGATTTGCTTGAATATTACTGCTAAAGAAAATAAGTACATTGGTCATACCATAAGAGTTATGAAGTTTATAGAAAAGAGATTCAATAATTTAATGATGGATATAGGATGGCAAAAATGTGTTGAGGAGAATTGGATTTTTTTTTCTTGTTAAAATAGCACATGGTTGTCAGTCACAAAGGTACACTCTGCAAAAGCATAGGTTGGAACAAAATTGAAAGGTCAAAGCTGCCATTGCATGGAAAATTCTTGATTGAAAATCCGTTAAATGGATGTTTTTAATATTGCCCTGCTTTAAAAGTTTGGCTTGACCATGGGATGCCTACTATACCGAACCAGATGGCACAGGCATATCAAACTATGGTACGGGCATACCATATTATACTGGTTTGGTATTGGTACATGGTACGGGGATGTACCGACATTTGGTATGCCAAACTGGCCTTTGTACCGAGCATGCCAACGTAGTGATAGGGTTGCACCAGTATAGGGCTCGGTATCGAGACAACGTATTTTGGGCTCGACCTAGGGATCTGCAGAATAAAAAACAGTAAATTTTTATTTGTGTTTTTAGATTATAGTGGATGCTTATTCAGTTTGATAAATCAGTAGATAAACAAGCCATGAATTTGTTCAAATATTCCTGTATATTCCAAGGTGACTAATCAATTGCCCATTGCTGCAAGGAATTTGTCAAAAAGAGCCAATCTAAGGCTGCGAGGGAATTGATTCCAAGAATGGAGGGGATTATGCTTGGTCCTGGATGGTGACTGTGCTGGATATTGTTGAAATTAATTGTGGTGGATCTTGCATGGAAGAAGGTGGTGACATTGCCACAGTTTGGATCATTAGAGATCACTGTAGAATACTTATAAGCTAACATGTGCTACTAAGAGCGTGCTATTTTAACAAAGGTGGCAGAAATAAGAGATGGAGTCAAAGGGACTCTAAGAGAAGGATCCTCAAGGCACGATTTTGGAATATGACACTCAGTGATCAATCACTGACAGTCAATTCAGGAAGAAAAATTGTGAAGGATTTCACCAGCTCGATTATTAGAGATTCCTCTGTTTTTTGAGAAATGTTAGAGATCACCTTGTTGGGCTGAAACTAAAAATCTCTACTCAAAAAATGCTATTTCAACAAAGGCATGAAGCAAAGAAACTTTAAGAGTGATTCTAAGACTTTCGGAATATAGCTGTTAGTAATTAATTGATGATTTTAGTGCCAGTGAGTAACCACTTCGGCACAGCAGGAATATGGTCATCGACATAGAACTCTTATGTAAAGGTGATTTCTTTTTTTCCAATTTTTGTGCATTTCAGTGGAGAGGACAACAAGCTAATGGATTAGTTGGGCAGTTTTGGAACAGGAGCTGAGTAGAGAATTAAAGGGGAGATTCTTCAACAAATTTTTCTTCTCCTTTACATGGATGTTGCCCATTTCATGCATTAGGAAAAAAAAATTAGAGCAGTATGGAAGAAATATAGGCTCTTTGATTGCCTCTTACTTTGAAACTGCACAAAAGATAAACTAAATCCTGGAGCGAGACTGGTTATGTTATATATAGATCAAATGTAAAGGGGCCAGAAAGTTAAACAGTACAGGTGCACTCTTGTATTTAAGTGTACAAGTAATTAGCATATTAGTGTATGTTTATAATTAATTACAACTGATTTCCTTTTTTCTCCATTTAGGAAAATCATTCAGTTAAGGATAAAATTTCAATCAGGGTTTATCGTCTCGGTACTGGACCCCATACTAGTACATATTATTACAGTGTTGGTATGCAGTATGGTATGAGACGGCGAGACATACTGAGTATCGATATGGTACGAGACTGCATACCCTTACGGTATGATATGCCTGGTACAGTATGATACTGACCGATACGGCAAATCTTGATTTCAGTAGTACATCGGATGTGATTATTGTCCATAATGTTCTTTTTGCATTGAAAGGCTATTCTATCTATGCAAAAGAGGCCTATCATTTTATCTTGGTGCATTGCTAATTTATACTGGTAGGATTATTAATCTTGTATCTCTTCATTTTCATCTAATGGGATCTTATGAGGATCAATGTTGCTAGGTTGTTGGCTTTTCTTGACTTGTGTCTTATACTTGCAGAAAATGTGTTTTCATCACTGGTAGGATTACAGTTTCTGTGGAAACTTGTTCCAAAAGCTTTTGAAGATGATAACAGCCATTATCTTGTTCATGTTCCATTAAAGGAAACACCACTAAGTGACTGTGGTGGTTTCTGTGGTGATCTACGTACACAAATAGAGCTTGAAGACAGAGTATGTCGGAGCTAATTATTATCATCAGATACTCAATTTTTTTCTTTTTTTTGGTTTCTTGAATAATTGATCTTTTGCATTTGCGATTCACTGCAGAACGTAGGTTCAGATTTGTATGTTGTGAAAGGAATTGGAATTGGCCATGAGGTTGTTAGTGCCCAGTTGCTTGAACCAAAACTTGAGCATGTGATGGATACAATTGTTTTAACTGTTGCTGAAGCTATGTCACTAGATCCTCCATCACCTGTCTTTGTCACTGTTGGTGCTCTGATATACTACAGTCTGAGGGTGATTCGTCTGAATGCTGCTCAAGGTTTTTTGTCACTTTTTTTCAGTACAATAAAGTAAAATTCAGTTGTATTTTTTTTTTCTTATTTGTTCTTCATCAATGTATACTTGCAACATTAGAGAATGTGAATGTTTAATTTATTTATATTGAAAACGTTTTCTACATTAATAGTGCAGTTAGCTAATGTAGAAAATGTCAGAACACATGAGAGTAGGAACGTACCTAGGCATATATCCAGACATGAACATCAAAATTTTAATCATTATGCTATATAACAGTATATTGAACGATATACAGTTTGTCATATTTTGACTTTGTTTTTCATAATGTCATTCTTCAATATATTGTAGAAATAAATTGTTGTGAAACGAAGATTAGTTGCCCTACTAGTGAAGCACATGATTCATGGTAAAGTTGTATAAGTATAATACTGGTTTTGTATGTGTTGTATGGACGTTTCTTAAGCAATAAGCACCCTATGAATTTGAATTCTGTAAACAATATTCTTTCCCTAGTCCCCTTTCTGTTCTTACTTTTTTATGATCATGAAACTAAGATAAAGGCATGCAAATGAATACAGCTCATATATGAAAATAAGTTGACGGAACTTCTGACTATAAATGCTCTACCTTTGCTTTGATCCTGCTTGTGTTACAGCTTTTCGATTCTCACTTTGTTACTTTAACTTGTATGATGAATTGTTACTTTCATGGTCCCTTATAAACCGACATTCTAAAATTTGCAACTAATTCAAAAGCCAAACTTAGTTTTGGAGGGTTGGTTGGGTTATGCTTAAATGTATGTGTCTTGGTTGGCTAAATCCAATCAAAACCAATTGATAGGGTTAAATTTATGCAAACATGAGTTATTGATAGTTTCTTGTGGAATCTTGAAGAGCTTCTTGATGTTATTGATGCCTATTTGCTCAATTCACTATGTTAATTTTATTCCATTTATAGGGGATCTATTTTATTCTGGATGAAATGGTAAAGTTGATGCTGGATGTTTAAACATTTGGTACTTGGACAAATTCACCTTTTGCTTCTATATCAGTCTCTTTTGGTTTTGGATAAAAGTACATGATTGCCACATTATGGGATTGGCCTTCTTGAAGAACTGATGGCAAATTAAGATCCTTGAACATGACCAAAATGCTGTGTTCAAGCTCATTCTCTGTTCTTGTAGTTATGTTTAGATCTACATATGTGGATAGCGGGCTGCATATTTAGTTCTTTGGAGATATTATGGTGCATTCTCTTTAGTAAAGTTTATTTGTCAAGATTTATTATGTGTTGATAGTGAGATATAATTTATGCAGTATCATAGTTCATTACTAATGGCGATTTGTTCTGGCATATATAAAATTCTTTGGTGGGTAGAAAGGGTTGGTTAGAAATTGTAAGTAAATTGATCATGTTACTTTTATGATGAGGTTTTAACATCTTATTTCTTACAAATCTTTTGGTTTCAGCTCAATTTTTTTTTTTTAATTTTACTAAATTGTTGTTTTTTGTAGTGATTGAATTACCATCTCCGCATCATCGATGGTATGTCACAAACTCTTCAGTGGCTCGGGTGGACAGTATGATGGGGATTGCTCATGCCTTGAATCTTGGAATCACAAATATCATTGTCGAGGACTCTAGAGTCTCTGATCATGTGCAGATATCATCTTTTCATGTTGTCACCCCAGATAAACTGTGTCTATACATGGTGCCTGTGACCAATGCTTCTGCTCCTCTTGATGGGGCAGCACCCATTCCTTCCTCGGTTGTTTGGTATGTTTTTCCAGGCCAAGAATACATCATTGACATAAAAGTTTTTGCCGGGGGACCTGATGGAAATCAAATACACATCACAGAGGTATGCTCTAGGATCTGACTCCAGGTTCAGCTCAATTTCATCAGTATCTCTATGGTGTATAATATGAGCTTTAATCTTTACAATAACTTGAGCTCAGGAATATGGACCTTCCTTTTTGTGTCTAAGAGATAAATTTAGTAAATTATGAACTCAAAAGTTTACATAGATTCTCAGTCTTTACTGAAAAGTAGTCATCGAGTGATATAATGTAAATATTATAAGCATTATGACCTGTATAATGTGACATCAATGATTACATTTTGACCACCTCGATATTCATATTGTTTTTCTAAATTTTTTAGATTTCATAACTGGTTTATTAGCAATATAATTATTGTATTGAAAATTGCATAGCAATATTCCTAAGTGTGTTTGATTATAACCATTGAAATATGTTCTTTTTTGTGTTTTGAAACAAAATGTGGATTTAGTTGGCTGTTTTTTTCTGAAAACTGTGTGTGGCCATGTGTTGCTAGCACTCTTGGCATGACATATGAACATGAGGACCTCTTTTGTTATTAAACTTCCCATGAAAGTGGAATAATCATAGCTTAATATTTTTCGACAGTGCAAAATGAAATGGATAAGTGATCATATAATCATGTGCACTCACTCACTCGCTCAAGGCATTAAAATTTTGCCCATAAACTGATATGGGATGTGTCCAGTGGAGTAGCCAGTTGTACGAACATTTGACTGAATCATTCAGGTCAATTTATTGGTTAACTGGCGGCTGACGCTGCTTCAAGTCGATACAATGCCAGTATGGGCTGGTCAGGGCCAATGCAGACTTGCAAAGATGGAAGAAGCTTTAAATTATGAACTTCCATAATGAGAGAGGGCAAAACAGAAGAGACAAGAGATGAGAAAGGATCAGAAATTAGGGAAAAAAAGGAAGAAAATAAGGCAAACAAAAAGGAGAAGGATGTGAAAATATTCAATGGTACTTATCTGGTGAAACTTGGTGCAATTTAGGCGTGGGATTAAAGTTAATAGGAAGCTATGGGATGATGGGATGTTGCTTGTCAAGTGTTTGTGGAGATCAAAGTTAGGGGAAGTGGGGTTTTGGTAGTACATGTTTAGCTATGAACTCTTAGAAAGGGGTGGTAACTGTAACTTGGAGGAAATTGAAGCTTTGTTGATTATATAGAGATACTTGAAAGGATCAATTTGCATAAGATTGAAGTAAGCTTCCAAGTAGGGAGAGGACAAATATTGGTTGACTTATGATACAGGGAGTTGTCTACTTTGATTTTTCTTGGAAATCAAATGGCCATGGTGAAGGGAAATGGTGGCTCTTGATGTCTCACTTTCAGAAGACCTCTTCTCAAGCATTGGCATTATGTTTCATACCCAGCTGATACGGTGATGCCATTGGAGTATAGCATGGATGGGCACCTTATCTTTGCGAGTTGGAATATTGAAGATGTGCAGAAGCTCTTAGCACTGTTGACTTCTGTCAAGTTTGATAAGGTGGGATGACATTTAGGAACTTCTAGATGCGAGGCTAAGGGATTTGTCTCTGAGATCTTTCTGCAACTTCCTTTTTAGTGGTATTTTGAAGGAGCTGGTATGGAATCCTGACTTTCCTTTATACTTCAAGCTTTCATGTGAATGTTGACATGAAAATTCTTTGACTGGTAATCAGGGTAAGAAAGGTATTAATGTGGATTTTTTTTTTTTTTATAATTTTTTACAGATGAAGGTTGAACTTACCATGTTGTGGCATTGTTTCCTTTAGAGTTGATATCGTGCATATTTTTTGTGAGCTTTGCTTATGATTGCATTAACCTAAATCAGCAATGCTTGTCTACTTCTTAGTGAGATGACCTCTATTTATTAATTACCCTCTCTAAATATTGTTTTTTAATTTTTTCAAAGGAACACTTGAAGGTATTAACCTTGTTGACTGTATATTGTTGGTAGGTAAAACCTGAAAGTATATTATTGATTTAATTGAATTTCAACTTTCATTCCATGATGAACATACATAGAAGACTCAATTTATCCACTTCCCATGATATCAACATTTTGATGTCAAGATTCTATCATTTACAGGTTAGGCATAGACCTCATGTCCAAGTTAAATTATGATTTATTTTTGTGCTAGGTGAATTCTTTCCATAACTATGAGAAAAGCAAGCCTTGCTGTGTTCTAGAATACCATCAATTTATTCCAAGTGAATTAACTGAACCAAATCAGGTTCATGAATTCTAGGTCTCAAAGCTGCACATACAAATCAAAGGTGGTTCCATAGCAGCACTCTATAAATGCCAAAACGTCCCTAGTCCCTATGATGCACCCATCTTACTTATGTTGGATTGTGTGTCTACTGCTGGATCATTAGGGCCATAACATTATTATACACTGAATTGAAATTTGAAACCATTTGGTTTCTGAAATTAAAGCCTAAAACCTACATTAATCTAACTCGGCACACCCTTGCTTTAGAGTTTACACAACCAAGATGCCACTTGAATTTTGCTTCCAGAATCCTGTCTCCTAACTTTTTTCACATCATTTGATACTCTGCCTTATAACCACTTGCAAACAGATCTTAAACAACATCAGTTAATGAGAATATGCAAACAGCATCAACATTATCACTTCAAATCACTATTTGGACTCCACACTCTGAACAGGCTGCTCATTCTAGTGCTTCTTTTGATTAGCGATATCTCACCCACCCAATAGCAAACCTTCTAGAACAAAATCCTCAGGAGAATGCTACTGTAAAATTTCGTTAATATGCCACTATAGATGTTTCTAAAAATGAACCAAACTTATTCTATATCCAGGGTTGGCATTATCTATCATGCATTTGCTGGTCATATGCACCTGCTGAAATTTTATGATGCAGCGGTGTTTGCCAATTTTTTTAATTTTTTGACTATTTGTTTAGCCACCTCATTTTCCTGATTGCTTTTAACTTGTTATGTTTCAGAACAATGATCTTAAGTTGGAAAGCGATACTCTTAGATACTGGGATTTATTCTCTGTGTCGAAAGATGTAGCTATTAAATACAACTGGCAAAATTCTAGATTGCTCAAACCAGTTTCTCCTGGGCGAGGATATCTGACTGCTTCTCTAACTTATGAGAGAGGAAATTCAGAAATGGCCGAGGTAATCTTCTCTTTGCTTGCTTTTTTTATTGCTTTCTTAGGATGATGCCTATTTCTGAGTTCTGAAAGCATTATTGCCTTCTGGTGGTTGTAAGGTTGGTGAAGGTTGTGCTTGTAAAAGCTTTATAGTATTGTCTATATTTGATAGCTTCTTGATCCCTTTATAGGTTCTCAAAGTTGTCCAAGAAGTTAATGTTTGCAACAAAGTCAAGTTCATTTTTGGTGAAGACAATGAGTACTTCCAAATTATTCACCTTCCTTGGGCTCCTGGGGTCTATCAGGAAGCTCAACTAAAGGCAACTGGAGGTTAATACTCTTTTACGTTATGCTACAATTGATCTGTTCTGTAATAGTTATTGATTTTCACCATCTTCTATAGGTTGTGGCAAAACATTGCAAGATTATAAATGGTCTTCTTCTGACAAGGCAACTGTTTCAATATCTGCTTCTGGTGCTGTGAAGGCAAAAAGGCCTGGTCAAGTCATAATTAGGGTGGTTTCAGTTTTTGATTCAATGAATTATGATGAGGTATATACATATTTCTATGAAATCTGTTGTCTACTAAAAGCATATCGTACTTAAAATTTTTGATTGACTTTTGTCCTTTATGCTCATTGTTTAATTGTATCTTGTCACTAAAGGAAACCAGAGTTGTTTCTAGATGAAGTGAAACTTCGGTTGATCATGGGATTTTTTTGAGAAGTCATACCTTAATAATATTTTGAATCTTATCTGATTGTTGACATGTGCAAAAAGATAATCATGTGTCTTACAGAGCTCCACAGTTATTCTCATAACAATTTTTTTGGATATTCTGTTTTGGAGCAGCATTTAGACACACTGCGTGTAATCTGTCATCACTAATTCTCTAGTTTGGAGTCTACAGATGCTGACAGGTATCCTAGGTTTGTTTTGAAAATTATCTCTCATAGTTTTACTTTACTTTCTAAAGCATATAGTACTGGTTCTGGAAGTGATGAAGGAAAAACCTATCCCTATAATTGTGTTAAGGACTGTAAGTCATGACTTATAATGTCCTCTGTGGCTATTGGCACTTAAGTCAACTAAATGGGTTTTGTTCGAAAAAGCACTTTAAATTATTGGTGCTTTTTAAGCCTGTGATCCCTGGATACATCAACATATGTTAGGGAACCCATGTTGACATGACTCAACATTGATAGTTTGATACCATATGGGATCTTAGATTGATGCCACAGCACACCCTTCCAGCACATTTAAATTTTCATAATGTACCACAGTTATTCTATACATATAACAAAGCTAATATTTGATTCTTTTTCATTGTTTATCCTCACTCTAAGGATGAAGATAGCATATAAAAGAAAAGGCGGTTGCTTTCGAGGTTTAGGAGAAGTTGAAAGATAGCGAGATACACAGGCATAAACACATGCTAATATCTAAAGGATGTGGTGTGGGCTCTCTAGCTTTAATAACATTAATAGACACATGTAACAAACACTTGAGGAAAGGGGAATGAGATGGAAGTATTTATATTCTCCTAAACTCATTCTTGTGACTAGCATTGAAGGAAAATCAGAAAAAAAGAGAAGAGGAAAAGAAAAGTAGGTTGAACGGGATGTGGAGGAGAAATACAAACTGAAGAGAATAAAGAATATTATGGAGAAGAGTGTAGAACACAGAAATAAAAATTATGAAAAAGAAGGGAAACAAGTCAAAACTGAAAGCAAAATAAAAAAAGGAAGCTTTAAGAAAGTGTGAGAAATAGTAGAAGGAAGAATAGAATAAGAGGAATAGGTAAAGCACAAATTGGAGGAAAAAATAATAAGAAAACGGGAAGAAAATAATAGAAAAATCTAATAATTAAGTGGAAGAAGAATGAGGAATGCACAAGAGGGAAGAAAAGGAACACGAAATAGAATGTAAATGATAAATTTGATATTGAGGATGTGAAAATCTTTTTAATTGATTTGAAAATTAAATTATCAAGGAGGAAGCTTCACTGGAATTGATAGAAACAGGGAGTCTCATAACTCACTGTAGCTAATGAAAATGTTTGATTCTGGATAACTACTAATTCTCCAGTGGTGCCAGAACAATAAAACAATGGTTCTACTCCATTTATTTGGCCTGATTATGATAAGTTTCAACCTTTCAGGATATGTTGAGGATTTTTATTGACAACATGCCATCAACAGCTATGGTGTTGGCAGACGACATGATTTCGGTTGATGGCATCATATCTAATCGATCTTATTATCAGGCTCCATTTTTAGCACTTATACTATCCTTTTCACTCTGATCACGGAAGTTAAGATTTTCAGTGTTACAATATCGGTAAAATCTTTATGTTGGTCTCTTTACTGCTTTCTGGTATTGCTTGAAGAATTTTTTGTGCATGCTTTTTGCTAATTGAGCTAATTTCAAATATACAGCTCAAGATCTTTGTTTTTAGTTCTTATTGCAGATTGTGATAACTCATATGCTCTTCACCATAGTTTGTGGTTCCGTCCCTTTGAGATGCTAACTGAATTACACTTGATCTTGTGCTCGGCAATTTATCCCTTACCATGTGTTGTAAATGAATCCACCCCACACCCCCCCTTTCAAAAAAAAAGGTGTTAGCATTATTCAGTCCATATTATATTTGAAAGAAATGAACTCCTTTTGCTTTTGTATGCTTTACTTTGTTTTCTTCCTGACATGCATAGGTGGTCATTGAAGTTTCCGTTCCTTCGTCTATGGTTATGCTGCCAATCTTTCCTGTGGAGGTGGTTGTAGGAACTGAAATTCAAGCTGCTGTGACATTAAAAACATCAACTGGTGCTTAACAATTGTCCACAGCTTTGTAGTTCCATTTCTTTCATTGTTTATTCTATGTAAACTATGTTTCCTGTTTTCCTTAATAGATTTATCTTCTGTCTTGCAGGTGTCTACTTTCACAAATGTGATGCTTTTAGTTCTTTCGTGAGGTGGAAAGTGTTTTCTGCCGGTGAATGCTTCAGAGTAATTGATAAAACAGGGAAGGCATGGACTTCAGATATGCTGCCTCACACTGAGGGCTCTAAGCCACTATATGGCTACCCCTGTGCATGGACATATCTGTATGCTTCTGGTGCTGGTCGAGCCATGTTGCATGCAACACTGTCCTCTGAATCACAGTCTTCTTTTCAGTTCTTGGATGGACCAATCATTCTAAAAGCAGCTTCACCTATAGCCGCATATTACCCACTTGTTGTTTATCAGGCGCAAAATGGGAATCACTTTGGTGGTTATTGGGTTGATTTGTCTAGAATATTTGCTGGGATCCAGGATTCGGATGGTACAAGTCTGAATGAGCTGTATCTTGTTCCTGGATCAGGAATGGATGTGCTGTTACTTGGAGGGCCTGAAAGATGGGACCATGGGGTTGATTTTGTAGAAACTGTAAATATTCTTGGTGAACCAAATTCGTCGGCAATCAATTCTGTCATTGTGCAGCAGGCATCCTCCAGTGGTGGGAGACAGTACAAAATTTTTGTCAATCATTGGGGAATTATGTAAGTTTTAGATAGAAGGAAATCCTATGATCTCTTTCCAGTTTGTTTT
This sequence comes from Elaeis guineensis, assembly GCF_000442705.2. Lineage (NCBI taxonomy): Eukaryota > Viridiplantae > Streptophyta > Magnoliopsida > Arecales > Arecaceae > Elaeis > Elaeis guineensis. The sequence goes on from NC_026002.2 coordinate 16,730,246, forward strand.
CAAGAGCAGTTCCCGTTCCAATTGTAATTATTATTCACAATCTTTTGTCAGAAAGATTTATAATCTTTGACCTTTACTTCCAGAAGATTTAATTTTTGACCATTTACTTTTTCTGCACAGAAACTGCTCTTTTCACGTGGCAATTTGGTTGGTGCTGATCATCCCATGCCAGCTATAGCAAAAGTGGAATTGTCTGTAATTTGTAGCTTTCCTTCATCCATCGTGCTCCTTGCTAATGAAGCTGGTATGGTTTTCTCTATCCTTATGGTATATTACATGGTTCTTTTGAGTATGGTTCTATAAATAGTAGTGGTAATAAGCATGGTATGGAACTGTGGATCATCTTAAATATAAGCATCATGTGGTTTCTTTGTTAATGGAATTCAAAAATTTATTGTAATTAAAGTCTATTTATTTTTTTTAACTTCTGATTTTGTTAACCGGTGTCATCCCCAACAGCAAATACACTTGATACCATAGAGGCTGCAAGCAATGCTGATCGTGGTCCAGGAAGACTCCGAACTGCTCCTGTTATAGTCTCCAATGGATGTACCATACGTCTAGCAGCTGTTGGTATTCATAAGACTAGAAGAGCTTTTGCAAACTCATCATCTCTTTGCTTGAGGTGGGAACTGAGTGGTTGCAAAGACTTGGCGCATTGGAGTGACACTAACAGTTTTGAGAGATCTGAGGCCACTTGGGAGAGGTTTCTGGTTTTACACAATGCATCAGGAGTGGTTAGTTCTGATTATTGTCACTCTGACTTCTGTTAGTAATATTTGAGTTTTGATCTACCATATCGTGTTAAAGTTTATTGAATACTTTTTAAAACTGGATGCGTTAGATGTTCTTTATTTTGCTCAAGGTTCACCGTCTTGGTATCCGATCTTGTACTGGTACAATTTATTACAATGTTGGTACATGGTTTGGTATGATACGAGTGTGGGGACGGTATGAGGCATCATATTGGTTTGATATCAATACGGTGCAGTACGTCCAGTATGGTATGGTATTGATCGGCATGGCAAGCCTTGATTTTTCTTGCACAGATTAAAAGTGTTCACTTATTCCAGTTTGATTTATGATTATCAATATATGGCATTTGTCTAAAGGTTGTCTCATCCTTTTCCTTTTTCTCAAAGGTACATAGTGTTTGTGTTGTAACTTGCATGGATTTATTGCAATTCCATTTTCTGTTGCATGCCTGAATTGCATCTGGTCATGATGTGTGTTGGTTGCCTTAAATGTTAAATTTCTATGTTGTTTTGGTTCTCTAACATTACATCGGAGTTATTATTTTCATTCTTTAACATTCGCCATCTGATTCATGTGCATTATGCATTTATGTGCTTGTGGGTGGTGTATATTATATTTATCAGAAACATATAGGTCAAAGCAGTGCTTATTTCATCTCAATATTAGCAACCTTAGCATGATTTGGGACTCCATTCACGTAAAGATGGCCTTGAAAGAAACAAAGCCCTCATGTCTCACTAAGAAGATTAAGGGTATATTTACATTGGATGGTATAGTCTTTAGGTATGGGGCATTCTTTACCCTCTAGAAGGTGACCCTGATTGTTGACAGCACTCAATATATATTTTTAAACCATTATTCATCTCCTTTCATGATGATGTAAGTCATCATCAATGGAAACAGGAAATCGTTTAGGCCTCTTTTTTGGATGAATAGAAGCTGTGTTTCTAATCAACAAATGGTAAAACATTGCCAAGATTTTTTAACCTGGTGGAAGGAATTGCTTTAAATATAAATGGTCCTTCTAACCAACATAGTGTAGGCTGTGCAGCACGCAGCCCATTAAGTCCAAAACTTGAAGGCAAATCCATGGACACCCTGTAAAAGATGTCTATGATGTAGTGATTCTGAATATCAAGGTGGGATATCATGCAATTTTTATTAATAGCAGGAGAAATAATGAAACAAATAAATTCTTTCTTGGTCATTTAGTCCAAATGGGAAAAGGAAGAAGGGGCGATTTGATCAATGAGGTTGCACAAGATTAACACGCAAATAGAAGTAAACTGGATTGAAGAACCTCTCTTGGTATAGGAAATTCTCTAAAAAAGTTCTATTGGTATGTCAAAAGGCCACTCCTTACCATGCATTAGATGCATATTCCTACCCCCAATTCAGGCATTAAACCTGATGCAGGATCATACTCAAAATATGACTCGACAATAAGGAAACACGATAGAGTTATTCTACTATAAATATAGAAATCTGGCTAAAATTCAATATTATCCCTAGGAAGGTTCACCATCTCAGTATCGGACACTGTTTGGTAGTCTGGTCCCCTTCTATTATAGTGTTGGTATGCAGTACAGTAGGAAACATGAGGCATACCAAGTGTTGATATGGTATGAGATTGCGTATTGGTATTACCAGTATAGTAGGTGTGATACTGACCAAGGACCGCCGAATCGGAACCGGACGCCGTGCCGGTCGGTTGGCGGTAGGTTCGTTACGGGTCCATACCGGTCCGTGCTGGGCTGAACCGACGGGGCAGAGAAGGGGAGAGGGAGAAGAAAGAGAGGAAGCGGAGGAGGGGGGAGAGAAGGAGAGAGAAAGGAAGAGAGGGCCTTCGTGGCTGCTGGAGGCTGTCTGAGCCTGCACCGAGGGGCGTGAGGGCAGCCGAGGCCAGAGGGCCTTTGCCTCCTCCAGTGCAAAACAAAGGTTTGCCCTTGTTTCATGATTTTTTTTTTGGGTTTTATCGCACGAAGTTGGCAACTGGGTTGCCGATTTCGCCGTATTTTATTTTATTTTTTTCATTTTGGTTGAAGTTGGCAATCCAATCGCCGACTTCAATCGAAATGAAAAAAAAATAAAATATGGTGAAGTGGGCAACAGGGTTGCCGACTTCGTGTGATAAAATGCAAAAAAAAAAAAAAGATGAAATAAGGGCGAACCCCTATTTCGCATCGGAGGAGGGCGGAGGCCCTCCTCTGGCCTTGACCGCCCTCACGCCCATGGCGCGGGCTCGGACGGCCTCCGCCGGCCTCCGGTGGCCTCCGACGGCCTCTTTTCCTCTTCCTTTCCTTTTCTCCCCCCTCTTCTCTTCTTCCTCTCTTTCTTCTCCCTCTCTCCAAGACGGCCACTGTGCCATTTTATACGTTGAAACTAGACTGGCTTCCCGCTGGTATGGTTCAGCACGGCTTAAACTGTTCAGTTCAGGATGGTTCGGCGAACGGTGATACCAACTAGTACAACAAATCTCGATCCCTAACAGAAACAAATACGGACATATGCTAGAGCTCTTTGCCTACAAATCCACTAGTTCCTGCAATGCTTGGCATGGTCTAGCTGGTGATAGTACCTACCGGCTGCACCCTATGTTGCATCAGATATAGACCATGACTTGTGGCCACGTGTCACACCACTTGGTGCATAAGAATTTCATGAAAGAGGTAAAAACATTTGGGAGGTGCATGCCTGTGAAGTAATTGTTTGGTTCATGTACGTACGTTGAATGTTTAATCTGATCTTATCCTCATATATATATATGTATATATGTCTGTCTGTCTGTGTGTAAATATAATTTGTTTTATATATATAAAAAATAAACTGTATGCATCATAGTATTAAACATTTCTGAGTTAACCATGTTGATATGACAGCGGAACAAATTTATTTAACCTATGATTACTGATGGAATTAGCTGAACCATTTTGAGATTTTTCCTAAATCCATCTACCTACTTTGCTAGCAGAGTTGCACTTTATTGGCTGTCGTGGTACAACTTTTTAGAATTCAACATTTGGATTCTAATTTATGTTAAGCAGATGATTTAGTTGATTTTTTTTTCCACATAACCTAAAGAAAAGGGAAGAAAATGGGATATAAAGTAGGCCTATAAGCACTCGGTGAGTTAAAAAAAATAAAGGGAAAGAGCTTCAGATTGTCCTTGGAAGGAAAGCCCATGGCTGGTTAGGATGGTCGGACTTGAGTGGAGAAAAGAAAAAGCAGTCTAGAAGCCTGTATTGCTATCTGTTTGCATCTATTGTGTGTACCAGACTGATATAGACCAGCACAACAGCACACGGTGATACTAGTTGGTATTCATGATAGAGCTATATCAGCCTGGTATTTAGCTGCTAACCTGCGGGCCTGTATTAATTGTAGATGAGGCACATTTGAACTGGTACATCAATCCTTGCCAAAGTGGGACGTCCATAAAGATTCATTTGCTGATGCAATACATTTTTTGGGGGGACTATTACTAGTTGATACATAATTTAGCAGACAAGGATTTATTAACAGCCATGATCTTATCTTCAACTTTAAACTTGAGGGACTCCAAAATTTTATAAGAAACTTTGTCCAATCACTTTAAGAACAAATACAGAGAAAAAGTCTTTCGGACTAATAGGGGATAAACAGTGTTAATTTGGTCAGTAGACATGATCTGGTACAACTTGCAATCTTCAAATTGTAGAGCATGAATATGAATAACAATTTCTTATCCAATGTATACATATTCTACTATTTGATAGTATATGATTTCCACACATGCATATTAGTTTATGCTGGAAATCTACTTGAATGAGTGAATCTTATTAAAAGGAGTTTTAGTTAAAGAAGTAACCATGATATCTCATGCTGTTGTCTAGGTTTCTTCGTTCTCAATGCTATATTGAGTGTATCGGCATGGTTTATGTACTAACAATATTAGGTTAGATACACATAAACTACTAGTTATTGAATAACAGTCGTCATTTCTCTTGTCCTCGTGCATGTATATGGAATTTTTTTTATGGCTTATAGTCTTTTTTTAAATCCACATCTTATATTGGCATGCTTTTTTCTCACCTAGATATCATAATGAATTTATTTGGATGTTCAAACCCTAAATTTCACTAAGATCTTGAATGCTTTCCAGTGTACCGTTCGTGCTACAGTAGTTGGTTTTCCTGAAACCATGGCCAGTCATCTTTATGAAAAAGCATTTTCATGGCTAGAAAGAGCAGAAGCTGTTCTCACCGATGCCATCCATTTGCAGGTATACTGAAAATACATGCAATTTAATTTGGTAGATTCTCTTGGATTTCTATACTAATTTTTGGTTATTATTTTGTTGAAAATCTTTGGGGTTCTTATTGGCATTGGTTGGTATGTTACAGCTGGTTTCTTCCTTGCGAGTTGTACCAGAGTTTGTCTTATTAGTTTTGGATCCCGAAGCAAAGGTATTTAACTCTTTATTCTTTATCCTTGCATATCTTTCACTTCTTTAGAAATTAGAAATAAAGAACAAGCACCTTTTGTGATCCAGAACCTATGGGCACCCATAAAAACTAATAAATTGGAAACTAGGACTTAAATCTTTAAAACAGAATTCCATTTTGCTGAGTTCTAGAAGTTTCCTTCACATGAGAGTCCTTATATCCTTTTATCAAAGCCCTGTACTCCCTCATAGTTTGATTGAGAATTTGACATGATATTGGAATTTAATTCTTGGACTTTTTGAAACATATTAACTCTTGAAATCCTTGAGCAATTCAAGTGACCCATCCCCACCTCTCTCTCTCTCTCTCTCTCTCTCCTCTTTTTGTTGTTGTAAAAAGCAGATTTGCTGTCCAAATTTTTCTTACTAGTAGAGAGCCTACAAGGAGGACAAAATATCTCTCCTCCATGAGAAGTATCTGTATACCAGATTGATTAACAAGAAAAAACATGCATTGCAACAGCAGGCATTGAGGAGAACTAGCACAAACGACAAAGTAATATTTCTTCCCAAAGACCCAAACCACTCTATATTTAGAAAACCAACAACCTATTCTATGTCGAGCTTAAAGCATTGAAATAACATGCATTGAGAGGAGCAAGCAGAAACAAAACAAGCTTTCCTAACTATTGCAAATTTAGAAAACCACAACCCTTTTTTTGTTTTTGTAAAACTTCATTCTTTACATGACTTTAGTAAATTATCTTTTTTATTATCTTGAGTTTAATAAAAAACATTATTACCAGTAGATTAATCTAATTTGAAGTAAAATTATTCGCCAAGTACTCTCAAGTCTATATTTAGAAGTTATTCTGATAAATCGGTCATAGGTTTGGAATGTAGAAACAGCATCTCTACATGCGGGTGTAAGGCTGTGTACATCTGACTCTTCCCAAACCTTGTAATGGCGGGCGTCTCATGCACTAGTCTGCCCATTTTCTCTCAATTTAGAGTGTTTTTTTTTTGAGATCAATAGTACAATTGCTCTAAATCCAAGTTCTCCTAGGACTAGGAGCATCCATGCTGATTTGCGCATGAGCTAAATTTCATTTTATAATAGAATAAATTGTTTGTCAGTAATTTTTCCTTTTTTTTTCCAAATCATTTTGAGATGTGTGACAAAATTGGACTAAAGTTTATGATATTTAACTATCAACTAATGAATATATTCTTAAATTTTTTTAAATTAATAAGCTCCTATTTTGTGGTCCTATATTTACCTTATCTAATCGATAAAAGCAAGGTTCACTGAATTGGTACCAGGGATCATATCGGCCTACAACATTTCGTATGGTATTGACCGGAGGCGTATTGAAACCAGTGGGAGTGAGAGGGGGAGGGGGGAGAGGGGAGGGAGGAGAAAAAGAGGGCGAAGTTGCTGGGGTTGTTTTTGGGAGAAATAAATTGAGAAAGGAAAGAAAGAGGGTGAAGTCACAAGGGTAATTGTCTTTGGGAGAGAAACAAAGAGAGAGAGGGCGAAGCGCGTGCTTGTGGTTGTCATTAGAGGCAGTGGTAGCATCAGAAGGTGGCATTGAAATGTTGATCCTAGCCAAACATGAGGGGGAGGGAGAGAGCGATTTGGAGGCAAGGTGATTAGGATCAGGTTGATTCAGGTAGTTCGAGGCCTATTTTGTACTAAATCTGCCTCTCAATCTGATTTCTGATTGCAACGGCTTGGTGGGCCCCAACCAGTGGTTTGGGTTGAGATAGCTGATCTTGGATTTAAGTTGCTAAAGATTTCGCATCTGACATCTCAGGCTGAACGATAAGGCAACAAACTATGAATTTGGTAATAGTAGTATGTAAGGATTTAGATCTCACAGGACGTCCCGCAGGACACCGGGATGGAGTACCATCCTATATGTCGGGACAAGGCCATCCTACCAGCATCCCAGTCATCCCAATCGGAACATCTTGGGACATCCCTTGTCTAAGAGTCGGGACGGGGCGGGACAGCAGTGCGTCCCGTTCTATCAGAAAACTGGGACAGCCATGTCTCACAGGATTTAAAGTCTTGCTAGTATGTTTTTGATAATTTGAAAATCAATAACCTACTATTTCTGAAATAGATCAAATATGAATCTATCAATCATCATATAATTACTAGAAAGTAATGACTGGTGAATAATATACTAAATTATCTTGAGACTATATTTCTATCAAAAAAATTTATCACATAGTATCCATATTAATTTATGTTGTTGCTAACCTTTTGGGCCACTTTTCGACCATACTTGGTACCCTATTGTTTGATGTATTTGTAATCATGTTTTCTGCATGTGATGTGACATTAATTATATCCCAAAATTTCAGATTTTGCATACTTTCAAAAATCAAATATTGGCCTTCTGAATGGTTAGATGACTTTACCATCTTTTGCATCAAGAGAAAAAAATGCTGGCCTTCTGAGCTATGGTTTTAATTGGTCTGTTCTTGATGCTTCCATGCATATTACTGTGGTGAGTCAGGTAAATGCATTCATCGGTCTCCATATATTCTTACAGTAATTTAGCTCTTTTGTAGGTAAATCTGTCAGTCACTGGGGGAACCTGTTTCCTGGATGCTGTAACAAATGATACGGAAGTTGCATTTATTATCCAACCGCCTGAAAGTACTCAATGTTCACACTTAATTGTTGGTGCTAGAGGCTTGGGTTCTGCTCTAGTGACAGTTCGTGATATTGGACTTTCTCCTCCTGCTGCTGCTTCTGCCCTGGTAAGTTATGCTCTGGACTAGTGCATTCTAGGATTTCTGGTAAGCAAGTTGGTTCTTTTCCTTTATTATTGTTCTTCTACCTTTTTAGCAAGATCATATTTGATAATATGCTGCATGCATGTATGACATTTTATCTCCTGGTTGCTTCAACTTATGGAATTGCAACATTTTGGTTGTTGAGGCCTCTGTCCTGTTTCATAGCAACGCCAACATAAGCCATTAAATTAATCTTGCCAAGCTCTGTCTTATCGTTAATTGTAGTGCCACTACCTCGCATTCTGTACATGAACCAAGTTGTGATCGTCCTTTTTGCTATCCTGTTTGGCACCAATTCAATACTGGTTATCATTTACTCATGTGGAACACTTACTCTTATTTGCTTATGTATTGCTGTTAGCCTGTTATCACGCCTCCTGACGTGTGACCATTGTAATTGATTCACATATCATTAAAATTTGTAACATTCTCAAAATAAACCATATGATAGAATAATGTATCACCAAAATATATTATAAACCATAGGCACTTAAATTGAATTCCTACTATACCTCCAATCATATCACCAATCGTGCAGAGCTATGTTTTTATTGTTTAATGTCACTTCAATAGTCACTCAATTGAAAAGCAACTCTAGAAGATTTGGTTGTCTCTCGAATGGGTCCACTATTGTATATATATATTATAACCGACTTTGAAAAGATTGTGAAGTGGATATAGCTCTGCAAGTAACCTCTACCATATCAAGAATTTAGGTTTTCACCGGAAAACCATGGATGTTAAATCATAACAGATAATTTGAAGTAACATTGAAAATCCATGTGTCATTAACTGAAATAAACAAAAAATTTTGATAGAAAAAAGAATGTGTTGAAGGATCAAGACATATCAATGTTCAAGAAGGGTTTAAGCAATTCAAATTGGGTCACAAGGCATGTCTTTCAATAGTCTAGGTGAAGGTTCATCGAATCACTTTGATAATGAGAATCTCATAAATTAAAATCTATAATAAGAAGTGATTAAACAAAACAAATGCATTCACATCAAATTCTAATATTTCATATAGCTTCATATTACTTTATAAAGTTTCACTTGTACCCTCCAGGCCGCTCATATCCTCAGGGTCCACTCATACCATTGGCCAAGGATCGACATATGCCATATCAAGGTTTGTCATACTGGTTGGGTACCATACCATATCAATATGCAGTCTTGTACTACATCGACACTTAGTATGCATCACTATCTGATACCGTATCACATACTGACACTGTAATAGAATGGTATCGATATGGGGCTGGTATCGAGATGGCGAACATTGTGTATATATATAGTGGTTTTCATAATAATTCGAGCGAGGCCACTCATATGCCACTTGGCTGGGATTTCACTTAGATCCTCATCAGCAATCTAGATGAGGCCACAATGCCACCCGACAGAGGATCATCATAAAAACCTGAGGGGGGCCACTCATATATACTTCCTTGCTAAGTGTCACTTGTCAATTTAGAATCATATTAGTATTTCATGCTTTACCAAAATTTACAAATTCCATACTAAGTAATTAATAAAAGCTCCAAAGAGAGCAAAGATCGTTTCAAAAATGTCATTTAGAAGATTCTAATAAATACACGATTTCAAATCAAAGGAGATGCTAGTTCAAAAGATAGTGATTCAAAGACACAATTCCATAATTTTCGGACAAAAACTGAATAACTTCAACTTTTTCAAGTAAGATTAGGTAACTTTAATTTTTAGATCGAATTCAGTTGGATAGTCAAATTTCAAAGATTCTAGGCTTTGGAAACAATAATAATGTCTAGAATTTTAGAAGGACAATCTTGATATGGACTCCAAGTTTCAAATAAGCAAATAAAATTTGGTTCCAAATCACATGGAAGAATTACCTTCAAAGTAGTCCATGGATTTTCGAAAAGACACTAGGGTTCTGAATTTCGAAACATATGTAAACATGGAACTAAGAGATTCAAAATCAGAAAACAAGTTTTAAAGTCTTAAGTTTTAAAGGCATAGAAGAGTCCCTTAAAAGAAAATCCATGGTTTTTTAAAAAACCTATATGAGAGTATCAAAAATGAAATCTTGATATTGATTTCTTAATCTAAATAAGTAGTTCTTGAACTCAAGGTGCATGAAGAAGTTACTTACAATTTAAAGCTAATGAAAGCTAAGGAAATCCACAAAATCCTACCCAAGTTCCCCATTTTCTCATTCTTCTTGCCCCTCCACACTAGTTGGTCCCATTTTCTCTATCTGTAGTCAAGGAAAGAAGGTAGGTCAGCTGTGACTCACCTATTTCTAAATAGGTCAGTCCGTATGTCAAGCAACAGAGGCGCTAGAGGTGGGGTGGTCAAATCAGAAGTTGTTTTCTCAATTTTACTTCAAACTTCATATTTTCAGAATTGGGTCAAAACTTCAACTTTAAAATACTAAACTGTTTCTTGAATTCTTAAGATCCCATAAGTTCCATTATGCCAGGACGTTGCTAAAATCCAAAACTCGAGTAGAAGTCTTATAGATTAGTCTCTAAGGTGCATCACCTATTTCAGCACTATTCAGCACTTAGTGCATTGATAGAAGGTTCATATTTCAATCTTACACATATCCATACATATTTGTCCAAGTACAAGAGGGCTATTGCAAATATAGTGTTGCTAAACAATCATGTTGTTAACATGCAAATCTGTCCATGGATGTTTGTCATGTGTTGTAGCCCTACTACAAATACTACATATGCTGGTCTTGTTGATGGTAGGTACTGACTAACTAATTTTTTAATGACCTCTCACGAGTTCTGTCCTCCAATTAAAACTCCACAAATTTTCTCATCACTAGCAAATTACCATTACACAAAATCATATATCTTTTAGTTATATATAGTCTGGCAACTCTTTTCTGGGTTAGATTTAGGTTATTGATGATTATGACATGAAAGGTAAAATGTTGCTGATGAGTTTTAATGTCTTATATTTTAATTGATCTATTTGTCATTTCTATAGTTCTCAATTGTTGTTCCAACTTTATTCACGTGATATCTCCATTAATGTATTGGATCTATTGTCAAACTCTCACTTAACTCAATTACTTTCATTGTATAATTTGATAGTTCATTCAAAACCTCTTGTGGCAATTTTTATTTGCGAGTAACCTGCGTAAGTTCACCTATTACCATTGCATTTGGTTTGTCCACATTCTTACGTCCAGTTTGTGATTCGAAATCTTGTGATTAGACTTCTTGTTATTTCTCAGCATAAGGATCTGCTTGCAGATGCCTCAGCATTTAGTAATGACAAGAGCATTCAATAAGTGATAAATTCATAGGTGGTGGAAACTTCCACTTAGAGTCCTATACCTGCTTTGTAATCTCTCCAAATCCTCTTTCCTGCACCCTCTTCCTCTATGCTGTCTGTTTCTTTTTTTATTTTGAAAAGACCCACTTCACCATATCTGTACCCAGATATGCTCCTGCATGGCTGCACCCAAGGGTCATTGAACCGATACTGGGGTTCATATCGGGTGATAATTGATTCAGTACATATGGGTTTGGATCATGTCATTCTTGGACATATCGAAATAGAGAGGAGGTGGAGGGGGAGGAGAGAGAAGAAGAGGAGGGAGAGGGAGAAGGAGAGAGAGGGAGGGAGAGGGAGAGGGAGAAGGGGAGAGGAAGAAGGAGAGAGAGGGATCAATCATGAGAGGCTTGTACCGGCCTCGAATGATGCTCGATAGCCAAGATTGTGACCTGGGGAGTGCGGATCTGGCAGTGGAGGAGGCTATGGATGACAGCGAACTTGTTGGAGGAGGGTGCGATGATGATGCTTACTAGTGCCGCCGTGCCTTTTTCTTTCTCTCCTTTTCTTTGCTGGGAGGAGCCATCTCGAAGAAGGAAGTGGCAGGGGGGCGGGTGGGGGGGAGATGGGGATCAATTGCGAAAGAGAGAGAGGGAGAGACGGGCAAAATCCGGATCTTGGAGAGGGCTTGGAGGTTTGTTAAGGGTCGAACAGTGCTGGCCATCCAATTGTCCCGGTTGTCCAAAATGTCCCAGTTCTTGATTGGTTCAGTTAGGTATGGCCCAAACTACCCATTTTGGGATGATTCGGCCAATGTTGCCTTCATTTGCTTATAGTAACTAAAGATAAATTAGTATTATGAAGAAACTATTTGGACGTGGGTTTAAGAATCACTTGAAACAGAATCTGATAGATGGCATGCGATTTTCTTGGGAAAACAATTCGATCAGGTCATCTTTATTGATGGTGTTGATAATTATTTGGAATTCCCATAAAATAGTGCAGTTTTCACAATCAATATATGGTCTTCTCTGAAAGTTGGATATTAAGTCTATTTTAAGTTATCGATGTGTTTCCCTAGAATAGATATACGGACTTGTTCTTATCTTTTCTTCTGATGGATGCTAGGTCTATTTTAAGTAATTCAGGTGTTTCCTTAGAATAGTTATACATCCTTGTTCTTATCTTTTTCTTCTGATGTCAGACTGAAGCTAATTTTTCTTAGAAATTTTTGTTGTACATTTGCATAACTTTTGTACTATGTAAATATCTATGCATGCCATTTTTAACTGTACATTAGCTTCTGAATTCTGTCTCAATGCACTAGTGGCCTATGTCATACAGGGATCTTGAAATCCTCTTTCAAGTTCTTCTCTCTTTAGGTCAGTGATACTTTTTTTAATTTGATAAGATTTATGAGAATGAGAGAACTAATAAAACAACATGTCTGAAGAGGAAAGACTTTATTCAGTGAGGATAAGGGTATAATGCAAATCTGGCTTGATTAGATAGCAAAATAGGCTAAGCCCAGAAAACCAGTGTTAAATAAACTTCCTCAGAAGTCAGAACATTTACTTGTGGTGTTCAGTTGGCTTTTTTAGGACCATTAATTATCACTCGAAGCACCCGCATATCTTTGCTACGCTACCATGCGCGGAAAGGGTTAAGCATATAAAACGTTGTCAACTGACTCATCATTAAGCTCATACAGTTGACTATTTGAGCACATTTAATCCCCAGTTAATTTACAAGGATAAGTTGTCCTTTTAGTTATGACAAAGGCAAGGCATATATGTAATTTGGGTGATGTAAACCTCTGCTGTCTATCAGCTTTGGATTGTAACAGTTTTTTTTTTTTTTTTTTGATGGAAAAGAACATTGATCATCCCTTTGGAATCCATAATCTGATGATTCTGATCAATCTTTCCCATTACTTCTAGGGGTAAAGGAAACTTGGGTTGCATCCGCTTTGTGGTGCAGGAATAATTGGGTTTGGCCTGCATTGTGTGGGAGGACCTGGGGAAAAGATTAATTTAGGAACAGGTCTAATTTGGTTGTTTTGGCTGCCTTAAACCTGTATGTGGAACAGCAGTGATAAATTGTAAGATTGAGGGAAAATAGAAGGTCAAATAATGTGTCCTAAGGTTTTGGTATTTGGAACAGAGAAGAAAAACAAGGTTTTAAACGGGGATAAATGAAAGAATAACTGAAATCAGAAAATGGTATGTGTAGAACAAATATAAGTTAGCATAAATAAAGATAAGAGAAAAGATATCAAGAAAAGAGAGAAGAGGGAGAATAAGAAAGAGGAGGAGGGGGGTATAAAAGGGTCGAAGCTGGCCTCAAATCTTCAAATTCTTTCAAATAATTCACATACAATCTGCTAGTGACCTGTCATCAGGCCTTTTTATAGATCTTATATTACTTGACTTTCAAGCAAATTAGGATTCTTAAAAACCAAGAAACTAATCCTCCAAATCTTTCCTGAAAAATCAAAATTTGGACTAGCTCCTAAGTCCTAACCCTACGTAGACTTCTAAAACATTTAAAAATCAAATCCTAATGTTTTCATGACTTGTCCAACCCAGCATCTACCTAAGATAGGACACCAGTTTCTCTTAAAATAGGACTCTAGAAGCTATTCTAAGAATTACATAAATAAGAATTCCAAATGGACAAAAAGAATTCTGAAATTAAACTCTTTATTCCCCATCACTCTGTCGATCAAACTGATAGTCTTGGTGCAACAAAACTGATAGCAGAAATAAACTGATTACACTTCTAATGTAGAAATTACTTCAATAAAAACAGATGTACAAGGCTTTTCTATGAATCACAGTAAAATATAGGAGCAAAACATGTCCAAATAATTTTTTTTTTCCAACTAGTGTATCAATCAATATAAACTATAGAGAACAAAAATCTGGTAATCCTTAGATCAAAGAAGATACCTGAAATCTGGAGCTTCACGGCTCAGAAAAAGAATATAAAACAGTGGCATCATATAGGTCTTTTCTGCATGATGCTGCAATAGAGGGATTGGAAGATGCTGCAGGATCGACTCCTCCAAATCCTTACTTTCAATGCTTCAGACCCTAGTTGGCAGAGCAGCAGCTCAGGAGAAAACGGAAGCCAAAAGTCCCCTCAAATTCTCTTCCAGCCCCCTTATAAAGCTAGAGGCTTTTTGGAAAAGCTTCTTGTGAATTCATTGGTGTTTCTGCGAACGACATACTTCATTTATTATTTTGGTGTAATTTCTTTTTTCCCTCTTCATTCATTCCTGAATATATTCTTCTAAACTATCTTCCATTTAAATGTTAAGGAACAAAAGCAATTTCTCTGTATGCCACTCTGCAACACTTAAAAAATAAATTCTGTATCTACAAGTTGGAATGTTCTTCTAATTTATAAACCATATTTTCCAATTATGAAACTGAGGCTTATCTGAGTTAATATGTTTGTTTAAAATTCTTTGGGACAAAGAATGTACAGGATATGATATTGTTCTGATTTATAATTAATAGTTAACAGTTATAAAACTGAGGCTCTCTAGGTTTTTGATTTGGTATGTTTAAATTTTGTTGAGAAAGGTCACTTACAAACTATGTAACATTATTAAGTTTTTTCTTTCTTTGCTAGAGTTAATATGTAATGCATGTTAAAGGTCAAAAAGGCTGGTAGGTTGATTTTTCATATGACTTTCTGGTAAGCTTTAGGTAGGTGGGTACTGGCTACATAGATTTTACACCGTCAAATGCAAATTTATTGTATTCTACTTAAAATGGTCTATAATTTCTAAACTACGTTCTAGTTATTAATTATGCTTTGTTTGTATTTATAATTGAAAATTGTATCTTGAATGCACTAATTAGCAGGAATTATTTATTATACATCAGTCACATCCTCAGGAAATTCAACATTTTTACAGGTTAGAGTGGCAGATGTTGACTGGATTAAGATAATTCCTGAACAAGAACTAAGCCTAATGGTATATCAATTTTACTATTGAAAATTCTTTCATTTTCAAGGAGCATGCTTGCAGACTTTTTCTCTGGTATTTGTAGGAGGGAACCACCGAAAGATTTGATATTTTAGCAGGGACACATGATGGATGTATCTTTGACTCTTCTCAGGTATCAGTGATTTCAGACCAAATATATAATTTAACAGAGTTTTTCGCCCTCCTCTACCTGATTTTCATGTTTATGTTAATTTGTATCCTCTTGGTTTGTGTGAATAAACCTTGCAAATTTTCATGTGTGTTTTCGTTGTTAGGTGGTCAAGTAATCATTCTGTTTCACGTTGAATCTGTTTTGTGTTCATTTCACATGTATTAGAATTTTTGATACTCAAAATAATTTGTGAAGTTGCACACCATCATTTATCTGGCAATTGCTATCATTATCTATTCAGTTTTTTTTTTAGAAATAGAATCAATTACGTCATTGCTACTTTAACAATTTATTATCTTAATAAGTATATCAAAGGATCTTGGAGAATAGTTACTGAGCATTTCTTGTGCTATCATAAGGTTTTGGTGTCATTTAGGTTTTGTTTGAAAAAGGGGTCAAAATTTTGGGATTAATCTTTTTATCCTGAAAAAAGCCATGGTTTATTCTATGATATCATATGGCTTGATTTTGTTTGTGCATCATGTTGTCATCCCCATGTAATGATTACATGGTAACGCGGTACACCTAACAGTTCTTTGGTTACCTTCTAGTTGAAAAGATGAAAACACGCATCTTTTCCTTATTATTGCGAAACAAGTAGAGCTTTTGGTCATTTGAAAAGTCTAGTGGGATAAGAAGGCTGGATAAATCATGTATGACCCAATTCCATTGTACCTATGGAATGGGTCATCCTTGGTGTGAATGCTGTTGAATGAACTATCTCATATAAAATTGCAGGCAAATGTGGCCTGCTTGTGGAGAATAGACCTTTTTCCACAGTTTATCCCACTTATCCATATTTATACTAAACCTTATCGTTGTCTTTCATTCAAATATTTATTGGCATTTTTCCTTGAAACTAAAACTTCATAGACTGCAAATATTGCTTTTCTTTTGAAGCTAATATTCAATTTCTTTGTAGTACATGTACATGAAAATCAAAGTGCATCTTGAGGATGGCATACTGGAACTCATTAGTGAGAACTATTCTCCAGTAAATGGTGAATGGGTAGTCTTCGGGCCAAAATTTTCAGTTAGAGCTTTGAATATTGGTATTACAACTCTTTATGTAAGTTCGTGTTGTCAAGATCTTTTCTTACATTATCAATTAGCTCGTATCAGATATCTTTATTTATGCATATTTTTTTGGATTCCAGTTTCCTGATGAAGTATGAAATTCTCAGGTCAGTGTTAAGCAGAAATCTGGATACGAACTATTAAGTCAACTTGTTAAGGTGGAAGTTTACAAACCACTACAATTACATCCAGAATATATATACCTTGTACCCGGAGCTTCTTATCTGGTAATTTCTTGTTCATTTCCCAAGTTAGTAATTTAGCATATGGATGCTGCATATCACATGCTGTCCATTATACATTTTTCTCATCTAAAAGCTAAAGACTAATTGGAAGATCTATATTAAATTGCTCTCTGTCTGATCTGCAAGTGATATCATTCACTTTTATTATTGTAATTGATATTAATTGTATATCCTTTTCTTGGATTGAAAATGATTTTTTAAATTCTTATCTTTTGTATAGCTTACTGTGAAAGGTGGGCCAAAAATTGGTGCTTCTGTTGAGTATGCTAGCATGAATGAAGGAATTGCAGTAGTTCAAAAATCCTCGGGAAAGCTTTCTGCAAGTTCCATAGGAAATGCTGTAAGTACTCAGTATTCCTGCTAAGCCTGGATGCTATGGGTATAAATTCTTCATTTCGAGCAATAATATTTTGTTTTGCCTGTCAATCAATAATGAATTAATAGTAATGTAAATATCTTTTTTCTTAATTGTGTGATTAATGTGTGCTTCCTATGAAAACTTGGAGTTAGTCACTATATTTCATTGTACTGCTGTTTTCGTTCAGTACTAATTGTATTGATTCTATGGTCAGACTGTCCAGGCAGCTATCTATGGGAATGGAGGTATCTTGATTTGTGAAGCATATGGAAGAGTTGAAGTGGGGATCCCATCAGCAATGACTTTGAATCTGCAGAGTGACCAGCTTTGCGTTGGTTGCAAAATGCCTGTCTTTCCAACCATTCCTGAGGCAAGTCACGTTGTAATTAAAACATGATTTATCTACAACTGCCTCGGCCATTTTTAACTAATGAATCTGTATACTAATCAGGGGGATTTATTTTCCTTCTATGAGATCTGTAAAGATTACAAGTGGATGGTAGAGAATGAAAAGGTCAAGACATTTTCCTTTTTGTTATTCTCTGCTACATTCAATTCTGCCTGTTATATGTTATGGCAGTAGGCTGATGCCTTGTTTCATTTGTGTTAGGTGGTGAGCTTTGAAACAGCCACATCTTTGCATTCTGATGTGCACAAAGCCTCATCATCTTGCTTAGGAAATAACCATCCATGCTATTCAGATGATAGGGATGATGGATTTATCAATGTTTTGATTGGCAGGTATTCGTTACTTACCTGAATGTAATCTCTCCCTCCCTCCTTCCCTCCATTATAAGCAGTACTTTAATCACTTTAAGTAACATATATGTTCTGCTTCCAGGCAAACAATTTGAACACTTATTTATAGGACAAAATAATTGAACATCTTAACGTAAAAACTATCATATGCATTAATATTGATCTCTGGTTATGAGCATGCTATTTTTTATATATTCATTTGTGCAACATAGATGGAAATGATAATAAACTGGTCATGGTTATAACCGTAAAGAACAGGAAAAATAATTTTTAGAGAGGTTTTTATGTAAAACTTCCGGAGCTGATAGCTGTATTTGGTTTTGCAACATGCTTTCAGCACCATCTACATTCATATTAAGTGGGAGCTCTTAATTTCTACATGTCCTTTATATATATACCTTTTATGCCTTCAAATTTTAACTGCTGGCTTATGTTGAAAATTCTAGCTCTTAGCATCATAGCATGGATTTTAGCTCTCAACAGCCTTATATGCTATGGTTTATCATCAATTTTTCTTCACCCCAGCAAAAGCCTGATTTAGTGAATTTTCCCTTTTGGGATTGGAAGAAGGAATCAGTGAATGAAGAAAAGAGCATCAAACAGGAGAATAATATGTAATAGTTAGACAAGAACAGGGAGAAGAAGAGAGACTGGAGAAAAAGAGAAGAAAAAGTAGTTTAGCCTGTTTAGAACCCTTCTATTCTAATAAATTGGCCAGGCAACCGCCTTTTTGGTTCCCAAATGATGAAAATTCTGTAGGGACAGATGCTGGGAAGTGGCCATACCAATGCAAACTAGGTCTTAGACATAGTACAAGTATCCAGTGTCTAAGTGTTCAGAGAGTAGGACAAGCAATCTCTCAAGAAAATTGGACACAAAGGCATGTGTTACATATGTATGTCTAGAATATGTACAAATGTATGCATGTAGTGTATAATTTATTGGATCAATTGCTATGTAATTTAATAGACTTCATAAAACATTTGCTAAATGCTGAGTTGAAAAATTCTAGGTATAAAAGCCAAAAGTTGATATGAGCATGATGACTTCATAATTTGCTGATTTAAAGTGTCAAGGAATGTCGTGAAATGTCTAAGTTTCCGGATATGGAAAAAAATCAGGATTTTGAAATGTTTTAATCGAGGATTTAGGACCTAGTACTGGCACCCATCCTTGTTTGGTCCCAGTTCGGCACAATACTGGGATGCTCTCCTCCCAATGCTTGGGATTTATTGGCATCTAAATGCTTTAATGGGATGACTTCAATCCCAATTTTTATTTTTTTATTGTTTAGTATTTTTGTTGGTTTTAATGATTTTCATCTGGAATAAGCTTTTTAAGCCTTTTAAATAGATAGGATATGTGGTGTCTCTTCTTGCAAGTTTTTTTTTTTTTTAATTTTTTTAAATTTCAAGATCTCTTCTTTCCTCTCTTTGCTCTCTATTATCTTGGTTATCTCAATTGTTTCTAGGCAACTTAGGTAACAAACTAGCCAGTCTCAATTGGTACCAACCATGATGATTGGGACATCTCAATTCATGAGTAAACTAGTATCTTGAGGGCATCTTGAGTATCATCATCTAATGGAACCGTATGGTACTAGCCAATGTTCGTTAGCTCGGTATTGGGCCCCATACTAGTGCCAACCGTTACTATGTTGGTACGGAGCCGGTTCAATGTACCAATTGCCAATATACCATCCTGTTATGGCAAGTCTACTATAAATATTGTATTCCTAAATCAGCCTGATTATATATTCCTTATCAGCCTTGATTTCTTGATGTAAATATCTCTATAAATCTGCCCTGTAAATCAACTTAATTGTAAATTGTATATTCTATATTTGTATTTTACCTCTTCTATAAATAAATGGCTTGAAAACTCAATTGAGTAAGGCAATTTCAGAATTTTCTTTATGCTCTTGACATTAATATGGTATCGAGCGGAGCGGTTGCCTAGTTGCCGATCGGCCAGTCCTGAATCCGATCATCGGATTCCTGGCGAGTAGACTTTTCACACTACTTTGTTCAGCGACGCTCCTATGCGCTGGTAAGTGAGGATGCGTCCGGCATCGGCTTGCTCTCAGGCTTCTTCCTCGATGTCGCCTTGCACCGATTAGTGCAGCCCTGTGAGTTGCCTTGGGTATTGGTGCGTTCTTGTGGGTACTTCAAAACTGATAATTGTTATAACCCTCTTTCCATTAGATTCTGTCTGACATTATGGCTGAGACCAAATTACTGTGGATGAGAACAAGGCAATAATTGCTGATGTGATTCCGGTGATAACTAAGATCACGGAACATAAGCTTAATGGCTCCAATTATTTGGAGTGGAGCAAGAGGTTCGTATTTACATGCGTAGTATTGATAAAGATGATCACCTCACGAGTGATCTACCCAGTGATGATACAAGACAAAACTGGCTAAGGGAGGATGCTCGATTGTTTTTACAACTTCGGAACTCTATTCACGGTAAGGTAATTAGCTTAATTAATCACTGTGAGTTTGTTAAGAAATTGATGGACTATTTAGATTTTCTGTACTTGGTAAAGGGAATATTTTCGTGTCTACGATGTGCAAGGCTTTCTATCGTGCAAAGAAACAAGATAAGACTCTTACGTCTTATTTTATGGATTCCAAAAGAGTGTACGAGGAACTTAATGTTTTATTGCCCTTTAGTCCTGATGTGAAAGTTCAGCAGGCCCAACGAGAGCAAATGGCTGTGATGAGTTTTTTGGCTAGTCTTCCTCTAGAATTTGAAACCGCAAATCTCAGATTCTTTCTAGTTCTAAGATTTTCTCTTTCCTTGATACTTTTATCCGAGTACTTTGTACAGAAAATTCTCAGCTTTCTCAATCTGCTAGTAGTGCTCTTGTTAGTCGCAATGATACTGGACGACAAAATAATAGAGGAAATAGAGGAGGGGCTTATGGCAATAGGAGTAATCAGCGAAGTGGAGAGGCTGATGGAGGAATTATTTGTTACTACTGTCATGAGCCTGGGCATACAAAATGCTCATATTGGAAACTGCAGAACAAATCTCAACGATCTCAGGTGACAAATGTGGCTATTGAGGAGTCTCCAGTAGCCTCATCCTCCGAAAAAACTGTTTTAAGTGTTTGTAGAAGAGTTTGCACAGTTCTTCCAATATTAAGCATCTTTAAAATCTACCAATTCCCCTGTCATTGCTATTGCCGAGTCAGGTAAATCCACTACATGCCTTGTGTCTTCCTCTTCAAAATGGGTTATTGATTCTGGCGCTACAGACCATATGACAAGTAATTTGTCCTTTATCTGCCTTTCAGTCTCATACAACCTCTTCTAATGTTATCTTGGCTGATGGGTCCACATCTTGTGTCATGAGTTTTGGAATTGCACACCCAACATCATCAATTTCTTTGTCATCTGTTTTGTGCTTATCGAAGTTTGCTTTCAATTTACTGTCTGTTAGTAAACTAACTCGTGCCCTAAATTGTTGTCTCATTTTTCCCTGATCATTGTGTATTTCAGGATCTTACGACGAAGCAGATTATTGGTAGAGGTCATGAGTCGGGTGGTCTCTATATCCTTGATAAACAGGTGTCATGGTCTCTTGCTTGCTCCAGTACTTTAACTCCTTTCAAAGTTCATTGTCGGTTGGGACATCCTTCTTCGTCTACTTTAAAGAAGTTATGTCCACAGTTTCAGTCTATCTGTTTTAGAATTGTGAGTCGTGTCAATTTGCCAAACATCATCGGTTATTTTCAGCATCCCAAGTCAATAAACGGGCATTGTCTCTTTTTGAGTTAGTTCATTCTGATGTTTAGGGTCCGTGTCCTATTGTTTTCAAGTCTGGATTCAAGTATTTTGTTACCTTTGTTGATGATTACTCTCGTGCTACTTGGTTATATTTAATGAAGAATCGTTCAGAATTATTTTCTATTTTTTGTGCCTTTTGTGCTGAAATTAAAATGTAGTTTAATGTTTCTGTGCATATATTGTGAAGTGATAATGTCAAAAAATACTTTTCAGAAAATTTTCAAAATTATATGTCACAGAATGGTATTCTTCATCAATCCTCATGTGTTGATACTCTATCCCAAAATGGAGTTGCCGAAAGGAAGAACCGGCATCTCCTTGAGGTAGCTAGAGACTTCTTTTCCAAATGAAGGTTCCTAAATAATTTTGGGCTGATGCTGTTTTTACAACATGTTTTTTGATCAATCGTATGCCTCTTCTGTTTTTACTGGTGACATACCTTATGTGTTTTATTTCCATCTAAATCTTTGTTTCCTATTGAACCTCGTATATTTGGTAGTACTTGCTTTGTGAGAGATGTTTGGATTTGAAGTTTTTGAAATGTGTCTTCCTTGAGTATTCTCGAGTTCAGAAAGGGTATAGCCGTATGGGTATTTCTCTCCAACCCTTAATCATTATTTGTGTCTACAGATGTTATATTCTTTGAGTCTACTCCATTTTTCTCTCGTTCTTCCATTTATGAAAGTTAGAGGGAGGAAGATGATCTCTTGGTCTACACTGTCAAACACATGCCCAATACTCAAAATCCTCAGATCCCTCCTGATCCATCTGTTCCAGCAACTGTTCGACCTCTTATTGTTCATGGTTATTCTTACAGGTTGGCGACTCCTGATTCATGTCCTCCACCAGCTTCTTCGTCGGAGGATCCAATCACCACCAATGATCGTGATTCTGACTTAGACCTTCCCATTGCTCTTCGCAAAGGTAAACGTCAATGTACTTACCCTATCTTCTCTTTTGTCTCTTTTGATCATTTGTTTTTTCTCATTGTTTTATTACTTCCCTAGAATCTATTTTCATATCTAAAATCAAGATTTGCCGTCTCAGTATCGGCGGCCATTTCGGTCGGATGGCAGTATAGTTCGGTACGGTTCCATACCATATCGAACCGGCAGCGAACCGACGAAGGCATCGGATCCAAATCGGGAGAAGAAAAAGAGAGAGAGGGAGGAAAAAAGAAAAGGAGGGAGGGGAAGTAGGGGCGGGGCCGTCGGATGGCCTCCGATTGGCCGTCGCAGCCGTCGGATGGTGCAGTCCACGCGCGTGGCGCCGCGGACGTGAAACAGGGGCGACACCCCTTGTTTCACGATTTTTTTAAGAAAATCGAAACTTAAATGAAGCCGACAAATGGTTTGCCGGCTTCATTGATTTTAATTTTTTTTAAAAATTTTTAAACAGTGAAACCAGCAAATGGTTTGCCAGCTTCATTGATTTTAATTTTTTTAAAAAATCTTTTAAACAGTGAAGCCGGCAAATGGTTTGCCGGTTTCACTGTTGATCTTCGTTTTACAAAAGGGGATCGCGTGAATAGGGGCGACAACCCCTGTTCTGCGACCGCGACGCTACCTGCGCCGCTTTCGCCACCCCCCTCCCCGATCCCGGTGAAGCCCGCATCCGCGACCGCGATGCTGTCCGCTTCCATCTCCGGTGATTTCCCCCTTCTCTCTCTTTTTCGCTCGTTTCAAAGCCCTATTGGGTGAACTGACGAGCCGTGGACGCTTCTGCGGCCCTCTGACTGCCGTAGCAGGCCACCGTCGGCCTCCAGCGGCTCCTGCCTCCCTCTCCTCTTCTCTCTCTTTCTCACTTTCCCTCTCTTTTCCTCCCTCCGTCGGTATATTGTTTGAACCGATTGAACCGTGTCGGTTCTCTGCCGGTCCGGCTCAGTACGGGGTGTACCAATCGGTTTGGCATGGTACAGCATTTCATGCCTAAACCTGTAGTTGAGGCATTGTCACATCTTGGTTGGCGTGCTGCTATGGAAGAAGAAATGGTAGCTTTAGATGCTAATGGTACTTGAAAACTGGTGCCTTTGCCCCCAGAGAAGAAAGCCATTAGTTGTAAATGAGTGTTTGCAATGAAGGTCAATCCAGATGGTTCTGTGGCTCGTTTAAAGGCTCATCTTGTAGCCAAAGGGTATGCTCTGACTTATGAGGTTAATTACTCTGACACCTCTGCTGTGGTCAAACTTGCTTCTGTTCGTTTGTTCATCTCTCTGGCAGCCACCTATGATTGGCCTCATACCAACTGGATATCAAGAATGCCTTTCTTTATGGTGATCTACAGGAGGAGGTTTATATGGAGCAACCATCTGGTTTTGTTACTTAGGGGAGTTGGGTAAAGTTTGCGGGCTTCGAAGATCTCTTTATGGCTTAAAACAGAGTCCTCAGGTTTGGTTTGGAAGATTCAGTGAGGTGGTACAGGAGTTTGGCATGCAAAAGAGTAAGTCTGATCATTCGGTGTTTTATAGGCATTCTGAGGTTGCCTTAATCTTGTTAGTGGTTTATGTGGATGATATTGTCATCACAGGTAGTGACTCGACAGGCATCTCATCTCTCAAATCCTTCCTCCAAACTTAGTTTCAAACACAAGACTTGGGTGTGTTAAAATATTTTTTGGGCATTGCAGTTACAAAATGTAAGAAAGGTATCTTTTTATCTCAAAGAAAGTTATGTCCTTGACTTATTGGCAGAAACAGAAAAATTAGGTGCTAAGCCTTGCAGTGCACCGATGACTCCTAATTTCCAACTTACAGTAGGGGATGGTTAGTTATTTGAAGATCCTGAGATGTATGGGAGATTGGTTGGTAAGTTGAATTATCTTATAGTGACTCATCCTGATATTGCATACTCTGTAAGTATAGTAAGTCAGTTTATATCATCTCCTACTATTGTCCATTGGGAAGCTTTGGGACAAATTTTATGTTACTTGAAGGGAGCCCCTGGACGTGGTCTCTTGTATAATAATCATGGGCATTCGAATATTGAATGCTTTTCAGATGCTGACTGGGTGGATTCAAAGGTTGACAGGAGATTAACTACAGGATATTGTATTTTTGTTGGAGGGAACTTGGTATTGTGGAGGAGTAAGAAGCAGAGTGCGGTTTCTCATTCTAGTGCTGAATCAGAATATCGAGCTATGGCACAATCCGTGTGTGAAGTAATGTAGATACATCAGTTATTAGATGAGGTTGGTCTTAAGATTTCACCACTTGCTAAGTTGTGGTATGATAATCAAGCTACTCTTCATATTGCTTCTAATCCTGTGTTTCACGAACGAACTAAACATATTGAGATTGACTGTCACTTCGTTCGTGAAAAGATTTTAAAGAAGATTATCTCAACAGGGTACATCAAGACTGGAGAACAGTTAGGAGATATCTTCACAAAAGCTCTAAATAGAGCTCAGGTTGATCACATTTGTAACAAGTTGGGCATGATTAACATTTATGCTCCAACTTAAGTAGGAGTGTTATGGCAAGTCAACTATAAATATTGTATTTCTAAATCAGCCTTGATATTGTATTCCTAAATCAGCTTGATTATATACTCCTTATTAGCTTTGATTTCTTGATGTAAATATCCTATAAATCTATCCTATAAATCAGTTTGGTTGTAAATTGTATATTTTATTTTTGTATTTTATCTCTTCTATAAATAAATGGCCTGAAAACTTAATTGAGTAAGGCAATTTCAGAATTCTCTTTATGTCCTTGACATTAACACATCCGTACCATAACTGAATTGGTACAGTACGGTATGCATCATACCATTCGGTTTGGTACGGTATGGCAAATCTTGGTACCAGCACATGCACTGCTATTGGTATTGTTGGGATGACAATCCTTGGTCCTAGTAACACTAGTGTACTGCAGTAACATGCTCACTATACCCACACATTTGTATATTCAATGACTTGGTCACCAGGGGTAGCATGGGGAGGGGGTTACTTGAAAAACTTATTAAGAGCTCATAATCTTTAGTAGAAAGGATTATTGAGAGAAAAAAAACTAAATTGAGAGTGTTGCCTGAGTGGGAGTGCTGGGTGCAAATTAAGGGAGTGGGTTATGTAAGGGGTTGTGGTGATTGATTGATTGATGCACTTGCATGCGTGCGCTGCTTGAGTGGGAGTGCTGGGTGCAAATTGAGGGAGTGGGTTATATAAGGGGTTGTGGTGATTGATTGATTGATGCGCGCGCGCGCACAGAGAGAGAGAGAGAGAGAGAGAGAGAGATTATAATATGTGAAAAGAGTTGGCTGCTAGTTAAGGAAGAGGGGTGGGAATGCTCCCATGGTAGAGGGCAGAGTTGGATTGATAGAGAGGTAGATACCTTTATTATCAAGGAAAAAAGAGAAGGTAAATGAGTGAACTTATATAATAGCATCCTCTTTAGAAATCTAAATTTCTATACAGTATCCTGCTTTTATAAAGTAAAGTTAGTTACTATGTGGATTTAGGATATTCTATTATATTTAAATTTTAAACTATAAATATTTAATTCTCTTTTTGTATGTTTGTTCATAAGATGCTAAGTAATCCATGTAATACATTTTATTTTC
Organism: Elaeis guineensis; assembly: GCF_000442705.2. NCBI lineage: Eukaryota > Viridiplantae > Streptophyta > Magnoliopsida > Arecales > Arecaceae > Elaeis > Elaeis guineensis. The sequence goes on from NC_026002.2 coordinate 16,756,469, forward strand.
ATGTTTTTGATATGCAACAGATGTAGCATTTCATTCATTAACCATTTTTATGTGTTTCTTTACATTACAAGATCACTTTAAAACTAACATAGATATCATAAGGAAAAATTGCTAAACAGATTGGTGACCACATTTTCACTTCTAAAAGATGTGTTTCTAATGGGCAGTCATGTATGATAAAAGCCCTCATATTCTCTTAAACATATAGATTATTTAGTTATAAGAAATTAAGAATCGTAGTTTTGTAATGCCTAGTATTTGTTGTATTATCTTTTTTACAAGATGTTAAGAATACAAATTTTTATAATTTATTATATTTTTTTAGATAATTTGTCATTTTCTTTAATACACACACACAACACACAGAGATGTATATATGCATGGTCACCCATAGTTATGAGCATGCATTTATTCATGAACACATGCATCTTCACTATTTAATATATACATATATGCATATATATGCATTCATCCATATATGACAGTATTATCATGCACATACATCTTCACTATTACAATATATATATATATATATATATATATATAATAATAATAATAATATATGCATGTTCATCCATAGTTATGAGCATGTATTTATTCATGAACACATACATCTTCACTATTTGACAATATATATATATATATATATATATATATATATATATATATATATATATATATAAATATATAAGCATGCATTATCATGAACATACATTTCACTATACAATATATACATACATACATGCATATGCATATATATGTTCATATATTATAGCATGTATTTATTCATGAACACATACATCTTCACTATTTGACAATATATATATATATATATATATATATATACATAATACATACATATATATTTCATATATTATAATTATTTATTATAAAATAATTTATATTTAAATATATATATATATATGCATGGGACCACCCATAGTTATAAGCATGCATTTATTCATGAACACATACATCTTCACTATTTAACATCTTCTATGATCCAGATCTGCAGGCAAAGCAAGAGTTTCCATTTCAGTTTCTTGTGATTTTGTTTTAAATGGTCATCCTCAACCAGTGTCTTACAATGCATCCAAGTCATTGATGGTGGTATCTGATCCTCCTCTGGCTCTTGGGATACCTATAACCTGGGTCCTCCCACCCTTCTATACCTCATCAGAGCTTTTGCCTAGATCTTCGGACTCATATGGGCAAGTAGACTCCCATAAGCATAAAGCTACTACTTACTCTATGCTGAGGGCATGTGAAGGAAATGGCCTTTTAAGACAGGAGGGTATTACTATTGATGGAAGTAAAATTAGAACAAAAGAAAGTAATGATCTTGATTGTATTGAAGCAAATGACCGATCAACAGGAAGAACGGTGATTGCATCTTGTGTAAGGACTGCTCAGGTCAGTTGTGTATCCATCACTACAAATGCCCAAAACTATATTAAACATTTACCACTATTGCTGCTAGCAAATTTGTGTTAAATGAAATTTCATCTGCTGCTAATTTTCTAGTGGTTTACTTCAGAGTGTTTGGTCTGACTCTTGAAGCAAGTTCTCTGATGTTATACCAAGCTGCTTGTTGGGACAAATGTTTTTGCTCTTATATTGCCAGTTTTCATTTGCTGTTACATTTTTCATTTTATATCAATGATAGAGCCTATAGGTAAAAAGGTTTCAAGCAATTATATATCAGTAAATTTACCATGATTTCTGCTACCAAATTTGTGTAGGTGAAATTTCTGCATCCTGCGCCACTTTTTTCTAGTGATTTGCTTCTGTGCTTGGTCCAAATCTTGAAGCAAGTTTTCTGATGTTAGAGCAAACTGTTTGTTGGGGCACATGTTAAATTTTTGCTGTTACATTGCTCGTTTTCATTTGTTGTTATATTCTAATTTTATATACCCGCAACACATGATGCTTGTAGGAAGCAGCAATGTCCAAAAGAGTAGTATGAAACTTCTGTGGATTTAATTTGTACATTAAAAAAACTATGGTTTTATATTATCACTTTTTCATTTAATCGATATATAGTTCAAAATACATTTATTAATCTACTTCAACCTCTTTATCAGCTGCTCTTTCTGAAAACTGGCTGTCACACTGAGACTGCTGATTCTCAAAGATCTCTCAGATCGCATGTTAGTGAATTCTTGTGTGCAATCACATTAAATTGCACGTCAAGTGCTAATGTGCTGCTGAGATGAGACTTGATTAATTCTTATGAAATGGTCGTTTCTCTTTACTTCAATATTTCATGGACCCTGACATGGGGTTCGGATACATACAAAATGTCTGTTTGGAAAGAGGAATTTAATGAGATGCAGGGAAACCTGAAATAAAATAGTCTAATGTAACTTTTGTATGTGCTTTAAATACTTAACAATATAGTATTTATTATGGTGTTTCATAATCCATATAATTGGAAAATTTTTCTTTTGTTGTTCAATGCTAACATAATGGTGATGGTTGATTCCTACTGGGTTGATGTGGTCACATGATTTTGTACATGTGATAATTATAACTTCTTTGATGTATGCATGATATTCCACAAATTTTAACTTCCATCTTTAACCAAACTCCAAGAACCACAAAAACCTACTTCTTACATCATTAGAGTAAATTGATTTAAGAGCCATGTTGAACTTGTTGTTGGATAATCTTAATTCTCCACTATAGCCATTAAAGTGTGTTGAGAGTCTCATATGCATCTGAAGTGTCCATATTTTTGACTTGGCAATATGTGTCGATGTAGCTTTCACAAGCTGGATGTGCCTCTCCATGTAATATTGCCTTAATCACGAACAGGTTATTCAGTGGAATCATCTTCAAAAAGGCTTGCAAAAGAGATCTATATCTCCATGTATTTTTCTTATAATAGCTGAGTTTTTTTCCTTTCACTTGAGATCTAAGCCAAGTACTGCAAGTCAGCAACCATCATGGCTACTGCTAGAGGAGGCAGCATCCTCCATTTAGTTTGGAAGTTTTCATCTTGTTGAAGGTCATGTATTCAGCAACCATCATGGCTACTGCTACAGGAGGCAGCATCCTCCATTTAGTTTGGAAGTTTTCATTTCGTTGAAGGTCATGTATCTGTTAGTACAATTGTGTCTGGTATATATCAGCTGTGACAGAAATACTGATCTTGGGATAGTACTTGGCTGAAAAATGCAGTATAAGCACTCTGTTGGTCAGATCTTGTTTGTGATTTAAATCAAGGTTTAGATGTTACATGGTCCATGACTTTATCATGGCTAAACTCGTGGATACCTTGAGTTATAATCAATTTCAGTGTCTTGAATGCTTGATTTTGCACAGGCATGTAACATGTTTAGGGGGTCAAAATTTTGTGCTCTACTTTTTCCGATTACAAATTTATTGTTTTATATTTGATGTCTGAAGAAAATGTTTTATTGAATATTTTTTCGGCATCATGGTTAGAAATTCCACTCCACTGTAACAGTCTTGTACCAAGAGAAACTAGAATAGAACCGAAATACAATTTTTAGGTTTGCACTGTTTGAGGTGGTTGACTCTTTGACTAGTACTAGGAAGTAGGAACAGTAACTTGTGCAACCCAATCCTGATATGTTTCAACATATGTTTGTTCTTAAGCCTTTTCTATTCATTTCACATGGCAGTTGTATGATTGTTTTCTTCACAATTGTGAAGAAAGTCTTTCGTGATTATTAGTGGCATAGTTGTTAATGTGATAATGACTGATATACTTAAAGTTAGATTTATTGGAAAATATATTTGTGATATCTCATTGAGATTCTTTTATGTAAGGTAAGAAGCTAAAATTATTCCGCACAAGGAATTCAGTGCTGCACTAGACATTTTTCTTTCCCATTTGACTAGTCCAGGTAGATCTGATTAGATCATATGCAGGACAATTCTTTGTCAAACTGATATTTCATCTTTATTTATTTAACTTGTAAGTGTTCCTTTAGGGGATCAAATTGATGGTTTGGTTTCTTAGTGGTTTATTTGTGAAGCCATTTCGTGAGTATAAGAGCTTGTGATACCATCTTCATTGCTCAGGTGTCACAAGTAAGGGTAACCACACCAGAATCTTCTTTCCACATGGCTTACCTTCCTGTCGATGCCAAAATGGAATTGATTATTAGCTACGCTGATGATTTAGGTACTCTCTTATCTCCAATTCTCCATAGTAGTTGACATTTTGATAGTCCCTTGTCTACTCTTTCAAAATATGATTCTACATTAATGGTATTTCTGTTTGTTTGTTCCATATTTAGGATATCCATTCTCTGAGGCATTTGGTGTGGTTCCTTTGGATATTGAAACTAATAATCCTGATGTTGTATCTGCTTTCATGTCAAAGGCTGATGATAGCATGCATGGCAGCAGTGAACATGTTACTCTACAGGTCTGGATGTCTCTCTTCTCTACTCTCACATGTGATGATCTTTCTAACCACTTGGCATAAGCAGGGGTTGAGGACATAGAAGTCTAAAATATGCAGCTAGGGTGTAAACATTTCCGTTTTTTTTTTTTTTTTCTCTTGCTATTTTTTTAAATGTAATATTGGTTTCTTCTTCTCGTGCAATAAAGGCAAAGAGGCCTGGTAAAGCTCTTGTAAGGTTATCCATCAATCGTAATCCAAGGAAGGCAGACTTCATGCTGGTAAGATTTCTTGAGTCTTGACTGTTGACTACCATGGATTTTTTAATTACTTTCATGCATAACTATATATGAGTTAATTAAGCAATATATCGAACTTACTATGGCATAACTCACCAAGTTATTAGTTACTTGAGGTATTTGAATATCGTGTTGAAGTCACCAGAATTCAAGGCAAAAATCACCAGTTTATATGGTACTTTTGGTTGGTTCTGAAACTCTCATGTGCAGATTAGTGTAGTAGCTGTGAGATATTAACTTCTAGTGCTCTTCGGCAATTGGTTGATATCCACTTTTCATGCTAAAAAGCGGTATAACATATTTTTCAGTCCTTATATTGCCATTTCATTTTTGACCAGGTATCAGTTGGTGCGCGATTGTTTCCTAGAAATCCAGTTCTACATGTTGGACGCTATCTTAATTTTTCTGTACTTGGAGATGGTGAGATTAAAAGGATATTCTTTCTTTGTTTTGGGGGGAGATGGAAGTGTCTTAGATTGTCATCTTGAGAACTCTTTTCATAGCAAGCAACATATTTGGATTTTCTGCTTAATTTGTGATTATCATAAATTATGGTAGAGATTTCTATGAACACAGGTCACATGATCACACACAGAATCCGTAGTCAACAGGAAACGTTTGACCCTTTAATATATTATCATCAGACAAAATGCTTGGTTTGTTTCCTATGTAATATCTGCTCCACTTACATGTTCACTAATCCACAATTCTGTTTTGTATTTCTATAGTGCTGCATGAGAAATGCTTGCAATACTTAAATACTTTGATGGTTCATTCTGAATATGACTACATGGTCATTCAATTCATTGATAGATGTGGTAGATTACTATCTAGGTCAGTGGTCATATCCCATTGACTAAATTTCATCATATTCAGGATGAATGCTTTTGAAATACTTAAAATACTCATGAAGTAAAAACTACCAAGGCATTTGTTTGATATCGTTAATCTCTTCATATGAAATGATGTAGACTTATAGTATCATATGCTCTTTATATCACTTTATCTCTGAAGATACATGCAAAGGTTGTCTTTGTATCTTCTGTGGAATGCTGTCGTATAATATGCTCTTTATATTACTCTAGTCACATGTAAATATTTTGAATCTCAAAATTGGCATGATATTTTCATGCACAATATCCCTGCAAACTATCAATTGTGGTCCACACCATGGCATAGTATTTTTATTAAACATGAGAATGAGCTATGACATTGTTTCTTACTAGTTTGTTTACCACCAAGTGATCGAACCGTCTAAATTAGGATTACATTAATGATCTTGTGTGGCTAATTAACATCAATAGACGTAGAAAGAATGAGGATGGATAAATCAGATGTTAATCACCAACCACTATGCTACTTGCAAAAGTCAAGGTAGGCCTGCTAAAGAATTTATATTCTTTTCAGATATTTATGGATTAATTTTCAAATGGATACAAGAAATTGCTGATTAGGTTTAGTCCAGATATTTCATTGCCATGGTTGTTTATGAAGGATTTCTGTGCTGTAGTTTTGATGGAAAAGTTGGACATTTCTTGTAATAATGGGTAGCTGAAACATGTAAATGATTGCCTAAGCAGTTTTGCATTGAATGAACTTATGGTTAAAGGATATCTATTTTTGAGGTCAATTTTATCCATTGGGTCTGGAGGATCATGGAAGAATATTCTGGTCACTTATAGTGATCACTCCCCAGTGTTAATTGGAAGGATTGTAGGATCTAGGTTCCTAAATGTTCTAAAGAGGAAGGATTTCTGGAGGTAATTCCAAAGTACCCTTTCTTGACGTGGGCTTGACATCTAGTACACAAGAGGCCCATGACTTGAGGGGTTCTGGGTGTGAACATGCTTCATGCACATGCAGATGTAGGTTTAACTTTTTCCAGAGATCATATGAGGTTGGGAATTCCATATCTTGTCCAATGAGATCCACTTGTATGAGTATGGTCAAGCTTTCCGATCACTTTGATGGTCAAGCACCTATATTTGGTCCCACCTATGGTCCTTTTTCCCTACAGAGTCCAAGATATGGCTCTGATGGATGCTTATGGCAGTCCATTTGAAAAGATTAGATTTCCCTTTTCTTACCTGAAAGAGAAAGGAAAAACTGTTGTTAAATGGTCAGGTTACTTAAATTTATTCAAATGCAAATGTTTTCATACTCCTATGTTCGAGTTTCTTAGAGATGCATACAGCATGATTGCTATTTGTAGGAGTGGATCTCAAATTAGGATTTAGATTTCTAGTCTTTTAAATTAGGCTAAACTGCTAAGAGTTGGATTACCACCCCTGTCCAGAAAAGGAACAAAAAATAAAATTAGCAAAGGTTTTAGGTTAGAATTTTTCTTCTGCTTGATGGTAAAATTGGTGGCACTTAAATAATTCACCTTTTTTCTCTCTAATGATATTTTTTTTATATATTTAGTAGCCTAGTCAATCCCCTGATCAGATATTTGATACCTATGTTTTGTAGGTTTGGATGGCCTTCGATCAGGTCAATGGTTAACCAGTAATGAAAGTGTTCTATCAGTAAATAGAATCACTGGAGAAAGTCATGCTAGGGATCAAGGTACAGCTGAAGGTACTGGCTTTCTGACCTTGGATTATAATTTATAATAATTGTTATAAATGGTCTCTATTACTTGATTCTGATGCTTTCCTGTTATTTACTCTTCTATGGAAGCAGTAACCTTTGAGGTATGAATTTGAAATTGCAAACAACAGTTACTGTGCTGAAGGTTGAACAAATAATAGTCGATGCTCCAACAGAGACGTTGACTAACATTCAGTTTCCACCCAATGGTCACAAGTTCTTGGTGAGGTTTAGGTTTGTATGACCACTCTCTCTCTCTCTCTCTCTCTCTCTCTCATGTATGGTCAAAACTTAATAACTATTTAGACACAAGGATGCAAAGTGATGTTCCATGAGATTCAGCATTAGTTTTCACCAGAGTTCCATTTTTCTTGGGTTGAATAATTTTAGTACGTTTCCTTTCATTATCAAGTTGAATAATCGTATTTCTAGTAGTCGATTGATTTGTCTTTCACACTTCACTCTGGTCAACCAACATGGCCATCTACCTTTAAAAAATAAAATTGAAAAAAAAAAAAAAAAAGACTGTCCCAACCAGTTGGTACAAATTGGAATTGCTAGTACCTCCCAATTTCTCATTTTTCAGCAACCCAGCACCCATGCTGGTGCCATTTTCACACTGGAACGGTACTGCACCAATGGTACTGTCCTGTTTTGGCAGTGGTGTGTGGTGTGGTGTGTGTATTCATGGCAAGGATCAAAAAACATATGATTAGTGCATCCAAAACTAGGAGAACAAGAAAAGATCAAGAGGAGAAAGGCAATGGTTCAACAGGATACCTTTGTCGACAAGAAGAGTTTGTTAAAACAAGACTGCAATAGCCTCACTGTGTGCATTCTTTGGACTCCTAACACGAGATCTCTCCTTTATGGTTTATGTTCACCCATCTCTCGTTTTGAGACAACTCTAGAGAAAAGCCTCCTTAGAAACCTTACTACTTGCACACATACAATATAGTTTTGTATGTTGAACTTGAAGTAGGAAAGCAACTACTCAACCCTTTCAAACCTGTGATCATATGGAACACCAAAGTGGGAAACCAAACTCATAACTTTGATGAAATGCTACAATATTGTTCTGCCTAGAATTCTCTTCCCTCTTACTTTCAACATCCAAAGAGTCGTCTTTTAAAGCACTACCCTTCTTTCTTTTCCTTTAACAACCAAATAGCATGATACAATGTTAGTCGTAATGTTATGATCTAAATATCAAAACTTATTGAATATTGAATTCCAATATGTGCATTTTTTTGTGACATGTGTAGGTCATCATCAATGGTGTGGATTTTCAATTTATAAGTAATTCAACAAACTAAAAATGCACCCGCTTCATGCATAGCTAGGAGGCAACCAAAACATTTTACTTTTTGTCTGTTAGGCATTTTTAATGGTATAAATTGTGATCAACACTGTAGATCGTTATATAGGCATTTTGCAGATGAGAAAATAATTACTTCCACTGATTGTTTATGGAAGAAGTGACATTTGTGAAGGAGACTATAGCAAAAAACCAGTTTGGAACTGTAAACTAAAGAAAGTTTAGGAGATAAGCAAGCCATTAAACTTGCATCCTCTAGTAGTGAAAACAATATCCAAAGTATTTGGTGAACATGTAGATCACCAATTTGCATTGTAACTACTAGCTTTGGCACATTCTCACATACATGAGAAGGAAATGGATGGTTGTGATCCATATGCGTATATTTTCTTTTATCATTTACATAAATGTACTGGGATTTTTGCATATATTCCCCCTGAAAATATGTATACTACATGTTTACCCCTCAAAAATCGTTATTTCCATATATAGCCTCAATTCGTCCTGTTTTTGTAACAATACCCATTCCATTAAATTTTTGGCACAAGGTGTTAATAAGTATTCATTTTAAATGTAAAGTGACTCTATTACCCTTTTGCATGAACTCCCATGAAAAAAAATTAAGCAAGTACCTCTTTACAATACAAAGTACAAACTATGCAAAAAGAAGGAAAGGCTTGTTAACATGGAGAGGCATGGATACAAGTTTGAGAATTAGACTTTTTTTTTGGATTTTTTCCAAGTTGACCTCACAAGTTGTTCAGGAAATAGAAAATGAAAACAAGGAAAGCTAGACCCCCATAATTGAGGGTCTTCTTTCTATGTCAACCTAAGTGTTCTCCCTCGTTAGGATTTATGTCCATTCCCTTAAGAACTTTATGATTCTTTATAAAGTTCCATGCAAGGATTTAGCATTATCATAGTAGAACTTATGAAGTACTAGGACGGGTGGAAGCCAGCCAAATACCAGTGTGTGGGATTGAACCATGTATCAAGGGAAGAGACTTCACCACTCAGCCAGTTGGCAGCCTCAGAACAGTAGATTGGTTATATTGGAATAAAATTTAGATTTATAGAAGTTTCAAAGCATGAAATTCTTTGCACCTTGAGTGCATCAATTTTTCCTCATTTTCTTGTATTGCATTCTCTAACATCATGATATGAATTTTATATTGGGTGTGGTGGGACTGCAATTGCTTTCTGAATGATAGTTTTTTAAGATTGTTGCATTTTGCTCACTTCTGATGCAAGGAACCAATCATATATCATTTCTCTGCTTGTATTTTTATAAGGTAAGCTTGTAATATTTGTCATCTGTCTGTCATTCTGGATAAGCTCCTCAAACATGACTTATCTGTTGCTGCTTGGGATGCTTGCACAACACTATTTTGCTATGCTGAACTAGTTCTTTTCTCCTTATTTTGATTGTGACAGTGATTCCCTGGACTACAAGTTTGAAGCTCCTAGAAACCAACTTGAAGTCCCATATGACTGTAAGGTTGACCCACCTTATGTTGGGTATGTTTCTTGTGGCTTGTTCTTTCATACCAGCTATTTGTATTGGTTTCAAATTTTCCATGTATGTCATCGGTCTTCTCTTTCTCACTTCTGTATGATAGATATGCAAAGCCATGGAGTGATCACGTTGCTGGTAATTCATATTGCCTCTTTTTCCCATACTCACCAAAACGTTTGATGAGTTTAATGTCCAAGTCAAACGTGAGATTGGAAGAGACTACTAGCAATGGAGGATTTATATATGTTTCCATTATTGCATCATTGAGAGAAGCCCCATCCATTATGGGATCTGCACATGCACCGTTTGTTGGAGGATTCTCAATTGCAGTAGTAGGGAAGGTTGTAAGATATATCATATACTTTGAGGCCAAATTATTTTTGAAATTTTGTGGGAAAGGAGATTAGAGATAATTTACTTTTTTTTTGGCAATGTAAGTTTACTCGTGATCAGTGCAGGTCAATTTGACACCTGACTCCAATAAAAGCCTGATAACAGTCATGGGGAATACAGGTGTCTGTGGCTTTTCTTTTTAATAATAGAAAATTATAAGTCCATTCATTATTATGCTTTAAATGACTCTGGTTATTGTTTGTGGTAGTAGATGTGGAGGTATACTGGAACGCTAAAGATTTGTTGATGGTAAGCCCCATTAGTATCGTTGGATTTGGTTTTGGAGGCCATGCTGAGTATGAGGTGAGGTTCCACTCATATAACTTATCATTTAGATTGACTGCATATATTGTGTGATGTGTTTTAATACATATTTCTTATGTTTTCTGGTTCAGGTCAAAGTCCTTAAAAACCAAAGATTCACAGATAAAATCACCATTGTACTTCCTGCCACTGGTACAGTATTCTTACCCTTGAATATATTCCATAAGAGATCGACATTTCCAGTGAAACATATTGAAGTATAAATTAAAAAAAGAAAAGAAAAAGAAATGGAATATACATGAAAGCAGCCCAGAATTATGTACATAATCTTAGCTATCCTTGATGCATGAGTTTCTTTGACTGCACCAGCTTTAATTGAATTATATTTTTTGAAAAATGGTTTTCATTGAATTATAACGAAGCTATAGTTGCAAATCCTTTCTGATAAAAGCATACCCTGAATCTAGGGTGGAAATGATGCATATCGCTATGATTCCTCCAAATGCATTTCCGTTCTTATGTGGTAATATGGGGAAGAGTATTTGAGAAGTCTCCCGAATGCAACTAACAGCAAAAGACGTATTAATAATTTGGATTAATGAAACAAGAAATTTACAGCAGTTTCTTAAGACAAATGCTGCCACTTACAATTCATTTGCCTCTCTTTTTCTCAGAAAATTCATCTTTATGCTTCATTACAGGTCAGACAGAAGAAATTGATGTTAGTTACGAGCTTGGAGAAAGAACTGCTCCAGCGGGGATAAGCGAGATCACGTGGTCTGCAATTGTAGTCTGTGCGGTTGTCTTGATGCTCACAGTCATTATCTTCATGAGGTTGCTCGATAAACCAGCCAGATCCACACCAGTCAGGCAGGGGGCCCCTGCTGCCTCATCAGTTGTTGTGGGCCCTTTGACACCTGACCGTACCTCAGCTGGTACTGTTCGGTCCTCTCCGCATACCCCCCAGCGTTTCATGGAGTATGTGAGAAGGACAATTGACGAAACTCCATACTATAACCGAGAAGGGAGGAGGAGATTTGACCCTCAGTATACCTACTGAAACGTCTTAAACCTTCAGCTGATATATGGAAATTCCGTGTGTGGAATAATCTTTATGAATGTGAATATCAATGATTTGTAACATTTATGTTGAAGCATGATTGTAGAGGTGCAAGATTTTGGCTGAACTATGTTTGTCGAAGGGAGTTTTTGATTGTAGTATATCCCTTTCGGTTAAGGTTTCTTTACTCATCCTGATCTTTTCTTGCTGAAAGAGTGCGATCCCAAGCGATCTGATTGTTCTGGTGAAAATGGATCTGATTGTTTGATGCACCATCATAATATGGTCCCTCGCCTCCAATTCAGATAGGTTCAAGATCTACCAAACTGCCCACCGTTAAGTGGCCCATGAAGGCATCAAACGATAGTGACCTGTGCTTGTTTTCGATCTAAGTTGCACTAATCTGAGTAGGCTCAAGTTTTGATAATTCCTTATTATGCATAAATCATAATATGATTCTAACACGGTTCATTAGGCGTGTTTATGGCGATGATATAGGTGATCCTGTAAGTTCCTAGGTTCGGTGTCAGTCCCAGGCAGATTGCATCCTTCTATGAGGAAGGAGCCTTGGACTGCAAGCGGTTCGGCACAAACCTGGTTCGCCCGCTTTGTTCCGGCGGTGGATGGGCTTCCCTTCTTGGCATTTACCCAGAAGTCCACGACAAAGATGGTAAAATCTCGTTATTACCAAGGTTCACCCGAACAAATCAATTTCCCTTATGCTATTTTAAAGGTTGAAGAAAGCAAGACCTTTTCTATAAACCTCGGATTCCCAAGTTAGACAATGGCCGCCAAAGGTGCATGCTACCGCTAACGAGCCTCTAGGCAGAAACAAGTGGATAAACTATAAAAATGTGCTGGCCTTTGGCAGCATAACCTCTAAATCTTGCAGGGAGTCCGAGACGATTGACCAAGAATGTCTGAGATTTTTATCTCCCTTCCAGGTTAAAATAGCTATTGCCATAAAATGTGAGCGAGTATCAGCTTGGTTACTACAACGTAAAAGATATCATACGGTAGATACGTCCCTGAACAGTTTCTAAGTGCTGAAATCAACACGAATGCCGAAATATAATATGAAAGAGAAGGGGGTTGGAACATAGAGAAATAATTGTCACGACATCAATATGCAGCTCTTCCTTCTTTTTTTTTTCGTTTAAGTAGTCCTCAAAATATTAAGGAATTTTACTTTATCTAAGAAATCAGACATGCATATATTCCATTGTACTCATAGGGTTTATTAACCCTTTAGTACGTACAGTTGATGGAGATGCAGCCTCCAAACTACCATCTTACATATAGATAGAGGCAACTGTGGAGAAAAGTCCCTCTATCCTCCTTCAAAGAAGAATTATCTTCCATGTTGTTACCTAAGTACGTGGCTCAGCCAAGCCTTAAAGAATTCAAGATTCACCTTTCTTTCTTTTTCCCTTTTGTCTTTCTGTTTTGCTGGAACACGATTGAAACTCGTCAGAACAACATTCACTGCAAAGAATAACAGGCATTTTCCATTCTGCATTGAGAAGCTCCAATTAATTTAAATGTCACTTTTGAGTAACAAATTTAGTAGTCACGTGCTCTGTCAAATTCCCCTCCAGAACTAATTCTAACCGACAAGCACCTCCTAGTTTAAAATTCAAATCAGAGGGCATCAGCTCGGAACAAAAAACAGAAAAGACAAAACACAGCATCAAAGAGTGAATATATTAGCACAGCAGAGATTGTTACAGGCTACAAACTAAGCTAGTCTACTCGCAATTTATTTTAATAGAAGAATAGATAATTTGTTCTGCAATAAATAAATTAGTACTTCCAAGAGATTACACATCAAGCACTAATAAAAAATAAACATTCACCAAAAAAACAGGAGGACTGAGGGATGAACTTCTGCCCCTCACGACTAACCCTATTCACATAATGAACAAAATATTACAAATCAAGAGAAAGCTAGCACTGACAGGTAAGAACATACTTGTAGCACAGAATGCATCATGTTACCAAAGAGACTTGTACAGTCACATGGCCTGGTACATGCTAGAACTTACTTTCAAATTATGTGCCCATCTATCTCTAGATATTGGAATGCTATATATAGCTTATTATTAAAAAAAAAAAAAAAAAAAGAAAATCATAATGGAATTTCGGAGGCATGCATGCCCATGATTAAACAGTAATTATCAAAGACGTCTATCACATAATTGTGTTGATGAACCAAACTGCAGTTCACGCACCATAGTAACAAAGGCGTCATACAGCTAAAACCAGTCAAGTGCAATTCCAGATATATGCATCTATTCTGCAAGTATGATGAAAATAACACCAACTTAGACAAATCTTGGGTCAAGTCAACTACAGAGAAAGAAAAAGAATGGAAGGAGGAAAGAAATAAAGAAAAGGATAACGATAAATGCGTGGTCAAATAATGTCAGTCAACTTCACAATGCAATCAATCTATGTATTAGTTAAGTGAAAAAAGAAGAAGAAGAAAAGAAATTACTCCTCCAGAAAGATAGTTTGGAGCTGTCTCCTGGTAATACTTTACTGTCATTGAAATCTCCCCAAAGCTTCTACCTTAAGAAATATCTGTTGGTGATCCATGATGATCATAAGTATTTGTTGTGAGGAATGTACATCACATGCGAAAAAAGATGCAACATTTCAGTCTCATTCCTCTTAGGCCCAGCTCCTCTTTAGCCTTAGTGTTGCACACAAGTAGAGCCATTCTGCTTAAGCTACTAAAAATAGTTCTAATACTTCAGGATGCTTCAGGAACATAAAACATGGCGGATCAGGACGTTTGGAAACTAAACAGAACAGTCCCCTTCAACCCAAATCTTCCAGCAATAATTTGAAGATTTCCTTCCAACAGCAATCCCAATTGAAGCAGCTTAATTTTATTCACACAAAGAATGCATTTACGCTGAGGAAGTCTTTCATATATGCTGATGCAGGAGATTGCTTATGGAGAGATGAAGCAAACAATGATGGAGGAGCAGACTCGGCAGAAGAGAGAATTGAGTGGAGGGTTGATAATTCATGAGCTGGGATAGGCAGGAATTACAAGAGCTGAAGATTTCATTCTCGCACAACATAGCAGATTGCTGAGGAAGGGGAGGATGTTGATAAAAGAAAGAATAACATAAACTAAGATGAAAATGATAAAATTAATATCTGGTTAGGGTTGACTATTAATTATGAGGAAACCTCCTATTAAGTGATGCAGGCTTAAGAAATGAACAAGGGTTATATGCTTGGGAAAGATGGGGTTACACTCAGATTTCAAAATGGTGCATGGCGATCGGCATCAGCATTTCGTGTGCACATGAATGTGACATTGAAGTCTTTCAAGTTCTAAAATCATGAGTTATTGCTAACATATCACCACCGCATCAAAGTGAACATGTCTGCTCTATGATATTAACCTGCATGCTCCTAGATTCATGAATACAACATAGTCCATTCTGATTTTGGAAATGGATGGTCAAAACAGAAAATATGGAAGGAAAACAAGAACTTCCATGCTGCAGCAATTCAATATGAGTAATCATAAAACCAAGAGTCAATGAAGTAGATAATGCGGCAGTTGAGCATAAAACCAACTAGGAGGAAAAATATCTAAAAGTTGTTAAACATACGAATGTCAGTAGAACCTAACAATGACTGCCTGCTTATATCAACTTTATTTAATCCTCAAATCCTGATAGTTTAGATGATAAGTCATCTTGATACATCCAAGAGTCCACAGCTTACAATGGTTCAGAATGCAACTCAATGTTGAAGTTCAAGTCATGTCAGGGACTAGTTAAAATTAGCAAAGCAAAATGCAGATCAAACCCACCATGAGATTATGGCATAAATCCATCCACTGCTAAGGAAATTCTTCTTCTACTTTACAAATTGAACATCCATTGACACAAAACTGGTAGAAAGGAAGAATTTCTAAAGAAAAGGCATTTATACAACTCCACTGACAATGGTGCACCATGATGAGAGATAATATATTTACATCTTCCACATCCTCAATGAATTTCAGTTTGATCAACACAGAAATCTTGAGGGAAAAAGGGAAAAGAAAAAAGCATCTAACAAGTCATCACTACCCAAAAATTCAATGGACAAGATGTGAATGGATAGGTGCATTGCATTTTCTTAACAAGCACAACATTCTACTACGTACACTAAACCCAAAGACTCAAGCTCATCTATAGCAGCGGGTTCCAATCTTCCAAGATCTAAGTTCATGAGGCAAAATGAAGAAAACAAGGGCAGTGAAAGCAAACCTCACGGTAAATCTTGGTCTATATCCAAACGAGTATGCCCTCCGGCACGGTAAAGCTCAAGCTGGTAAATAGCCTTGGGAAGCAACTCCTTCAGAGAAGCATGCTGCGCCACTGCACTACGACTGACCGACTCGAGAGTCACCAATGCCTTTGCACGCTCCAGAGCTTCATTGCTGGGCACATGCAATGCCAAGTAACAGAGCAGAACCAGCCCCGGCAACTGAGCCTTCTCGCCCGGCCGCAGAAGTCTCATCAATGGCGGCACCCCCTCAAACTCCATGATGGCCTTGGAGTGCTCCACACAAAGAAAATTCTCCGGGCTGGCAAACTTCCCCAAAGCAATGGCGGCTTCGGCAGCCACATCCGGATTCCAATGCCCGAGCTGCGCAACAAGCGGCCGCAGGACCCGGGTCTCCCGGGCGGGGAAAGTCCGTGCCAACGAGCCAAGAGACTTGATGGCCGGAATCTGGAGCGAAGGACTGCTCCCCTCCTGCACCACCCTCAGGAGCTGCTCCACGGCCGACTTGGCGGCCGGAGAGTTCATCTTGAAAGCCGAGCGACGAAGGTCCGCATCGGACTCGGCAGCGGCGGCAATCTCCATCACTGTCATCAGGCAATTGATCTGAAGCTCCCCCCTCTCCCGCTCGATGAGCTTGGAGAGGCAGAGCAGACCCTTGGTCTCAGTGATCTTGCGGCTGTTGGAGACGCAGTCCCGGGAGAGCATCCACAGGGCCTCGGCGCACGCCACCTTGAGGTGGAGCTTCATCTCGGGGCTCTCGTTCTCTCTCTCCTTGCGGTGGTGGTAGTAGTAATAAGGGGGGTGGGGTTGCTGGTCGCGTGAGGTTGAGACGCCTTTTGCGTTGGGCGGATTGGGGGAATTGGCCGCGGACTCGCGATTGATCCGGACGAGGGAGTGGATGCTGGTGGGCTTCTTGGAATTGGGGGAGGCGTCGTCGAGGGGGAGCTCGAAGGAGAGGAGGGAGACGAGGGGGCGGATGGCGTTCTCGCGGGCGAACTCCTCCTGGGCGACGGGGTCGTGGGCGGCCATTCGGGCGACGAGGGTCGCCAGGCGGGCTTGGAGGCGCATCGGGGAGTCGGCGAGGACCTGGACCACGACGGGGACGGCGAGGTCCGCGACGATGAGGGAGACGAGCTCGCGGTCGGCGGAGAGGTTGGTAAGGGCGGCGGCGGCGGCGATCTGGGCGTCGAGGGAGGCGGCGCCGTCGCGGAGGAGGGCGAGCAGCGGCAGGACGCCGCCCTCCTCGATGATGATCTTCCTGTTGCGGCCGCTGTCGAGGGCGAGGTTGGCGAGGGAGGTGGCGGCCTCGGCGCGGTCGGAGGGGCGGGAGGCCATGTGGACGGCGGCGACGCAGGACCAGACCCAGGAGAGGATGGGGTCGGTGGAGGCGATGGGGGGGAGAGAGACGACGAGGCCACCGCCACCTCCGCCTCCGTCGGATGGGTCGTCGGAGGAGTAGATGGAGAGGAGCCAGCGGAGGTCGCCGAGGGAGGCGTCGAGGAGGGCGAGGGCCTTGCGGACGTCGGCGGAGCCGGTGGTGATGGAAACGACGCGTCGGAGGACGCCGGAGCGGCGGCATCGGCGGGCGAGGGAGAGGGCGCGGTCGAGGGACTTGGAGGTCTCGGCGGCGATGCGGCGGGCGGGGCGCTCATAGGGGTTGGGGATGACGGAGAGGCGGCGAACGGCTGAGCGGAGCATGCCGGCGAGGAGGTCGGCCTGGCGGCCCAACTCGGCGCACTCGGACTTGAAGAAATCGGCCTCGCCCACGGCCTTGCGGACCCGCTCGGCGAGGAGGATCGGGAGGGAGAGCTCCTCCTCGATGGTCTTCGCGCCGCCGGTGCCGGGGTGGACTCCGGCGCGGGGGCTGCTAATCGTGGACATGATCGCGGAGTCCAGTCTATCTCTCCGGTGGTGGCCGGAGTCGAAGGAGGA
This sequence comes from Elaeis guineensis, assembly GCF_000442705.2. Lineage (NCBI taxonomy): Eukaryota > Viridiplantae > Streptophyta > Magnoliopsida > Arecales > Arecaceae > Elaeis > Elaeis guineensis. The sequence goes on from NC_026002.2 coordinate 16,774,520, forward strand.
GGAGAACTTGGAGTGGGACAACTCCAGCATCTTGATGTTGGTGAGAAAGCGAGGGTTTGAAGAAAGAAATGGAGAGATGGTGGTTTCACGCCAACGGCAAGCAGTTTCTAGTGTTCTGGAACTGGAACTTCAATAATTACCCATTTATTCCAACCCTGCCACCGCTACCAGGTGGGGACAGCCCAAGGATAAATTCTTGATCCATGCATGTCCATGGAATATGGATCATTTAGATCACTCATTTAATCTTATATGACTTCATCTTTGGTAAGTTGATATTGACTTATATATTTATAATTCTTACAGTTTAATTTTTCAAATACTCAAAATAATTACTACCAAAAAAATTATATATATATATATATATATATAGACCCACGTCAGGTCAAGGCCATGATTCGTATACAACTAATTCAAATTTCAGGTTTGAAAATCGGATATAAAGCAACATTAACTAAAAATCTCTCGAGCCAAACCCGATGTGAGTAGACTTAGGTCAAGTCGAATTTTTCGAATTAAATCAATCTTTAAATGTAAAAAGTTTACTAAAACTTTGATTAATGCTAAGCATTTTTAAATGAGCTAGGTTGCCCACATTCTACAGAAATCTGCATTAAGAAGAAAAGAGTAGCGCCAATCATCCATCCGTTCACGGGTGCAATGTGGCAATTGAAAATTAGTATGGTTGGTCAGAGTGGGTGACATCTCCCAATGAGAGGGTCCAATGGCCACTTTCATATGGCCCATTGGCTTGAGTGGTGATACATGATACAATTAGTGATCTTACATATTTTTGGAATAAGAATAAGAACTTATATGATACTAATCATGGTAGCAAATAGGAATGCAAATGGGTTGGATTGGATCGGATCATGAGTGATCTCGATCCGACCTATGATTCGATGTGATTTTTTGATCAGGTCTAAATATTTGATCCAAACCTAATCCAACAAAAGATTAGATCGGATCAGATCGAATTCATGATCAAATTTTTTAACCCAACAAATCATTTGGATCGGGTCCATATATAATCCAGCTCCGATCCATGAAATATGGGTCCGATTTAGATATGGATCTTGATCGATTCGAATCTGAATTATAAATAACAAGATCAATAAGTAAAAGATTTATAAACAATCTTATTTGTACTATAAATTTTGATCCTGATGCATAAGACTAATAGAGCCCCAATGTCCTACACTCTTCATTCGAAAATTCAAAAAATCTAATCATATTTTTTCTCATCATTGCCCCTGACTCGATTCATCCAAATTCAAAATATTCTAATAAAATTTTAAAAGATAAGTATCTAAAAATCAATAGAATGTATTTTCAAGAATAATAGATATTAAATAGGTCCGATCAAAATTAATATTCATGTAATATAAGAACAAAGAGAGACGAGGGATGGATTCGGATCGAGTCAGATTAGATTGGGTTATTTATCTCAAGATCTAAATCAACCCAAAAATTTTTACGAATTGGAACAGATTAAAATTTAGTAAATCCAAATTCAATTCGAAAAATGAAACGGATTCAATTTTAAAACTCGATTAGGAACCACGATCCTTTAAAACGGTTTAGATCGAGTCTACATGGGACGGGTCACGGGTCAACCCATTTGCTGCCGTAGTAACAAATAGGCTGCACTTCAAATGGCATGGGGGAATTAGTTAACCACATATTATTTATTATGTAAAAGTAATTTCACCATAGCACATATTAATTCAAGAAGGATCAAAATAGATGGACTAAAATATATTACTATATTTGGATTGGCTTCAATTTGTGCCTCATATGATCTAGATGCCATCAATTAATGTTGTTCAAATTTTTTATCCCTTAGACTTTGGAGGGCTCTTGCTCATCTCGGAAATGAAGAGTATCCTATGAGAATGTTGTTTATTGCCAAATACATAGAATAGATAGACTGTGCAAAAGCCCTCCAATATTTTCAAGATCGGCAGTTCTCTATGGTGCAAAAGATGCAGCATATCACCAAATTGTTTGTGGTTAGTCCACTCATAGGTTGGCGAGGAGTTTTCAAACACAGCATACCAGTAACCACAAAATATTGCGCCCAAACAACCCGAGACCAAATTGAAAAGCATAGAAGAAAATATCATTGTCCAAATGTTCTTTGCTGTCATTTAATGTTCTCAACACAGCTGTTAGTGATTGTATTTTTCAAGAAATGCATCATAACATCACGGCCTTGCCATGCACAAATTGCTGAACAAAGGTGATGGTGGTGTTGGCTTTGCATGCATCCTCCAACCAATATTGGGAAGCTTGTAATTGGCAAGAAATATCTGAACTGGCCATGGAGTTAGATGAGGCAAGTACGTCTCATCTATTGGAGCGGCAGAAGGAATTAATGCAATGTTCCTGGGACGTACGCCTAGGACATGGAGAGGTTGGAGGATGGAGAAAAGCTCGAACCTTGAGAGGAATTAAGTTATCTTGGTTGAAGACATCATACTCCTCCATGAGAAATCTGAGGTCCTCATCAGAGGTGATGGAGATAAAAGGGCGTCGAGATCCTCCACCGGGCGTTGGCATTTTAGGCTTGCCACTGCTCCCCATCCACTACACAAAGTTTCCCAATCTCAGTTGTAGCTCTGGTGCATGGAATGCATATATTTCTCTTTAGTTTATTGACCGAGATAAGAATATATTTATATATATTTTATTGGTCAACAAATATACGTACCTAAGAAGGTGGTGGCTCTTTCAATAATGGTGACCACTCTTGTGACACCACCTAACGAAGTTCCCCGTCCGGGTGGCGCGGAAGGATCTTGCCGTAGCTGCAAAGGAACTTGATGGTGCCAAGGTTATTGGTGGTGCTGATGGTAACATCCTCAAAACAAATGTAAGAATAAGAAAACAAAGAAGTAGATGAAGATGATGAGTAACAGGAAGAGAAGCCTCCATCCGACATTAATTTATCTTCTTTGCTGAGATGTTTTGGAAAAGATTAATGCTGGAAAAGGATAAAAGAAGAGGAAAGAGGAGAACTCAAAGAAGAAAGGAGGAGATGATGGTGTCCTTTTAGTGGAGAATTTGGATCTCATAAGAAATGGATGAGGATTGAAGCAGTTGTAACAGAGGATATCCATGTAGAGCTTACGAAAGAGATGGGATGAGTTTTATGGAGTACTGGGTTACAAGGATGGCTGTAATCTAAAACCGCCATCTGCCATTTTTTAGGAGGCATTCGTATATGTCCTTAGCCACTTTGCAAATAGAAAACAGTTGTAATGGTAGCTGTTACAACAAGAAATAAGAGAGCTTAATGATAAAATAAATGTCATGGCACCTCACATCAATCTCTCCAATTAATAGAGTACATGCCGTAGTTGTATAGCAAATAAAACTTTGCATGTATCCTTGGAATTTCCTATGATAAAGGTTGAGAAAGTTCACATTCTTCTCTTAAAATTATCCTGTGTTGATATGCTTCTCTAATTCGGTCTCTCGGCTAAATAATTAATAAAATTTAATTTTTTTTATCTATATAAATCTGAATTTTATTTGTCAAACCATAACGAGCATCCTATCTCAAAATTTGGATCAATCGATAAATAAATTTATAAAAATTACTCTAATGAACATCATAAACGATGTCAGACAAGTTTCATCAAAATTTTGTATCTTAATTTTTTTAAAATAATAAAAATAATTTTTAGCTCATAAAAGCAACTCATTTCTAGCCAAGGTGATATCAAAACAAGAAGAAGGAAATAACCATCACAGAAATGTTAAATTTAAGACATATTAGATTAGCCCGTTTGCCAAAAAAATGTGCTAGACCACGATTATATCACCTACATCACAATGAATCAACAATCGCATGCTACAATGATGTCAAGTCATCTGTCAAAAATTATAACATCTACATATTTTTATAGGTCAAAATTAAAATAATTTTTTAAAACTCTGAAAAAAGAGGTAATTGGCAAATCCGGCAGACTTGACTACTTGACTTGACTGATTGAGAACCTTATTTTATTTATTAGGTCAATCTACTTTTGATCTCCCAGGCCCTACTTGACGTATTCCTCGAGTTGAGTACATGTAAAGCCTAAGTTTCTTCTCCCACAGACACGTCAATCTGGTTCTCAAATCAAACTCATCCTTTTTGATGAACTCCAATTCCATCAAGTTGAGCTTCCAACCAGCAAAGCCAGCTTTCAGAACTCTTTCCACAGCACAATGCAAGATGTAAAATTAAATAAACATCAACAATCCCAAACAATCTATTCGTCACCTCATTAAGAAGTGCACCCTACAAATTTAGCCCCAAAAAAAGGGTGAAATTTCTATGTTACGTGCCTGCACCAAGGAAAAAAAAGAATGATATGTACTTCTAATCATTGGCTACCAATTGATCTTCTTTTGTTTAAGCCTGTCATGCAGGCGTTTCAACTGCAACGGTAGCATAATTCATGTCAGAGAAGGTTAAGATAGCAACATGTATGATGGTATTATTAAGTACGTTTCAGGAGGCAAGAGAGAGAGAAATAATGGCATGTTCGATAAGGAAGCCAATTGCTTTCAAGATTGATCAAAAAGCAAAACCAAGCAAAATGCTACAATTTAACATGATAACACATGATCATCTCTTGATCGGTAAATATGATAAATAAAAAGTCAATGAAAGTAGCTTATAACAAGAAAAAAAAATGCAAGAAAAATTATTGGCCGAAGTAACTATTTGAAGAAAGAGGAAGATAGCCTAATTGATGGGGTAGTCCTAGTCAATCTCAGTCAAAGAGCTAAAAAAAGAGATAGAATCATCAAATTCCTAAGTAGAAACATTTTGAAACGACAGTAGTCCACAACGATCCAAATTGGCATAATGATGGGATTCCTCCCGATGTCCTCTCCTGTCTTGATCAATAAATGATAGGATTATAGGCAGCAGAACGGGATAAAACTTCTATAGTCGGATCGATCCGAAAAAAATTATGATCGGCTCGTCATCGTTTGTATTTTTTATTTTCTTAATAGGAATAGATAAACCCAAAGGGTTATGTGATGTTTGTCAAAACTATTTAAATACCCCTAGAGTTTATCCATTTTTATTTTCTTAATATTTTAACGTGTGCGCATAAGCGCATACGGCGTGATTGAAAAACGTGGTAGGCGATGACGGTCCGACTATAATTTCTTCTATGGTCGGTTCGATCATAGAAGTTTTATCCAACAAATGAGTTTTATTCACGGTGTATTAGCTTAAAGAAGCCCACAATCGAAAAGCATCTAAAAGAAAAAATACGTAAGCTCTTATGGATAGAGGGTTTTGGAAAGATAGGTTGAATAAAGAGCGAGATGGAGAGAGGGTTTTGAATAGTTTCTTGGGGGAGGATTTTAGTATACAAGAGATAGTAATGATAGAAAGAGAAATTTGCAGATAGAAGAGCATCCTGCATTCTAAATTTGCACAAGCTTTGTGGGCATCTCTCTTACATCTCTACTTCGAGGATGGGGATTTCCTCTAAAATGGTGTGACTAGGTTGCTGCTCTCCTCTCTTTTACTTTGGTGATATTATTAGTAAATAACAATCCTAATAGATGGATCAGATACAAAAGAGGATTAAGATAAGTAATCTTTTTTTGCAGTTTTTTTCTTTGAAAAAAAATTAGTTACTGATGTTCTCTTCAAACTGTTTAATTAAGCAAGTACAGTGGGACTCATTGAGGGCATAGGAGACATACCTTGCTTTAATAGTGTGAAGAGTCTACATTTTGACCATGACTCCCTATTATTTTGTGTGGTGAAAAGGAATTATACCACAGCAACTGAAGTTTTATTGTTGGCATTTAAAGAAACTTAAGATCTCAAAATCAATCTTCAAAAGAGATTAATTACATGCAATAAGATGGAGAAAAATGAAGCAACAACTTTTGCCATCATGATGAACTACAACAAGGGATCTCTCCCATTCACATACCTGGGTTATCGTTATATTACAAAAGGTTATTGCAGCAATGTTGCATACCATTAATTGAGAAGTTTAGCATGTGACTCGTATCATGGAAATGTAGGTAGCTTTCAGTGGATAGCAGCATATGTCTGATTAATTAATGCCATTCTCTCCTCTCTCCCATCTTATTATATGTCCATTTCTAGGTTTCCAAAGTAGGTTTTGAATAAGCTAGATTAGATGAGAAGAGCCTTGCTTTGGAAAGGCAAAGAGAATGCAGATAGGTTTCAATGCTTGATCAATTGATATATTGTATGCAAAGAAAAGGAAGAATGAGGGTCGGAATAAAAAAATTGAGTAATTTAAATCTTTCACTTTTAGCAAATGGGCTTAGAAAATGTTGAAGAACTCAAATACAATGAACAATGGTGGTTTGATCTTATGATGGAGACAAGTTGATTCAGCTTACCATTCAAGGTGTAGATTAAAAATAAGAGTAAGATGTAGACCTCATAAGACTTCATCTATCTAGAGAGATAGTTTTAAGGACCTGGATGCTTCCTATAATTATACATCTTTCAAGCTGAAAAATGATGAAAAATAATAGATTTTAGAAGGATAACTGGCTAGGACCCTTTTTTCGGCTTCTGTTTTTAGAAAGTGTATGCTAGAGTAGTAAAATATAATTCATTGAGGCCAAATTTTGAAGCTGTTGGAGGCAAGGTTGCTTAGAGTTCACAGTATCCTCCCTTTTCAAAGGATGCATAGTTAAGCCAGCTCGCAAATCTTCTTTCCTCTATCTAACCTACTAGAGATATAGATATGCCAGTATAGAAACCTAGTGATAAGCTCTTTGGTATTGCCTCGTACTACAAGTTTCTCAATAATGGAGGTTTGAAGTAGAGATTTTATAATCTAGTTTGGAAAGCAAAGATGCCAGAAAAAGATCAAAGTGTCCTTATGGCTAGCTTTTAAGAACAATTTACATATTGGTGAGGTTCTCAATAGAAAAGATTTCAAAATCTCTCTAAATTTTTTGCTTTATAGAGCTCGAAATTTTTTTTTTCACATTTTCATCGAGTGCCCTTTTACCTTAGTCTACTAGCCTTGTGTTTTTTTTCATGCCTAAATGCTCGAGGCATGCCTCCAATCTACAAGCCTTATGGACTATATACAGATAGATATTGATTCAACTAAGATTTTGGAAGGGATAGTTCTACCTATCCATTTTCATTATGTGGCACATATGTCATGAGTGGAATTTTAAAATATTCTTGAAAAAGAAGGATGATGGCAGCTTTGATTTTGCATAATGCTTTGTATATGCATTCTTTCATTGGGGTAATCTATAATTTGAAAATGTTTTAGATAGCCACAAAAGTGTTTTCAGTAATTTATCCTCTTTGCTATAATTGTCTCCTCTCCCTTGCACCATTCCCTCCTTGTTCTATTAGTAAATTTCTTTTGCTAATGAAGCATGGGCTAAGTTTCTCACTTCCTCCACCTTTTCTTTAGAAAAGATATATACCATCAGAATAAACTTGTTAAGCAAGGCAACTCAATAAAGACAAAACGGACAAATAAAATGTGTTTAGAGATATAAATTCCACATGTGAACACACAAACCTATCTTTTTTAATCCTTGAAGACTTAAAATCATGCTAACCTATATATATATATATATATATATATATATATATAGTCACATAAAAAAATATTTTATAAGAGAGTTATTTTAGCAACTAATCCATACTCAACATCCAAAATTAGAGATTAAATGTCGGAATGTGAATAGAATTGGATTGGATTTTTATTAAAGTGGACATCATCAAATCTTTTAACTGCTTGGTATTTGATGTAGACTTTTGCATTCCATCTCTATGAGTGGTAAGTAGATATGCAATATAGGGGTGGTTTTTATAACTTGATCAGTAGTGGATCTAGTTTAAGCATATTAAAATTTAATATAAAATAGATTCAGATTATAAATAGATCAACTCGATCTAGCATGTTTATTGAATAGGTTGGGTTCTTATCCTTTTTGATTTGTTTAATAGTTAGATTAGATCGATCCATTTAATCTATTTAAGACCATTTAATTTATTTAATTTGATTAATCTATTTTGATTATTTATTAGATAAATTATGTAATTGGATTATTTATTTTATTTGAAAATAAATATCATCGGATCACGAAGACTACAAATGATCATACTTACAAGATTAAGGTATTGACATCCGATGAACAGCATGAAAATGCTCTGTCATAAGACAAAGGAGCTTATTCATGCTCATCTCAACCTTTTGTCTTTACAAAGCCCTACATATTATTTTTATCAAAAATTATTTTTAAAAAATATAAATTTAAAATTTAGAAAAAATTGTATAAAAGAAATCAAATGTGAGGTTCTTAAATTTCAAAGTAACTTAACCCTGTTAACATTTTAATTTTCTGTTAAAAGTTATTTTTTTGAAAAATATGAGTTCCCGTAAAACAAAGAATGGCGTTTAAGTAATTTCATCCCCCCAAACCCTAGAACACCCCTGCCCGCGGTAGAATAAAACAGGAGGCCGCCGCTCCCAAACCCTACGGTAGGCTCAGATTCGGAGCTCTTCTAAGATGTCGAAGCGAGGTATCTCTCTCCTTCCTTTACCCCTTTGTGGATTTTAGGGTTTTTCGATCTCTCTTCATCGTTCTTGTCGAGGGTTTCCACGCCCCGATACGTCTACTCTAGAGTTTTCTTTCGTAGTTCTCGTTCCGGAATCTTTCTAGGAATTGCTGAGGTGCTCCAATGGGGTTTTTTTATCTCTTGTGGTATGTAGGGCGTGGAGGGTCGGCGGGGAACAAGTTCCGGATGTCGCTGGGTCTGCCGGTGGCGGCGACGGTGAACTGCGCGGACAACACGGGGGCGAAGAACCTCTACATAATCTCGGTGAAGGGAATCAAGGGGCGGCTCAACCGGCTGCCTTCGGCCTGCGTCGGGGACATGGTGATGGCCACCGTCAAGAAGGGGAAGCCCGATCTCCGGAAGAAGGTTATGCCCGCCGTCATCGTCCGCCAGCGCAAGCCCTGGCGCCGAAAGGACGGCGTCTACATGTACTTTGAAGGTATGCCCGCTAACTGTTTCCGAGGTTTTTAGTTTGGAAACTAAAATTTAAACTGTAGTCATGTTTGGTGTGCTTTCTAATGAATTAAATTCGATAAGTTTCAGTTTTGTAGTGTTCTTTGGTGCTAATTTTCACTCTTTTATGTAGTCCCTGTTCATTGTTATAATAAATGAAATTAAAAGAATGCTTCCTTTTGTATCTTTGAATGAAGGTGAACTGCTTCCAGGGACTTCAATTTTATGAGCTTGTTAAGCTATAACTCTGCCTACATTTCTTTGCAAGTATTGTTTGCTCATGGCAGCGCTTAAGAGTGGTACTTCCATAGAGTTAAGCAGATACCCATACGTATGTGCGAATATTTGTATAATGGGCATTGCTAGTCCAACTCTAGCACACATTTCGTGTGCTGCTGTTCCTGTCTAATGATTTCAAAGTAAGGACCATCATGGGATCAACAGGGTTATATGGAAGCTCATTGATATATATATAGTCCATGGTTATGCTCTTATGGTATTTCCTCTACATTACGTTGGCTGTTTTATCTATTTTTGAAGTGCAACCTCTAGATTACATTATGTAGTGGTAAAATCTCAGAATTCCCACTTAGTGTGCTCTTTCATTCCCTTAAAGTTTGTCTCAAGTTGCTTCATTATTGACCGAGTGGCTTATATTGGCCATTCACGATCAGAAGCATATATTAAGAAAATTATCCAGTTTTCAACAGCATGATGGTTTTACTGTAGTATCATGTTACCTGTCTTCTGGTAAATAATGTTTTCATATATGCCTCATTTATTTTAGCAACTTGAGCATTCTAGCATTGTTTTCTTCCTTGTATCTTTTGTCAGCCTGGTCTTATTTTGGTTTTGCTAGATTATTTTGGTCTTTGTAGCCTAAAGTGTGTATATATATTTTTTGTATCATGATTGCTTAAAAGGAAATAACTTTGTTCTTTCCTAAAAATACCATATATTAATATGTCAGTCACAAGCTCCACGTATCAGTTCATCATTTCGTGGATTTTATGCTTCTGGACTGAATTAACTGCTTTACTTACACTAACATTGGGATGCGATTTTGTCATTGGTTCATCATTTTGCCCTGCTTAAATTTTTTCATCATAAAAAAGCAAAATGGAAACTGTATATAGTCATATTGGTGTAGAAATCTATATTTCCATGCTACTGTTGCTTTTGTGAAAATTCATGCTTCTTCATGCTGTTATTTCTTGCCAAACTGGACAGATAATGCTGGAGTTATCGTGAATCCAAAGGGAGAAATGAAAGGTATGACATATGTTATTTGGCAAATTTTAAGCACATTTTATATGTAAGGAGAAGTGGCAGAATCTACATGATCTTGGCACCTTAGTTTCGCATTATAGTATTGATAATCAGATCTCAAGTCTGCTGAGTGCTGAAGTAATACGCTAGTCTGCGGACAGAGTTCTGCAAAGTATTCTCAACAATAGTTGTTGAAATCCTAATTAAATTTTCAAATCACATAGAAAAATCCTTGATTTCCAGGGAGTTTCTTGTGAAAGATATGGTTATCGTGATCATAAAGATGAACGTCTAGTGTTTCATTTGGAACTTGAAATTTGGCTCATCTGTCAAATTTTATGAAAAAATTATGAAGGAGCTGATTAGACTGACTTCTGTATGTTGTGGTTGCAGGCTCTGCCATTACCGGACCCATTGGGAAAGAATGTGCTGATCTGTGGCCAAGGATTGCTAGTGCAGCCAATGCCATTGTGTAATGGCTACAGGTACTCCAAATCAACAGCTGCAGTTTTTGGTCTGGAATTAGTTTGTATTTGGGGAAAGAAAAAAAAAAAAAAAAGAGGTTCCTATGCAGTGTTAAAAAGACCTAGTCACCTCCTGGTTTGTTAGCTTTTTTGGAAGAGTTTGTCGTTTTTGAACACATTCTGCTGTTGTTGAAGATAAAATATCCTTAAAAATATGCTTATTTTTCATCAATTTTGCAGAATTTCTGAGATAATGAGCTTGCCTTGTTATTTGTGTTATCATTTATATGCCATTACATATATTGCTTCTGCTGACATCCTATAAGAACAACATTGTTTGGCCAATTTGTTGAGATATATTAGTTTATTTCGACAAAGATAATAAGGCCAACGTCTTATATATACCATATTAATGAGTTCTCATGGAGATCTCATTCAAGATGAGAATGTAGAAGCATATTTAATCTTCATTGCTCATCTTATGAAAAACCTCGTGCATAAATTGCATGCCACTGGTTTACTTGCTTTGATTCTGAAGTGGGAACAATTTCCAAAACTTAATGTTTAAACTATGAGCATACTGTGACAAATAAGCAGCCTGGCTCCTTTCAGTCCTTCGTGTTACGTGTATTAGGAGATAAATATGCAAGACTCGGGCTCTGTTTAGAGTTGATATCTTTTGCTCTGGGTAATCATCTCTTAATCAAATATTTGTGTTCTAGAAATATTCCTTATTTTGTGGGAAAAAGAGAAAGATAAAGAGGAGGAAAACAGTGCGTCCTTAGCTAAGCATATTTTAAGCCTCCATTGAGATGTACTCCAGATTAGGAAAATTTCATTTTGGAAAAGGAAAGGGCTAGGCACCGGCGGCGACAACTTCTTCCGGATCTGGCAACTCCGAAAGGAAGATCTTTTCTGAACTGCTTTGTTCTCGGCCTAACTGGACTGCCTCCTCCACAACACAGTGGTACAACTACGTTTTTGCTCTTGTTTAACTTATTAACTCTTGAGTTACATTTCCCTGCGACCCGATTGCGCGAGAGAGAATGGCACTACCTCCTCTTTGCTATCAGAAATTTTGGGCACAACCTTTTTTATTCCTTATACCTTAACTAAATTAGTAAGGATAAATGCTTGGTAGGTGGAACATGTGATATTTATGTTTCATAATTCGGGCCTGCTTCATCCAATCAATAATGTGTTAGCCAGAGATTTAGATGTGAATGATTGAATCTTTCAAGAACAATAAATTAACTAACTGATGATAGGTGGAAGACTGCCTTTTGGTTCATTACCACAATTAAGCGCCCTGTATTTCAATGACCAGCTCCTGTTTTTGAGCTCTTCGCCCTCTCACCATCAGGGACGTCAGCTCTCATTTTCCTGATCTTTTTCAAAACTCCTGTGATCTGGATGTTTATTTGGAGCACCGTTTGTGGTGCATGAACCTTACCATAAAATGCTGCATAGCCCTCGATGATTCCCATCAGGAGATGCATGGCTATCAAGTAAGATGGTCTACTAGCGGTACACGCAACATAAGTCTGAGCTGAGGAACATGCGCTTGCAGTCGCTTGCTGAGTAGCAACAGCCAACAAGCTCCTGTCTCAAGGTAGCTTGGCTTGCTATCGGTCCTTGATTTGTACCAAGAAGCCTTTCTATCTCAGCTGCCTGAGCTGCAATATTATCTTTCTGATGATATATGGCCTGTTTGCCATGCTTTTCTTTGATATATTCCCTGACAAAGATTACCGACTATTCTGCAAGTTAATTACAATCGGCTTCCGTCGGGTCGACAAGAAAAAAATTGAAGAACATGTTATCGTTATTGCCTGCCGCTTAATTTGTGCATGAAGGCATGAGGATATACCTATAAGATTTTATGTCCTATGTAATCTCAGTGCAGACGTTTCTTCTATTATTTCTAGTTTGCATGACTGTTATTTTGTCAAAATGCTGAACCTAATGCATTTTATTAGGAGTACAAATGGATCAGGTCGGATCAGATTATGAGTAATCCTGGTCCGATCTAATTTCTTAATCGAGTCTGAATATTGAATTCAAACCTAGTTCAATAGAAGATCGGGTCGGATCGGGTCCATGATTAAATTTTTTAATCCAACGGATCATTCGATTTGGATCGGAGTTATAAATAACAAGATCCATAAGTAGGAGATCTATAAGTAATCTTATTTACACTATTATCGGACTTAACTAAAATTTTGATCCCAATGCATGAGACTATTAAAACCTCCATGCTCTTCACCCAAGAATTCAAAAAGCCTAACACATTTTTATCAAATCGTTGGATAAGAAGAATAGATTAGTCCTTTATCAAATCATTGGGTTCGGATCGAGTTAGATTGGATCAGGTCATTTATCTCAGGATCCGAATCAACTCAAAAGTCTTCACGGATCGGATTGGATCGAATCATAATTCAGTAAATCCAGAGCCAATTTAAAAAAATAAAATAGATTCAATTTTAAAATTCAATCCAGATTCACAGAAATAATTCAGATTAGATCTATGAAGATCAGATCAGAATGGGTCATAGGTCAACTCGACCCATTTACAGCCTTATATTTTACATAGAAGCACAGATATTTTGCACACATAGAATGGGTCATAGGTCTTTTGGAAAGACCAAAAGACCCAAACATGTCGTGCTGATAGCATTCTATCTCGTGTATATTTGGATGGTACGATATTCCTGATGGGAATGTTTCTCTCCTACGCGAGTAAAAAATTCGGGTGAATTATTGACCAACCTAAACTGAGTTAGCTGTCATTCCATGAGCCACATGCATCGTAGCAAGTCGGAACATTCCAACTGTCAGCTTGAAGCGGAAAAATTTTTGCTCAGAGCTGCTCCATCACGTAGATTTTGGACCACCCAAAAAAAACATCATCATATTATTTGATGAAATTAAAAAATTTAAAAAAATAAGATTAAAAATAACTAACAAAAAATAATTATAAATTATATTTTCATTCAAAATTTTCAGTCAAGTGAAAAATATTAAAATTTTTAATTATCAATAATTTGACGGTGTTTTATTGGATGGTTTAAAATCCACGTGGAAGGATAGCTCTAACTAATAATTTTTCCACAAAGCTGTTTAACAAGCTGATCTTAGATTTGGTGATTTGATATTTCTGATCTTGACTAGTTTATGGATAATGTTGTCATTACCACTGGACTGGTTGGCTTGATCCGGGTCCATCTATGGTTTTCCATTCTCCTGTAAGCCTTTTTTTTTTTTTTTTTTGCGATAATGAATCCATCTCTCTTTGGATTGCCACTTCTGATACTCCATGAACTGTTTGCCATACACCGTCTGCATTGTACCTCAATGTTTAGCCTCAACATTCTAAGGGATGTCCAATGTAAAAATAATTTAGAATTTTGGTTCATGAGTAGTTGGAGTAGGGCGATCATTAAACTTTCCTGTGTTTTGGTGTTGGCCTGCATGGTAGGGTTTGTATATGTGATTTATTTATTTGCATCGAGGTTTTTCTATTTGATTTCTTATTGTAATTCTTTTGTATTTTGGATTGTGGTGTCTCATTTCCATTCTTATATTCTTGATTTGGTATTATTTGGTCTTATGAAGTCCTAGTGTCTCTTTGATGATTTTTTCTGGGTTCTTAGTTTAGGTTATGGTGTGAATTTATGTAGTGATAATTTAATTTGGGATTTTGTGTTCTTGCAGATTTGTGGAGAGCATTTGATTCTTCTCCTTTTTTTTTTTTGAAGAAAACGGAGGAAGTAAGGTACATTTGTTTGGTTCTTATTTTTAGATATGCGTATAATATTTACTTGTTATTCAATATTGCAATCTAGTTCCTATTATCATTGCTACTGGCCCGAGCGATTTTTGGTAGTTCGGTTTATAGGATAGAAGAGATGTATATTTTTGATTGTTGCACTGAGATGAAAGGTACTTTAACTTGTTCTGCCCTCTTATTTTTATTTTTTGCTAAAAGATGTAAATTTTATATTAATATTAAATATTAATATTTTAAAACTATTTATCCACGATGGATTTGCTTCAAATACTTCTAATTTTCATTTATCCACTTGCCATATTTAAATTTGTAGGCTGGGAATTAAAACTATTTATTTCTAAGTTAAAATTCAATCAGATATTGAAACATATTCCTAACAACAACATCAAAAAATAGAAATCCACATTAATATTTTTTAAATTTATACTTTTTAGTTCTATGGTTATTATTTTTTGGTAAATGTACAGTAAATAATGTTCTTTATTTTCTAAAAAAAAATCTTACATACATAATAAACCCAATCGGCTCAAACTCATATTCTCTAGGTTGGATTTGAGTAATTCCACTCGACCTAGCCCTATGATCTATGGGTCCAAAATTTTTCTTGGAGACGATAGCCAACCCAATTGGTCAATTGGTTGGATTTGTGTCTAAAGTTTTTACTTAAATGATAAATGGTTTGGGCGTAATTATGCTTGTCTAATCTAACTTGCCCTTGTTGTAAGCTTGCTTTTGATTACATCCTTTCGGGAGATTTCATCTAAATTGATCCAATTTGAATCTAGCCATGTTGCCAACCCCAACAAAAAAAACCTACTTGTGATGGGCTTACATTTTTCATCTAAAAGTCCATAACTTCATGAAATAGGGCTAAAGCTGGATTGAATATCGGCATATCCATATTCATATTTATTTTATTTAATAAATATAGATACTAATATGAATATTAGTCAATATAAAAATTTATATTTATATTTATTTTAAATAGATATAAATATAAATCAATGTTGAAAGTATGAATATAAATATAGATAGAAGCCGAATAATTAAATTTTATAACTACAGATGCTAATCAGATTTGGAAGCATTATTGACAAAAATGTTACAACAATTATGAGATGATGTTGGCCCTCAAATTCTTGAAGTCAATGGCTTGATTTAGATATATCATGAATGTTGGGATTAAGGTAGCTTAAATTCTGGCAATGAGAATCTTCTCTGAAATGCTGAGATTTGAAAAAACTGTGTGTCCCAGAAATCTTAATAAAAATGATTGCCCATCCATTATCTTGTACTCTAGGCTTTTTTTTTTTTTTTTTTTTCCGTTGGTTTTTACAAGAATCATCTCAAATTTATATATCAATATAAAATAATACTAATCTGAAAAACAACGCAATCAATCAAATTAATTCATACGACATAATTGAATAGAACAATCTAGCCATGCTTTTGATAGGGAATACTAAAAGCGTTACCGGTCAACGCAAATTTTGGCAAAATGGTCCCCGTGGCACCTGGCTCCCTTGCTGTATGTCAGTCCAAAAAACCTCTGGCACGTGGCACGTTGCTGCTGCATGTCAATTCCAAAAGGAGCAATAGAAAAAACTCAGATACCCACTTGGTGTGCTCTTTCGTTCCCTTAAAGTTTGCCTTCATGTTCCAGCGATGGGGCACTCCATGACTCCACAATGGCGAGAGACTCCTCGACCGATAGAGAGAGAGAGGGGGGCGGGGGGAGAGTTTTTTTTTTTTTTTTTTTGCTTCCTCCACTCGGCACGGTATCAGATGCTTTCAGGTTTAGTAGAATTGGTCCACAGATAACGCGGTTGATTTGGTTTAATCAATAATTAAAAAAAAAAAAAAAAGAATGATGCATGAAATTTTCCTCCTCAAATATCGTCTTATGACGTCATAAAATCATGCTTTTTCGTGAATCAAAGTTTTTTTCTTTGTTTCTTGGTCAAGAATAGCGGCCGAAAGTCGATACTAAAGTCCACGACGAGGAATCTGTATACAATATTAACCTCGTGGCAATTGGGAAATGATCCTGTGATGAGTAAACCAAAGTTTACTGCAAAGCCATTATAGCCACCCAATATGCTAGCCAGCAATGTATATGGATAAGATCGGATCAGATCATGGGTGATCCAGATCCAATTCAATTAAAGATCAGATTTAGTCCGATCCATATTCAAAATTTTTGATTGTTCAATCGGATTGGATTCATGTATAATTCGACTTCAACCTAAAAAATTCAGATCTAAATCATGTAGCTAACTATATTTTAATTGCCATAAATCTAACCACTATTAATCATAAAATAAATTAGGATTTAATAACAATTTTAAATCTATCTTTTTATTAAAGATATTCTTCAAATATGTCTTAAATAGGGATGGCAACAGATCGAGTGTGGATTGGGTCAATCCACACCCCTAGGTATCTATCCTGTAAGTAAAAATTTTATATCAATATCCATCTCATATCTATCTCGAATTGGATTAAATAGAGACATGAGTTTGGTCAGATCAAATATATAAGAGGAGTTGATTAGGTTGGATACAAATAAATAATATAAAATTATTATAATTTTGAAAGGAGATACATATTAAAATTAGATTAGATTATATTCGGATTGGAGTATACCATTACTTGTGTTCCATCCGAATCTGTTGTGGGTATTTTTCTAGAATCTATATCCGTCCCAAATTTCAATCGAATCGGATCAGATCAGATATTCGATGGAACGGCTAAAATTGCCATCTCTAGATTTAAATTTAGAAGCTCAAATGAGTTCAAGCCCATGAAAGTCCTAATAGTATTATATCAGATTTAGATTAGACCGGATCGTAGAATAGAAGATTCAAAATTGATACGGAAATTAAATGGATCAGATCATATAAGAATTTAGTAAATATAGATTTGACTCGAAAAATAGATTAGATCTAATTTTAGAACCAATCAGGTCCTATAGATCCCCTATAGCGGGTTGAATCAGGTTTAAACAGGTTGGGACTGAGTCAATAGGTCAACCAAACCCATTTGCATTCTGATTCACCATCCAGTAGGCGGCCTGAAAAGATGATTAGTGCGTCTGCTTTATGTTAACTTATTTATCCAACTGGAATACCCGTTGGGTGAATGGTTTAGCTGTGAGATAATGACCCCCTTCGTCACGTCATCCACAAGACCGACCCCTATCCGCCAAAAGATTCATTCATACACTTTGGCGAATCTCTCTCTCTCTCTCTCTCTCTAAAGTGTCTGACTACTACTCTCTGCAACTGACGCTGTTCTTTCTCTTTATCGCTCCTCACACTATAAATTGCTTCACTCACTTGTGCCATTCCTACTCATCCTCACCCACAAACTGCTTGCCATACACCATCCCCACCTCACCTCAAATTTTAGCCTCAGCATTCTAAAGGATGTCCGGCCCAACGAACAGAATCAGCCGTGACGTCACGATCCGGGAGGTCTGGGCACACAACCTCCATGGGGAGTTCGCTCGCATCCGCGAGATCGTTGACGATTACCCCCACGTCGCCGTGGACGTCGAGTTCCCCGGCCTCGTCATGCACCACGTCGGCGCCACCTTCAACAGCCCCGCCGACAACCACTACCAGAGTCTCCAAACCAACGTGGAACTCCTCAACGTCATCCGGATCACCATCACCTTCTTCGACGATGCCGGCGACCTCCCCTCCTCCCCCTCCGGCGGGGGCTGCCGCTGCGTCTGGCAGTTCAACTTCCGGGAGTTCGACGTCGATGCTGACATCGCGGACCCGGACGCCGTCGAGATCCTCCGCGGACGCGGTGTCGACTTTGTGAAGCTTCGGGAGCAAGGGATCGACGGCCGTGACTTTGGCGAGCTCCTCATGTCCTCTGGAGCCGTCCTCGATGACTCGGTCGAGTGGATCACCTCCGATGGTGGGTATGATATTGGCTTCCTCCTCAGAATATTGACGGGCCGCATGCTCCCCGAGACGCTGGAAGAATTCTTCGAGCTCGTCAACATCTTCTTCCCGACTCTGTACGACGTCAAGCACCTGACCACATTCTGTGATGATGATCTCGACGGGGGGCTCGTCCAGGTCGCCGAACTGTTGGGCGTGGAGAACGTCGGACTCTGCCGCCAGGCGGGCTGTGACAGCTTGCTCACCACTCGCGTCTTTAGGAAGATGAAAGAGAGGTACTTTGATGGTGCAATTGAGCAATATAGCGGGTCGCTGCACGGTCTCAATCTCAATAAATGAGTACGAGGGATTTCTTAATTAGCATATGTATCTATGTTGTATGAAATAAATTAACCTGATCCGAGATGTGCACGATCTCTGGTTAATTAGCACATGAGGGATTTCTTGTTGTTACACTTGTGCATCTATAATTCATCTGACATTAGTTATTTAAGATGTTCTTTCTTTATCTTTGATCGGCTTGAATCATTGTTAAATATTTTAAAAAAGGGGAAGAGATGAGGAGGACGGTGGGTCCTCCCTCCAATGAGGATGCCGGGCCTCCGTTCCGCTCCCGCCGCCGGCAGCCACGCAAGGAGAGCAGCTGCACCTCCGCTCTCTGGCGAGATAGATGCATGGCGGCCTACGTGCTCTACCGCCGGCCGGCCCTCCATCTCCTCTTCCGGTTGCCCGCCTCCAAGGTCTATTCCGGCAGCCGACGACGACCAGCACCGGAAGCCGTTGGTCCATCGTCCTCTCCGGTTATCGACGGGTCACACGACGGCCGTCGGGAAAAACAATTGCCGGAAGTCTTTTTTTCTTTTTTCCTCCACCGATCTCCCATATGACCTCCCGACCTCTGGCCAATCGACCTCTTGAGGAGGATTTCTAGACCATAGATGGGCCGGGGATGGGAAAAAATCACCGATCGGGCTTGGGCTAGAGATGGGATGATGCTTTCTTCGGCCCGTCCGATTTTTTATTTATTATATATATGATTAAGATATAAATACTAAAAATAGGTAGGTCTAATCCTAAAAAAATCGTTTCTACTTTCTCTCCGCACTTCAAATTTCACACACTCCTCGTCAGGAAGACCAAATTCCACAGTCATTTTGAAATTTCACATGCAAGTTTCTCTTCCGATTTGGTGCATTACCACTGGGTTTTTTTCACTTTTTTTTCCATAGATTGTGGCTCAGCCAGGTCAAAGTTACCAGATCCAACAATAGAGACTTGACTTTGAATCAGCTGAGTTTATTTTGCATGTAAGATTTTTTTTTTAAAAAAAAGAATGCTTATTTATCGTACATTTACAAAAATTAATAGTCATACAGCTAAAAAGTACAAAATTAAAAAAAGATACATATATGTAGTAATGTGGATTTGTATTACTCATGTTGTTGTCATAATATGTTCAACATTTGATTGAATCTTCAACTTAGAAGTAAATAGTTTT
Source organism: Elaeis guineensis (assembly GCF_000442705.2). NCBI lineage: Eukaryota > Viridiplantae > Streptophyta > Magnoliopsida > Arecales > Arecaceae > Elaeis > Elaeis guineensis. The sequence goes on from NC_026002.2 coordinate 16,794,513, forward strand.
AATTCCCAACCAACAAATTTAGATATGGTAAGCAGACGAATGAAGATAAGAAGTGTTTGAAGCAAATCCATCACGAGTAAATAATTTTGAAATATTAATATTTTAATATTCATGTAAAACATTACATCTTCTAGCAAAAAAAAGGAAGATGGCAGAACAAAATGAATACCCTTCATCTCGTTCCAATAATCAGAAATATGCATTCCTTCTATTTTGTAAACTGAACTACCAAAAATTGCTCAGACACCAATGACAACATAAGTAACTGATAATAGCAATAACAGCACAATATTTGAATAACAAGTAAATATTATAAACGTACAAAGAAATAAGAAGTGAAGGCTCACCACAAACCTGGAAGAATACAATATCCTGAATTAAATTATCACTACACAAATCTCACACCGTAACCTGAATGACGTCCGATTGTTTCATTATTGTTGTGGTCTGGGGAACTTGGCTGTAAGTTGGAGATGGTTCCACGAGAGGGCTGAACTTATCATGCAAGGTCACGGGCACTTAATTAAGGGCTTGTTTGATTCGTGAAAAGAGTACGAGAAAAAAAATATAGTGAATAGAAAAATGAAAAAAATATTTTATATTTAATTGAAATTTTTAAAGAATAGAGATTAAAAAATAATTTTTTCATGAAAATAAATTACCATATTTTATAAAAAAAAAAATCTATATGCATTAAAATTGTTAGATAGAATTGGATGAGATTTTTTATTTTATTGAGGACATGATATATATTTTATATAATTTTTTAAAAAAATAGATGTTCAATCAAACTTAATTATTTTAAAATATATCACTTTCTTATGATCAATCAAATATGAAAAAATATTTTCGAATTTTTCGAGACATTATATACCCTGATATTAGCTTTCTAGAAAAAATATTTCAATAAAGATTCATTTGGTGGGGTACGTTGAATTACGGGATAATTCGATATTTATGAGAATTATTTATTTGAAAAATAATTATAGAAAAAAATAAATTTTATAATTTTTAGTTAGTAAAAAAAATTACTCGAAAAAGTGGCATTGAAAATAGATTATTATATTTAGTTAGAGTTAATCTTCTATGAAAATGTTGTAAATTTTTCAATAATACTTTGAAATAAATAATTTTAGTAATAATATTTTTTTTCAATTTATATTTGGTTATTTATGACCTACTTACATAAATTTTATCAATATTAATTATTTTAAATATTAAAATATATTTACATGAATTAACTTGTTTTCTTTATTTTTAGCCCAAAACAGAGATGCCAAGTAGTTGGTAGTGCAAGAAAATTTTGCATGGCATGCCACTAGCTCATAATCAAAATTTGAAAAAAATAAAATTTCGGTCAATTACCTTAAAATTTTAAAAATTTTTGGAGATCGTAAATACGTCCTGCTTCTACATATGTACTACAAAAAAAATAATACAAAATAAAATAAAAAATAATATAAAAAAGATTTTTATTGTTCTGGAAAGATTTTTTCTTCATGATTACAACATGATATACATAAATACGCTTAATTAATAGGATAGATATTAATATTAGTATTGGATAATTATTTTCGTCATTATCTACCATATGGATTATGTTGGCAAAATAGATTGTACTTTTTTTTATAAAGATAGAAGTAATTATTTATTTTGAACACTGGTCTTTAGCATGATATGCCACGTGAGCCGTTGTTACCGTACTTCTCATGGACCATGAATTGGTTAAAAAACAACAAAAGGATGATGGTGGGGCGCCTGGGTCCCATGTTGGGAAAAGAAAGATACAGTGGCGGCCAAAAAAGGATGGCTATGCTATAAAAGGAAAAGGTGCTAGAAATCCTTGTTGGAATCTCCGGGCATGCACAAACCCATTCCAACAATCAATCGTCATCCCACCCAACAGCACCATCCCAGACAGACAGGAATGGATTCGTGGTCAACAGATGATATCAAAGTACATGATAATTTTAAAATAATTAAATTTAAATTTTATATAAAAATTACTTTATTAAAAATATAATAATAATTTTTAAAATTTTATAAATTATATTTTTTTATTAGTATATTAGTTGAGTGATATAACTGCCGTTCTAGTCCCTAGCATTTCAAATTATGTGACGTAAAATATAAATTTATGATAACAATCATGATAATATTGATAAAAATATATTTTTTAAAATATAATGATATTTATATCATAATATAATAAAAAAAATTAGCTATATAAAATAAGAAATGTCTTAACTAATTAATTTAGAGTGATATCCAAATTTCTTAACGGATGCAAGTAGAAGGCTGTACGCATGCCATCCCAGGAGTCATCCAAATTCACAAACCCTATCCCAAATTTTCCAGAGAATTGCAATTTTGCAACCGTACTATTGCTATATCGTACATCAACAAATTAGTAGCGTTACTTACGTGGCAAGCCAATGGCACTATTTTAGACTGATCACAAGCAGGCTATCTTTGCAGAACATGAATCCTACAATTATGTTAATGAATTTCCTCTTTTCTCATCAAAAAAAAAAATCCTCTTAGCAAACGCAGACCGCATCATCAAGAAATTCTTCAAGGTAATCCCGACAACACTTTAAAAATAAAACTAACTTCATGCACTCTGAACTTGGATGAGAAGCTTTCGTTGTAATTGTGCATTAGTCATCATCAATTAACGATAAAGTAGATCCTCCACGTAAAGCTATTAAGGCAATCTTCCTGCCTACGTAGCGGTAAACATCCAAATTCCGCTGACCACGAGAACAACAAGCATTAACCCTATTTATTTGGTTGAGATTATGAGATAAAAAATAGATGGATTTAGAAGCGTGGATTGCCTCCATCCATCTTTTGATTTAAAAAATTTTAAAAATAACTAATTAAGAAAAAATATCTAGCTATCATGATCCAATAATTTTGAAAAGATCCAAAAAAAATGAATAGAGTATGTGAATAGTAAATTTTTATATTGATAAAATTATCATTCATTATTTTTTTTATAAAATTCTAACATTTCTTAACTCTTGTATCATTCAAGGGACACACATCTCACCTCTTCTCTACTAGTCATCCCTTTTCTTCTTAACCCCATCAGCTCATCACCATTCATCCTCCTTTATTTTTCATTAAAAAATAATTTAATAAAAATATTTCATAAATATCATTCAATTTTTTTCATTCATTTTATATTTTTCAAAAAAAAAATTATTTTTATCTATTCTTCTATATTTCATCAAATATATGAAAAAATAAATAAATTTCATATCCACCTTCCATCTCCATCAATCCTTCCTCCATTTCATCAATTTTAAAAGGCTCACAAGCCAACGTAGTCAAAACCACAGATGGACCAACCAAATGGTGACAAACAAAGATAAAGGATTCTATCAAAAAAAAAAAAAAAAAAAAGAAAACAAATACACAAACGATCCCATTCCTGTTCTCATTCTTCAGTCCCACTCCCACCAGCCGGGACCACCTGGAATTTGGATCTCTTCATGGAAAACAACCATTTTTTTCATATCCACAAGCTTCTTGTTTCTTTATGGCTTCAGCGCTCGCACCGGCCGTAGGAGGCACCACCAAACACCACACATGCATGACCAGCGGTCAGAGTCTTCCTGATTATAATTAGGGTTCGTTTGGTTGGACTAGCATTTAAAATAAAGAAGAAATTAACATCCGATCCAATTATTGGCCGGATTTTAATTTTTAAATCTTATTAATTTTTTATGTAACTTCCGATTTACTTTTAACGGGATTTTAACTTTTACTCTTCACAAAACAAAAGTACTCCTAATTTAACATCATGCTTTCTTTCCGTTTCTTTACTTATAATAAAATATTCATACAATAAAATAATAAATTAATTAAAAAATTAATTAATTATATATAATAATAAATTAATTAAAAAATAAATTAATTATATATAATAATAAATTAATTATATATAATAATAAATTAATTATATATCATAATAAATTAATTATACATGATGTTAATTTAACTATATACAGTAGTAAAAAAAAATAAAAATAAAAAATAAATTTAATATTTTTTAAAATAAAATAATATTAAAATTTTTATTATTATTATAATATAAAAAAATAGAGTTAAAATATTAATCAATATAAATTTAATATTATATATATATATATATATATATATATATATATATATATATATATATATATATATATATATATATATTAAAACGAAGCCTCTGTGAAGTCTTCGTCCGGCGCGTGTCCGTTTTAAGGGAATGGGAGGAAGATGCGCGGAAGCGTTAAGGTTTTGAAAAAAACGTGAGAGCATGCGAGCCTCTCTCTTCAGCGAAACACGACGGAGAGAAAGCTTCGTCTCCATGGGGAAACGGCAGCTACTGGCATGGAGCCGTGGAAGGAGGTCCACGGATGGGTCGAGAATGACGACGGAAAAGCCGCAGTTCGGAGACATCGAGGTAGGAGGGGAAGGTCTTCCACCTTCAGTGGGGGTCATTGGCAGCGGCTCCTACGACTGCGGGGGAGAGAACGGCAATGGCGGGGGCGGCGAGGGAGTAGGAGAGCTTAAGGACCTCCTCAACGTGACGTTCGCAGTGCTTGACCGTCGACAATGATTGCAGGGCGGCACCGGCCCTCTCTCGCTCCCTTCACCAGATCACGGATCTCCGCCGCCCACTTCCCCCACGGCCGCCATCGGACGAGGAGGTGGAGAAAATTTTTGCGATCCTCGATGTGCTACACGGTGCTTGACCGTCGACAACGATGGCGGCGGGGCCAGCCTGCTCCCACCCCCTTTGTCGGATCACGGATCTCCGCCACCCACTTCCCTCACGGCCACCGGCACGCTCCCGCCCCCTTCGCCGGATCACGGATCTCCGCCGACCACTTCCCCACGGCCACCACCGGACGAGGAGGTGGAGGAAGTTTTTGTGATCCTCGATGTGCGCGTCTCACGGTGCTTGACCGTCGACAATGATGGCAGTGGGGCCAGCCCGCTCCCCACCCCTTCGTCGGATCATGGATCTCCGCCATCCACTTCCCCCACGGCCACCGGCACGCTCCCGCCCCCTTCGCCGGATCACGGATCTCCACCGTCTACTTCTCCCACGGCCGTCGGCATGCGCTCCGCTCCCCCTTCTTTTTTTTTTTTTGATAAAGGGGGCAGCAGATGCAATAGATTAATCACAATTTAAACGTGCCAAAAATTTACTCGAAAGTTCTGTCTACTACTAGAGTGCTGGGATGCTTATCGTATTCTGATGGTATTGACGATCTCGTCTATCCGTTAATAGGCACAAAAGACTTGCATAAAAGGGTAGACAAATATTAATACCCTTGCTCTCCCCTTTGCGGCGAGTTTTTTACCATCTCCTTTAAGCTTTGGTTAATTAGCGATGGTGGCTTCCCTCACAAGTCACAACCTCAAAATTTAGAGCTTTCTAGATCTCTAGAATACCTCTTCATCACTGGTACGAGTCCACTCTTCTCAAGGCCAAGTGAGAAAAAGAGAGAGAGAAAAAGAAAAAAAGGAATAAAAAAAAAATGAGAAAAAGAGTCGTGGCTGTGGGCCGTCGAGAATGGCTTATTATATTCTTGACATTGAATTAAATAAGGGGCTATAAATAAATCGTACCGTTCATGAATAATCCTAAGTTAGTTCAACAAATGATTTTTTTTTTTTTTTTTAACTTGATTGGTTGAGAAACGGGCAAATCAACCCTCTACGTGAGCCAGTATTTCTATTACACTCGTGATTATATTATTTATTACTATCATACTATTTAAATAATATGATTTATATCTTCATTTAAAATATTTGATACCATTTATGATATTTTTTATTTATTTTTTTAATTTATAAATTCTTTAACATTAGATACATATCAGAATATAAAATTAACTTTTATGTTATGCTGGCTTTCTAACATCCCGTTTATAAACTATATATATATATATATATATATATATATATATATTAAAATGAAGCTTGTGCATTAGTATGTCTCCTTTTGACATGTAGATAAGAGGTTTCATACCACATAGAGTGAAAGCCGCATGAGGGGTCTATGGAAAGAGCTCGATGACGGAGATGCATGGAAGCATCCAGAATCTCACATTCGTCTCCGTCGCAAAACTCGCAGATGCACGAAAGCTTCCGGACGATGGGGATGCATGGAAGTGTCGTTTGCGGCCGCCATTGGAGGAGGATGGGGCATCGGAGTGGGACAGCGGCCGACTCCCTGGAGTAGGTGCCGAATACGTCCACGAGGCCGCCGTTGGAGGAGGAGGGGGGCCAGGGTGGGCCAGTGGCCGTTGTTTGCGGCTGCTGTAGGAGGAGGAGGGGGCGTTGGGGTGGGGTAGCGGCCGTCGTTCGCGATCGACTTGCATGAGTAGGCATCAGATTTGTCCTCTCGATCACCATCGAAAGAGGAGGGGGCACCAAGGTGGGGCAGCGGCCGTCGTTCACAGCCACCATTGAAGGAGGAGGGGGTGCCGGGGTGGGGCAGCGGCCGACTCGGAGATATTTTCTTTCGTCTTTCCATTCTCGGGAGTCTTGATCGCGTGAACAGAGAAGCTTAGACGATGGCTGGGCTTTTGTATTGGGATTTCCTTTCTTCTTTCTGTACTCGGAAGTCCCAATCGCATGAACAGGGAAGCTTGGCTGGGCTTTTGCATTGGCTACTTTTTTTTTTTTTTTTCTTTCCGTTCTCAGGAGTCTTAATCGCAATAGATACCTGAAGCGGCCGAATATTTTAAAATTATATAAAATATTTTAATTTTTTAAATAAAATAAAATAAAATTATGGCTACATCCAAGTTGTCTTGAAAGCACAAAAGAAAGAACTAAGGTGTGCGGGCAATTTTATATAGGGTAGAAAAGAGAAGACAGTGCACTTATTAGATAATGACAGCATGTGTTCAGTTCTCAGAAATCTTAATCGGATGTTTGAAGCGATCGAATATCTTAAGATTATATAAATATTTTAATTTAAAAAAAATTATAATTATATCTAAGTATCTTTAAAATATAAAAAAATTTGAGATATAAATAAAATTGAACTAAAGTTGAGGAAGTATTCATATAATTTTTCTTAACTTTTTTATATGAACATGATATGCAAAATCATAATACTTTAATTCTTCTAATATCAGTCCAACCCTAAATCTTTTTTTTACAGATTGAAGTAGATGAAGATAAAATTTTGTTATTGATACGACTATGAAGAAAAAGATATGTATGAGATGCAAATAGATAGTCGTATTCCATTTAATGACGAGAATTCTGAAACAATTGATACTAAAAATATTAATTCAAAAGATGATCTTCCTATCAACAAAAGATAGAAATGATTATATTATTTTTTATTATTATATTATTTAAACAATCTAAGTTATTTTTTTATTTAAAATATTTGATAATATGTATGATATTTTTTATATTATATTAAATTTTTAATTTATAAAAATATTATTTTAAAATGTATTTATATGCCTTGCTTGGCACAGAATGCTAAGCAAGTTTTTTTTTTTTTTTGTTAAAGTGGTGTCAGAAAACAGAAATTTTCTGTTAAAGTGGAGTCAGAAAACAGGAATTTTTTGTTTCATCGTGCCGCTCCTCACGCTCTCTAAATTGCTTCACTCACTTGTGCCATTCCTACTCATCCACAACCACAAACTGCTCACTACACGCCTTCCCCACCTCACCTCAAACTTTAGCCTCAGCATTCTGAAGGATGTCCGGCCCAACGGACAGAATCAGCCACGATATCACGGTCCGGGAGCTCGGGGCAAACAACCGCCATGAGGAGTTCGCCCTGATCCGCGACATCGTTGAGACATTAATCCACCACGTCGCCGTGGTCGTCCAGTACCCTGGCGTCGTCACTCGCCGCGTCGGCACCTTCGACAGCACCGCCGACTACGACTACCAGACCCTCCGCGACAACGTCAACCTCCTCCGGCCCATCCAGATCGGTCTCACCTTCCCCGACGCTGCCGGCGACCTCCCCCGCTTCCCCCCCGGCGGTGGCTGCCCCTGCGTCTGGCAGTTCAACTTACGGGAGTTCGACGTCGATGCTGACATCGCCGACCCTGACGCCGTCGAGCTCCTCCGCGGATACGGTGTCGACTTTGCGAAGCAGCGGGAGCAGGGGATCGGTGCCTGTGACTTTGGCGAGTTCTTGATGTCCACCGGAGCCGTGCTCAAAGGCTCCGACGTCGAGTGGATCACCTTCGATGGTGGGTATGATATTGGCTTCCTCCTCAGGATATTGACGGGCCGCGTGCTCCCCGAGACGCGGGAAGAATTCTTCGAGCTCGTCAACATCTTCTTCCCGACTCTGTACGACGTCAAGCACCTGAGCACATTCTGTGATGATGATCCCGGGCTCGTCCAGGTCGCCGAACTGTTGGGCGTGGAGAATGTCGGAGTTTGCCGCCAGGCGGGCGGTGACAGCTTCTCACGCTCGCGTCTTTAGGAAGACGAAAGAGAGGTACTTTGCTGGTGCAAATGATTAGGCCACCTGCGGCCACCCACCAAGCCACCGTCCGCCAATCAGCCGGTCAAACTTTCAAATCAACAACCTGCAAGATTCTTAACAACAATCCTCCAAAGATTAGGCTACTGACAAAAACAACACAAAGATAAAAGAATCCTGCAAATCAACTCATCTACCCACGGTATTCTTTAAAACCATCTACTATTCAAACCCATAAATTCCAGTAACAGCAATCCTCTTCTTCTCTTAGAAGATTCAAATAGCTACCTCTAAATAGCTCTTCCTCAACAAGATTGAAAACCAATACAAAAAAGACTCCCATTCCCCACTGAACCTCCACATCCAGTGGGAAAAGATGATCCATTCCAAAAACTTCAGCTAGGACAACGTCCATCTAAGAAGGCATCACCATCGGCACCACCACCATCGGAACATACCAATCTATATAATACTCACCATCAGAATGCCAAGCTCTCCTGCTCCACCTACTAGTGAAGTACAAGATGCCCAAAGTCTAATACATTCAGCATAGCCTGAATACCAAAATGCTGGAGTCCAAACTATCCGGGTTCCCTCTGATCAAGATGCTTTCTCAAATATTCATATGCAATCTGAAGGCTTTAAAAACATCATGAAGCATCAACCAATTCTCAATTTATCTGACCAATCTTCAGTGGCATCTTCATCCTCATCAACGCCATCAATACTGCCAGGGTTTCAAATTATCCACAGAAAAAGACCTGTTGGATGCAGAAGAACAGCACCGTGGTCCCATCAAAAACAAGATCTAGTAGCAAAGTCCTCAGACTAAACTTTACATTCTCTCATTAAACAAGCAGAATGCTTCAGCAAAATTGTCCGTCTAGATTCCTCATCATCCTTATAATGAGGACAAAAGATCAAATCAACAAAAGCATCTGCATACAACAAGCAGGCAGTCAATCAAGTTCCCAGAGATTTCTCCAATACCATTTGCGGAGCCCCTAGGTTCTCTCAAAATCGTCTATCGAAGCTCATAGTTTTTTGCAAAATAAGTTATCATTTTCAAGATAGACTTGAATCCATTTCAAATCTGAAAGCCTAGAAGCCTCTCCGCCTTCTATAAGAAGACATCTCTACAAGCTTTGAAGGCAAGCCTTAGAAGCCCTTCGATACAAGCCAAAAAGGAAGTATTCCACTCTACCCAATTTGTTTTCTCAATCTTATAACAAATCTTGTAGCAATCCTATAGCAATCCCTCAAATTTATACCAAAATCCTAGCAAAAGACCGTAAGCAAGCTTTCTTGTATCTAGCCTTCATCCTCAACAGAGAAACCAAATATTTTGTAAGCAACGGTGCCAATCTTAAAAAATATTTCAATGTTATTCTAATATTTTTCTGTGAGTAAACTTACTTTTTATTTCTTTTCTCCAAATTTACTATTCCAAAAAATGATATTCATTTTTACTATTTTTAACTTAAAGTTATTATTTATTTTTTTACTGTTGAGGATGAAAGCTGGATACAAGAAAGTTTGCTTGCGATCTTTTGCTAGGATTTTGGTACAAGTTTGAAGAATTGCTATAGGATTGCTACAAGATTAGTAGAGATTTGTTACAAGATTGAGAAGATAAATTGGATAGAGTGGAACACTCTCTCTCTAGCTTGTATTGAAGGACATCCAAGGCCTACCTTCAAAGCTTATGAAGATGTCTTCTTATAGAAGGCGGAGAGGCTTCTAGGCTTTCAAATTTGAAATTGATTCAAGTCTACCTTGAAAATGATGACTTGTTTTGTAGAAAACATGAGCTTCGACAGGCGGTTTTGAGAGAACCCAGAGGCTCCGTAAATAGTATTGGAGAAATCTATGGGTACTTGATTGACTGGTTGCTTGTTGCATGCAGATGTTTTTGTTGATTTGATCTTTTATCCTCATTATAAGGATAATAAAGAATCTGGGTAGACGGTTTTGCTGAACCATTCTGCTTTTTTGATGAGAGAATGTAAAGTTGTGTTGAGGGCGCTGCTAGATCTTGTCCTTGATGGGATCGTGATGCTGTTTTTCTGCATCCAACAGATCTTTTTCTGTGGATGATCTGAAATCTCGATAGTATTGATGGCGTTGATGAGGGTGAAGATGTCGCGGAAGATTGGTTAGGTAAATTGAGAATTGGTTGATGCCTCACGATGTTTCTAAAGCCTTTAGATCATGATGTTTCTAAAGCCTCCAAATTGCATATGAACATTTGGAGAAGCATCTTGATCGGAGGGAACTCGGATAGTTTGGACTCCAGTATTTTGGTATCCAGACTGTGCTGGAGGTATTGGACCTTGAGCATCTTGTACTTCACCGATAGGTGGAGCAAGAGAGCTCAGCACTCTGATGGTGAGTGTTATAAAGATTGGCCAGCTTCGATGGTAGTGCTGTCGATGATGATGATGGTGCTAATATCAGTGGCGGTGCCTTCTTAGATGAATGTTGCCCTGGCTGGAATTTTTGGAATGGATAATATTTTTCTCATTGGATGTGAATGTTCAATGAGGAATGGGAGCCTTTTTTATATTGATTTTCAATCTTGTTGAGGAAGAGCGGTTTAGAGGTAGCCGTTTGAATCTTCTTAGAGAAGGAAGAAGGTGATTGCTGTTACTGAAATCTATGGGTTTAAATAGCAGGTAGTTTTGAAGAATATCATGGGCTAGGTGAGTTGATTTGTAGGATTCTTTGTCCTTGTGCAGCCTTGTTAGTGGTCTCATCTTTGGAGGATTATTGTAGAGAATCTTGCAGATAGTGTTGATTTGAAAGTTTGACTGGCTGATTGGCTGACAGTGGCTTGGTGGGTGGCTGTAGGTGGCCATATCATTATATTTCTTTCTTTGTATTGAAAGGTACCGTAGAGGAGGAGCTGGAACTTGATTTGTTGGTACTTTTCTGAGCTTCTTCTTCTTCAATTTGAGCCAGAGTTTTAAAGAGTAGCCTTTTGTACTCTAGCTTAGATTTGGCATCGGCTAGTTTTGCACTGGTAGTTGATTTTTGTTGGAGGAACCTTGCTGTAGCTGGATCAAGTGCAGGAGCCAATTGCAATGAATGTTGAGATAGCCATTCAAGTTCTTTGGATTTGGTGGCTTTTTCGGGATTAAATTCTTGCCAGTAGTTGATCTTATATTTTCTTGCAAGAGTGTTTGGGAGAGGTGGATTTTAAATAAAGGTATATTCCCAGTTAAGTATCCAGGATAAAGCAAATTGAGAATAGAAATTGAGGAGAATGAAAAATTTTCGTTGTCTCACTGGGAGGATAGTTTTTTCACAAAATATTTCACAACCTTCCATGGCTGGAGGAGGCAAAATTTTTGTGACAGGACCAAAGTAATCCCACCAGCGAGTAAATTAGTAGAACAATTGAAAAGTAGTCCTAATTTTGAAGTAGAAGAATCAGAAATGTTTATAAGCTTAGTTTTGGAAAAGGAAGGCCATGTACCAAGCATTTTGGTAATCCCAGTAATTAAAGTACTGAGGAGTAAAGTTTTGGGATAATTTTTTGAAGTTGGATGGGTGATCTCCCCATGAAGTAGGATTGAGTACTTTGATAATTTGGATTGAAGAATACGTTTTTTCTAAGGGATTATTTTTATCTCTGTGATATTTTATAGCCATAGAGTCTGTGTATACTAAAATAAATTCATAAAATTTTTGAAAGATCCTTTGGTTGAAAATACCACCCAGGTGGAGAAACTTTTTTTGTAATCGTCCTAGGGATTATATCAAAATATTCATCCCCTATAGTAAGGATTAATCATTGTTGGTTTTTGTTTATATATTTTGAAAAAGATTTTTTTGGATAAAAACAAATGAATTGGTGTAAGATTGAAAATTTTTACAACCGATTTTTTTTTCAAGATATTTATTGCAGGCTTTTTTGAGAAATCTCTGCAACTGCTTTTTGAAAAATTTCAAGACTTATCAAGGCCAGGTTGGCCTTTACTAAATCAGCTAATTGTTCAGTGGATATGTTTGGAGAACTCTCAAGTAGAATATCCCTTTTGTTCTTCTTGTGCAATAATTTCATACCAAGTTAAGGGTTTTGGAGATGGGATCTATCCTAAAGAGACAAGTCTCTGGCTTTGTGAAAAAGATAATTAAACATAGTCTGCTTTGGTTTGTTTTGCAACTATATTTAACTTTGATTCATCTGAAGGAGGTTTTGAAGCTAAGATTTTTTTGGAAGGTATTTTTGGACAAGTCTCCCTATAAGAATTCATGTGAAAAGAAGTCAGGTAAGGAGTTATTTTTTTCTAAGATAAATTCAATATTAAAATCAAAGATTGATAAAACTGCTTGCCACTTAGCAAATATTTGCTTTGATGCCAAGTTTTTAATATTCTTTTTCAAAATAAATTTTGTAAAACAATAGTCCACTCTTAACAAAAACTTTTGATTTAGCATATCACTTTGAAACTTGAGAATATATAAAACAATTGAAAGTAGCTCTTTCTTAATAGTTGAATATTTTTTCTAGATATTGTTCCAAATTTTAGAATGGTATTGAACTAATTGTTCTTGTTCTCCATATTTTTGCTTAAGGATTCCTCCATATCCAACATCGGAGGCATCAATTTTAACTATTTTGTGTAGGTTTGGATCGGCTAAATACAAATAGGGTAATGATTTTATTTGATTTTTAATTCTTTTAACTATTTGAGTATGGTTTGGAGTCCATGGAGGTGGAGATTTTTTAAGGCTTTCATAAAGAGATTTTGTTAAGGATTTTAGGTTTTTGTAATAATCTACAACATAATATAGACTTCCTAAAAACTTTGTAGTTGCTTTTGTCTAGGATTTCATTTGGGAATTTTTTCCCAAATTCTATTGCCTTTTGAATTGGTTTTGTTGTTCCGTTATGGATTTCATAGCCAAGAAATCTTATTTTGATCTTGAATAATTCCATTTTTCTTTCTAAGATGATAATCTATTTTTTATTATAGTTGTTTCAAAAATTTGGAGGTGTTTGATATGTTGTTCAATTGAATTTGAAAAGATTAGGACGTCATCTATGTAAATAATAATAAATTTAGAGAAAAGGTTGAAGATATCGTTCATTATTCTTTAAAATTCAGAAGGGATATTCTTTAACCCAAAAGGCATTATATTCCATTCGTATTAGCCGAATGGCACTGTAAATATAGTTTTATATCTATCTTTATCTTCTATTTGAATTTGTCAGAAATCCGACTTCATATCAAACTTCAAAAATATTCTTACTCTTACTATTCTATTTAACAATTTTTTTTGTTTGGCAAATGATATTTAATTCATTGGAGGGCATCATTTAAAAGTTTGTAATTAATTACTAATCTTGGTATTCCTCTTTCTTGCTCTGTCTTTTTTTGAACATAAAAGGCAGCATAACTCCAGAAGAACTTACTTTTTCGGATAAGTCCTCTGGGAAGGAGGGTTTTTATCTTAATTTTTTAATATTTCTTTGTTCATTTAAATAGGTCTGGCTTTTGTAAAAATTTTCTTTTCATTAAAATCTTTTTCATATGGTAAGCCAACCAAATGGCACTTCCTGATCCAAGTATTAGGTAATTCTGAAGAAATTATTTTTTATAGCTGGTCTCTAATTTTTTTGATGATTTTTTCTATACTTGGGCTGTTTAATCTTTCTTCAATTCTTTGATGGTTAAATTCTTCCTTTAGATACTCTTTGTGTTTTTGTTTTTGGTTGATTTGAGTTATTGTTTGAATTTTGAGGCTATTCAGGTCTTTTAGATATGGAGGATGAATAAATTGAAAGGTTATATCTTATCTATAAATTTGGGTTGTGACTCTTTGATTATTCACTATAAAGGGTTTGATTAAATTTAAGAATGGTGTTTCTAAAATCATTGATTGATTTAGATTTTTGACTAAAATGAAAGATATTTTTAGATGAATTTTTTTATTTTTTCATTGCATATATATGCATCTGTTAGTTTGTACTTTATTTTAAATGTAGATCCACTAGCAGCATTGAGTTTTTCTTTGGTTTTTTCAAAATATTTGGTTGGGATTAGCCCCTCTTGAATGAATTTGAGTCTGCACCTGAATCTATTAATGCTATGGTGTCAAGCTTGAATTCATCTCCTATTACTAAGGTAACTTTTACACATTATTTTTTTTGAATAGTCATTTGTGTTATTGTTTCTATAAAATCTTGTTCTTCCAACTCTTCGTTAGATAACTTAGTTTGTGCTTCATTTAATAACTTGATTTGAGTTTTTATATGACTTATTTCATTCTTTATTTGTCTTATTTTTGCTTGGAGGTCTTGGATTGACAGAGGCTTTTTATCTTTTGATTCAAACCTTCTTAAGATATTGTTTAGATTATAGGATGGTTTTAAGCTTTTTATAGAGTTTTCTCTGATCAATGTTTCCTTGAGTTTTGACAAATATTCTTTCTTTGTTCGGGGTTCTATTTTATTTATGAACCCTAGTAACAAGTGTTGTTCTTTAGTGATAACACAAACTTCTCCTTCATTTTTTGATTCTGACTCCATAGTTTCTAGACAATTGGTTTCTTCTGAGTCAGAAATTTCAGAGTTTGATTCAAGGAGGGAGATCTTTAATTGTTCTTTTATTAACTTGAGTGGATTTGATTCATCAATTTCTATATTGTTAATTTTTTCTTTCAGTCTACATTTGCTACTATAATGTCCCATTCTACCACATTTGTAGCAGATAAGAGGTTTGGGTTTAGGTCTGGGCCGAAAAGTTTATAGCTTTGATCTGCAAGGGATTTTGATTTTCTTGGGCCTTTTTATATGAAGAGGGTTAAACCAATCCTTTTGGGCCTGACTTCTTTTATAATATTTTTTATACAATTTTTTGATTTTTTTGAATTTGTTCATTTTTTGTTTTTTAAATGGCGAAAGGCCTTATTGTTCACAGAAGGATCCTAACTCTTTTTTGATGCTTAATTGCTCTCTTTTTAACTGTTGTTTTAGTTTTAAATCATTGCAGAGCAATAGACCTTCTTCATTGATAATATTGACTAGGTCTCCGTATGTAAGTTTATCATATGGGATCCTACTATTGTTTTGATTTTTAAGTTTGGTTATGATTTTTTCTAAGAAAATAGATGAAAGTCCAGCAATAAATTTTTTCTTCCAAAAAGATTGATTACAATCTTTTCTAGTCATGACTCGTAAGGAAAATATCTTTATACCATCTAAAGTCTTGAAGTTTTTTGCATTTTAAATTTGATAAGATTTCTGAGGTTCTATCTCTCAGTTTTTTAGGGTCACCTAAGAAGTATTTGGCAATTGCAAAGATAAAAATTGGAATAGTATCTTGCAAATCTGATCCATCTTCATCTTTAAAGATTATCTCATCTATAATTTTTCAAACTATAGTGAGAATTTGCTCTCGATCAAGGTCATCTAAGTCGTGATTCTACCAACCTTTCAATTGGCCGGTGAAACCCGCTACTAATGCTTGAACAATAACATGATCATGGATATTTTTAGTTTTGTAGGCTGTTGATACCATTGTCATTTCTTAAAGTACATTTAGTATATTGAGTTCGGTTAGGCTTCTATGTTCCATCTATAAATGACGTTGGCCGAATACTGATTTTGAATTATTTGACATCTTTCTTCTAGGACTATATCTGGTAGAGTTGGTCTTGGGTGGTAAGTTTTTCTAGGTTGTCCATTCTAATTTCTGATTTTGTTTATCTCTAAATTTTAATCTTTATTTTCATTTGATTCTTCATAAGTTTCAATATCTGAGGATTCAAAGGTTTGTTGACTTAAAGTGGTGACTTATTTTTGTCTAGTAGCCTGCTCAGGAGTATCTTCTACTCTTTAGAGACTTTCTACAGCTTTTAGTCTCTTATTTATTTCATCTAATAGATTGGTGTTTAATTCTTTTGATTATCTTTTAGATATTTCAAAAGTTTTAAATATTGGTAAGAGATTCCCTTTATCTTGAGTTTTAAATTTTTTTTCTTTGATGATTTCTTCTATCCTAATTAGCTGATCTCCTATAGTTTTGAGATTTTGATTTATAAAATTATTTTACTCTATTATATTTTTTGCATCTCTTTTATTTGTAGTTTTAGGAGGGTCAGCCTTAATTTTGAATGGGGAAGCCACTATACAGGTTCCCTTAATTGGTATCCTAATTTTCCATAGTGGAGGATAAATTTTTTTTATTATTCTTCTTTTTCTATCATGCCAGGATATCATGATTTTTGTATTTAGGGTTCCACAAATTTTGCTATTTCTGATCATATTAACATCTGTTGAAGTGTCTTTTGTCAGTTCAAACGAAGCAAAAAAGGATGTTTGCATTTGAGTTATTTCTAAAAAATGTGTAATATTCTAATTGGAGCTTATCTCTTTGTGGCTTAGAATAGGTTTGAAAAAATCTATTTTTTTTTTCAAAGTTTTCTTCGGAGAAGAAATCCTTTTTCAGAGTTGGTTTATCAATCTTGAATTATGATCTGATTACATAGATTTTTGAATCTTTTAGATTAGTCATTTAGGAGTATGTTAGTGAAATTGATGGAGATTGTCCTTCTTCATATTTTGGCTGAGGGATTTTCGGTTGAAAATCTACACCGCTAAGTTTGAATGGATTAGAACAGCTATGTCTTGAGGAATTTATTTAAACTTGGGCAAACTCTATCCTACAGCTAGTACTTCTTTGAAAATTTTTTTGAAATCTAATTGAAACATCTCCTTCTGAATTAGTTATAATTATATCAAGCTTGCCTTGTTCTCTTCTTATTGCTGGTACTAACTTTTTCAAAAGTCAACCTTTTGGTAATTTAATTTGATCTCATACGAGGATTTTTGGGACAAAAATATTCTTTGCTATGATCTATTTGGAAATAATCAGTTGATCCTAGAGTTCTTTTGCTGCTGGATATCCAATTGAGTAGAGTGGAATACTCTTTTTCTGGCTTAAGACGGCAAGTAATTAAGGGACGGTCTTATATAGGAGAGCTCAGCATTCTGATGGACGATCTCAACCCTAATAACTAAGGAAATAAGTACTAATAATCTAGCACTCTTTTTAACTTGTTAATAACAAAACCAAGGGATAATCTTATAGAAGAGCACAGCACTCTGATGGATGGATGGTCTCAACCCTAACAACTGAGAAAATAAGTATTGCTACTCCGGCACTCTTTTTAATTTGTTAATAACAAAATACCTAACTAGTGAATAATAAGAACCTTATACTCCATTGTCTTGAGATTTTCCGCACATCTAGTATTCATCTGTAATAAGAACTTTTTATCGAGTTTTTTGTAATAAATTTTCATCATTTCCTGGTTGGATTGTTAATAGTCCGGATGATCAAATCCTACCACCGATCCTTTTTCGCTTCGACGATTAGATTGTGAAAGTCGGAAACGCGGGCGTCGGACGATTCTCCCTCACGGCTCTCACACATGTGGTATGCACATATGCGTATGTATAAAAACTTTTCATCATTTCTGTAAGTAGTTTGGTAGTCCGTGAAAGCAAATTCGTTTTCTGTGATCTACCAATTTTGGACCTCCTTTTTTTTTTCTCTCTTAGATGATTACACGGTGAAAATCCAAGAAGGGCGGAAACGCGTATCCCCTCCTCCGCCAGCGATTCCCCCTGGCTTTGACAGTTTAACGTCAAAATAAATAAATAAAATAAAATCCGCTCTTCCTCTTTCCCCCCTCCTCTTCGCCCTCCGGAAAAGATCTCGGAAACCCTAAATTTTCTCCCAAAGCTGCCCCCTTCCCCACCTCCAATTCCACCCAAATTCCATCCCATTTTCCTTCGATTTCTCCAGATCCGACCTCAGATCTCTCTCCACCATCGCCGATTCTGGGGCTTCGATTCGTTTTCCTTAAGATCTAGGGTTTTTTGGATCGCGACGTCGGTCAGGATTTCTTATGCCCCATTCGAATTCCTAGGGAATCAGGGGATTGATGTCGATTCCGGCGAAGAGCGACGAGTCCGTCGAGATCCGGGAGGTGTGGGCGGATAACCTCGAGGTGGAGTTCGCCGTGATTCGAGAGATTGTCGACGAGTACCCCTTTATCGCCATGGACACCGAGTTCCCTGGCGTCGCCATCACCCCCGTCCGCGCGTTCAAGAACATCTCGGATCAACACTACCAGACCCTCCGCGCCAACGTCGACCTCCTCCACCTCATCCAGGTCGGCATCACGTTCTCCGACGCCTCTGGCTGCCTCCCGCCCTCCCCTTCCGGCGGTGGCCTTCGCTGCGTCTGGCAGTTCAACTTCCGGGAGTTCGACCCCGACCGGGACGTCTCCAACCCCGATTCCATTGACCTCCTCCGCCGCTCCGGCATCGACTTCGTGAAGAACCGGGAGCAGGGGATCGATGCCCTCCGCTTCGCGGAGCTTCTCATGTCTTCCGGTGTTGTGCTTAATGATTCGGTCCAGTGGATCGCATTCCATGGAGCCTATGACTTTGCCTACCTCCTCAAGATCCTGACTTGCCGCCGGCTCCCGGAGAGCTTGGAGGAGTTCTTCGAACTCGTCGGGGCGTTCTTTCCTATAGTCTATGACATCAAACACCTGATGAGGTTCTGCAACAATCTTTATGGGGGGCTCAATAAGGTGGCCGAGCAGGTGGATGCCGAGCGGATTGGGGTCTGCCACCAGGCAGGCTCCGACAGCTTGCTCACTGCTCGTGTCTTTTGGAGGTTGAAGGAGAACTACTTTGATGGGTCCATTGAGAGATATGCTGGCTGTTTGTATGGTCTTGAGACCTGACATAATAGTTATTTGGATAAAGAAGAAAAATATTAGAAATAAATTTTGGATGAGTCCAGAAAAAAAGAAAACTTGCTTTGGTGAATACATGCATGGTGTGGTATTCTCCTCATTTGTCTACTTACGTCTTTGGTTGGTGAAAGTGGTGGCTTCTTAGGCTGGTTTTTATTGCCTTATCTATTGCTTCTGTGCATTCATGTTTTTAGAACAGCATTTTATGGCTTTATTCTCCATGACTTTGTGTTGAATTCCTGTGATGTTCATGGCTTTTGAGATGTTGTAAGTATGCTCTGGTGTTCTTCTTTTCTGGTCATTTTGCAGGTTCTGTTTATACTTCCACTAGGCAACATTGGCAATCTGAACTACCTTCTGATTATTATTGGTTATTGGAAGGTTGAAGGATGCTTCATCAAATGGAATCTACTTGTATTGAAGGACGTCATGCCATTCAAGGTATGCATGATTACAAATCCTAGAATGTTGCAAGCTTGTCTTCCTATTTCCTGTGAACTCACTGTTCATTACTTGAGACTGCTGCCACTGATTTAATCAAACTCAAACCATTTTGATTCTTCTCTTCATGTTAAATTAGATGCTAGACACTACTTTGCATTTATGACATTTTTTGTGCATCACCTGCTTTAATTGACAATGTGTCTTCAGTCTGTTTCTCTATGTTCCCAGGAGGAAACAAAATTTGTTTGCCATTCTATAATACATGATTTTTAAGGTGCTAAGTGATTAAGATTGCATGAGGAAGTTTTTTTTTTCTTCAGGATTAGAGATTGAAGAATTTGTGTAAACAAAAGGTGAGAATTAATGCAGTAGGGTTGATGTGGAGCTGAATGGTTATGAATTACTTTTTCATGGAATCAAGTGCAGGACAGGGTTAAGATCCATTTTTCTATGCATAAGGAACAATATGCACATGTTAACATTGTGGAGATGGAGATATACAAGGCCTGGTTATAATGCAAGAAACTGTGGACAACCCAAGAGCAAACTCTTTGCAGTAGTGCTGCTCCACAGAAAATCTGAAAACCTTATCTCATCTATGAAGGCAAATGGACTTGGATCGTCTGCTTCACAGAACGAATATATCTATTTGTTAACACTTTAGTGTTAGGATGAAGTAGCAGTGGCATTTGGAGATAAATGGCATGTGTTTTAAGGATGGAATTAGAAAAATAGAGAGCGTCAACAAAGTCGAATGTAGTGATTGGCTGAATGTTCAGCTTAGACTCCAGGCATTGGGATCAGAGATGAATGTATAAGGTTTTAAAGGGCTTCATTTGACTGTTGTCCAGGAATTGGTTCGGGACTTATTAGGACAAAACTTCAGTTATTAGTTGAAAGGGGTAGCATAGATTCCTAGGGCTTTTAGAATTAAGAGTCGGTTCTTGAATTGAGGTACTTAGATTCAGAAGGTGGCAGGAAAGATTTTAAAGGTATTTCAAGTGAGTGGGAGCACATTTTAATATTTTGTTCACAGATTCTTAGAATTCTGTGCATTTATTCAGAGATTTTGTCAAAAGAAGAGAATGCTAGCAGTTTTTACAGTTTATTATGATTTGGAAGGTGCATTGGATTCCTAGAAGCAAAAGAAGAGAATGAAAAAAGCTTTTTAGGGTTTATCATGGTTCAGAAAGTGTATCAGATTATGAGGAAGTCTGAGAGTTGCCAAGTTGATAATCCGAGCTTTTTCTTTTAATAATTAAAAAAAGAGGTTTACGAGAAAAATTGCAATGGGATACAATGAGGAAGAAATCATTGGACAAAAAAAAAAAATCTGAAACTACAATATAGGCAAACATAGAGTTTTCTTATTTGATGAAAATAGGATTGCAAGTCTTTAACAAAAAAATGAAAGGTTTATCTAAGGTAAAAAAAAAATAAAAAATAAAAAAAACCTATTGTAATGTCAACAACACATATGAGATACTGTTCTGTCCATATAGTCTTTTTCCCAAGATTTGAATATTTTTTTGCAGTCAATTTGTTCGAGGTGGATGATTTAGGAGGATTGTTGGACTCAACGTAGACCACTTTGGCCGTTATGAATAGGGCCAAATAGGATCCAAAAGTAAGATCCGCTACATCGGGAAGTTGTATCACAATCCAAACTCTTGGAGACCATAGCTTGATCATTTGATGTCCTATTGAAATAATCTTTTTTTTAAAAAAATTGAACATTTTTTTTAGATCTCTATCACGACGCCATGCTCCATAGGGGACAATGCCCCTAATGATCGAACCCAAATTCCATTGTTTAGGGTCTAAAATGGATTGGTCAAACTGAAAGTTTTTTTTTTTTAAGCAAAACTTTTATTGGATGTAACTTCCAATCCAAGAAGAATCCAATAGAGCAATGGAAGATAGAGTTGATGTAGAAGTTGAGATCTGCCTTCTGATGAATGTTAGCTTTTTCTAGATTATTTCTACTAGATAGGTAAAAGAGTCCTCCTAAAACTAGAAAGAGGAATTTGATTTGAATTGTGCAAAAGTGGATGTTGCTATTATAAATAGAGGCTATGTATCTCACTTTTAAATCAATTTATATATAAAAAAAAGGACCAGGCTCTATTATCGAAATTCTTCCATCATTTTCTAGTTTTCTTTTGAGAGATTTGAGTTGAGCGGGTTGAAAATTTTTTTTCATCTTTCTAATTAGATCAATGGATGCTTATTTATTTATTTTTAAATTGATTTTTTTGAAATTCAGAAAAACTATTGAAAAGAAGGCCTAGAATAATAAAACTAGCCTCATTCAAAATCAATGCACTCTATGCTCCTGTTACTCTGATCACATGCAAAGAATTTTTTTTTTTTCAAAAAAAAATAAAGGACTCATGGTCATGGAAGACCTTTCCCTCCTAAAGTGCATTTCCTATGCCAGCCACATGCATTGCACATGTCATGACGTAGTTTTCAACATAATGCAAGATTAATGAAAGCAGTTTTCTTTTTCTTCAGTTCTAGCAAAGGCTTATCATGCTTGGCCTTCTTGTCTGTAACAGTTTGATTCTCAAAATGCAGTGTTTTGCTGGTTGAATCGGGTACTGTAAAAGCCATTTTGTGGAGAGACAGGGATGCTAAGGTATCTTTTAGGAGGAAAGTTTGTTAGAATCTACAAAGCATGAAGTGTATGGTGCTTAGAAATTGGATGGCTGCATGTTGATGGTAGGAATTTGTCTCATGGAATTTGTTTTCAGAAGTTGGGAGGAATGAGGTTTGAGAAACAAGAAATGAGGGTTTAGAGTAGTGTGGATTGGGAGATCAAGTGGCTACAAATTTCATTTGTTCTAAGATTGGACCATGGAGTATGAGTTGGATCTAATCCACAAGGAGTTGAGAAACAAATTGGACACATGAATATTTCAGACATGGAGATATATAAGAACTGGCTAAACGGTACAAGAAATTCCAGATAGTCGAAAAGCATAGACTTTGCACTAATGCTGTTATATTGGGTGTGTAGGGATTTTTCTAACATGTCTTTTTAGGTAAGTGGATTTAGGTTGTCAAACTTATCAATGTAGGGTTTTAACGGTTTTAGCTGTACTGCTGTTCACAAAGCAGTTGATGGCATGTTGAGACAAGAGTATAGCGCCTAGCTTTTATGTGAAAATAAAAAGGCTAAGTCGAATTCCCAGGTTTTTTATGTTTGGGGTTTGGTGGTTGGATGTTGGATCTGAGTTCAGAAGGCTATTGGAATTATTTCAATTGGACTGTGAGCAGGTTTCAAGGCTGTGTGCAGGTTTTTTAGGTGCCTGTGTGTTTAAG
This sequence comes from Elaeis guineensis, assembly GCF_000442705.2. NCBI lineage: Eukaryota > Viridiplantae > Streptophyta > Magnoliopsida > Arecales > Arecaceae > Elaeis > Elaeis guineensis. The sequence continues at coordinate 16,817,551 of NC_026002.2, forward strand.
GATTGGTCAAAACAAGATGACAAATATACTGGTTTAAGGTTTGCAAGGATGTGGAAAGTAAATTGGTTTCCTCTATCGCTTGTTTACTTGGAGGGATGTATTACAGGTTTTAAGCGAGAAGCACGATCAGATCTGATTTTTAAAAGAACCTCCAACAGAAAACGGAAATTATGGAAAAGAACAGAGAAGAGTGAGTAGCTAAACCTAGCCTTGCTTCTTTTTTCTTAGATCAGAAAATCTTTTAAAGCTATTTATGAAGGGGCTCTGAAATCATAACACATGAAAGCAGCTGCTATTAGACCATATATATATATATATATTCAGTTTCCTTGTTTATGTTCTTGAACATCATCTTCATGTTCTATCTTCAAATCTTCAAATCCCGACTGCAAAAGCATAAGATTCCCTGCAAATCCGTACAAGCCATTTGAAGCATTGGATTCCCTACTTCAAGCACCTACAAATCAATGTCCTATCAATCCAGTCCTTTGATTGGTATTCTAATTTTCTGTAGAGGTGGAAGGATTTTCTCTATTACTCTTCCCTTACTATCCTGCCACCATCATAGTGTTGGGTTGTTCGTCTGATAAGCTGATTTGGAGAAACCCTTGCGCTTGGCCAATGGTTTTGCAGCAGGAAATTTTTGTACTGGAGAGCCTGGCATTATATCCCATCAGCCTCATTGAAGACATTGAATTTTTGGAGTGTTCCTCTCCTCAGAAGGAGATTCAGGTGACTAGTCCCAGTTCCGACTTTCCTCAACTCCATTTTTGTTATGGGGAATCATGTGAGGAATGACCTGTCGAACACCTATAGGCCTAATTACAATGAATTTATAAACACAAGTTTCCATTCATTCACCAAATAGCCTTTGTGTGATATGCTTTATCCATTTGAGCTTCACAAGTTTCTGGTTACATTAAAATATCTTCATAGTGATTACCCCTTACTTTTTTTTTCCTCCTCCTTTTTCTCTTTTTCATTTTGCTTCCCTTTTTTACCTCATTTTTATTTTGTTCTTTCTGACGCTGCATAAGCACTGTTCTTTATCCTCCAATTAGCTTGAGTGCAGAAAAGTAGGCAGGATCGCATGGTCATATGCGCAGTGTTGCACTCGGCCTTGAATTAGGGATGAGGATAATCTGGTTTGCAAGAAACGAAAATATACTCAAGTTCTTGAGTTTTCCTCTCAAAAATTTCCACATCAGAATGTAGTGTTCCTGAAATTTGCATCATATTCCTTCTAAAAGAATATAAGGTGAAAAACATATTAAAAATTCCAGTGAATGCTAGCAGCCCTTTTTATTCAAGATGAGGAAAAGGTCTTTCCGTTCTTTCGCCTCTTTTATTTTATGGAAAATATGTATGTCTTATTTGCCGAGGAGAGACTTAATCCACCACAAGCCCTTTGTGGCATTGAGGCCTTCACCAAGTGGAGGAGGATCTATTTGCTGGGTCTTCTGTAACCTTGTCACATGTAGCCTTGTTCTTTAGCCTTCTCCACCAGTTGGTTGTAGACATCCTCTTCCGTGTGGATCTGCCTTGATAGTATCTGTAAACCCACCAAAATATGATACTTATTATCTTCAATCCATAGAAAAAATAAAAGATTAGCCACATAAGAAACCGAACTTTTCCATATTCAAACATAGTTTTCTTGAAGAAAAATAGAGCTCAAATTTAGAGGGAAAAAAAAAAAACAAAATGAGAATACCAGTGGCATTTAGAGCACTTCTATCAATTTACATCTCATATTGTATAAAAAATTGTGGGATTTCTTGATCTGTCAAGCATGTCTTTAGATTGAAGATATATATATATATATATATATATATATATATATATATATATATATATATATAAAAGATTCAATTGTATGATAATTACGAGTATGATAGTGTTGAAAAGATAATTTGACGTATCCAAAATTATTTAGGATCAAACTCCATCCGTACCTATCAATTCAAATTATTGATAAATTTTGTTTTTCTTGTTTCTTTTCTAAACATCCACTGCATGGGCGGCGGCGGCAGCACCTACTGAGAGGGAGGGAGAGAGATTTTTTTTTTTTTTTTATAGCTAATTTTCTTTGAAGAAAAACAGAGATCGTACCCAAAGATGCTTTCTTGAAGGCTGGCCGACGACGGCGTGCTGATAGTTCTCGTCGACGAGGAGGACCCAGTAGTCGCCGACGACGGGGAGGAAGGGCGGGACGTAGAAGCGGACCTTGAGCCTGGCCTCCTCATCGGCGGGGTCGGCCCGGAAGGCGGTGCCCTCGATGGAGGCGCGGCGACTGCCGCCGGCGGTCCAGGTCTCGTTGAGAACGGAGACGGTGCCGTCCGGGTGGAGGGCGTAGGTGGCGCGCGTCCCCCGGCCGTCGCGGGGCTGGAAGGCCGACGGGAAGCACGCAATCTCGTACCACCGACCCATGTACCGCTCCAGATCCAGGCCCCACACCGCCGTCATCGGCTTCCCCTCCCCTTCCGTCTCCATCTCTCGCGACGTCGATCTGCGGTTGGGGAATAAAAAAATAAAAAATTAGGAACAGTCAACCTGAGTTTGACCAATGAAGGGCTAGGGACTAAAAAAAATTAAAGTAAAATCCAACCTCTTTATTGATTTTTTCGGTAACATGGCGGATTGGATCTGTGATGACCTATTAACTTGATGTGATACAATTCCGGGTCCGCAAATAAGACGTATTTGACGTAGGTGTTTAAGAATCTATATTATAAAATAAGAATCTAAGGTTTTAGAAACCCTCTACGGTTCATGGTTGGCGTGTCACCATCTGTTACGCTTCTCAAAGGGTGGAAGGCTGTAGCTTGATAGTTGCTTCATATTGTTTGATACCTGATTGATACCTCGATTTGATGCATGCTGGATTGAAACTAATTGCTCATTTAGGTAGGGTACAAGTCTTAGTGTACCCAAACCTGACTCAAAGACTTAATAGGTTTTAAAATTAAAAATATCTAAAATTGGTCAACGTAGTCCTTCAACAGACGGGCTGGAAAATAATTTAGACCCGGATCCTCGAGAAGCCATGGTCCAAGTTTGGTGATTTCAACATGACACAATCTGATCCCAATTTATAATGTCCAATTCTCTCTTAAGAGAAATTATTTGTACATCATCCCGGAGAAAATCTGACGTGGAGTGCATTGTTTCATTCTATTGAATCACGTAACCATCATTTTCCTACACGTATTTAATATCCACAGTTTTATTTTTTCGTTTGAAATTTTGAATGAAAAAAATATATTTTTTTTTGAAAAAATTATATAATTTTATGTCGATATTATGATATTTATGTTAAAATTATTATTTTCTGTATAGAATGTAATAATTTTTCACTGGATGTCATAAAGAGAGAAGAAAAAAGGTATTTTTGTCATTCAAAATTTTAAACGAAAAAATAAAATTATGGACAGTAAATAGGTATTAAATGTGCATTGAAAAGAGGTGGCTATGTGGTTCAATCAGATGAGGCGGTGCACTCCATATCGGATTTTCTACACCTCAGGTGGTGTACAAAGAATTTTCCTCTCTTAATTTGAGTAGATACTGTTGGATTATTACTCCCTATGAGGAGAGGGCCCACACTGTATTGGGCTTGTTTGGAATGGCATGGTCCATACTAAAGCCATTCTATGTATATTCTCTTATAAGAACAAGAAGGTGGACTAGTGGAGAAATCGGGGCAGGGAGGATTGGTATGAGGGGGTGAGAAAAGTCTCTTCTATTTTCTTAGGAGATTTTCTTGCTAGAAGATCTTGATGAAATAGCAACCCATAGTTTTGGGAGGAGGTGGAAGCCACATCCACAAGTCCATGGTCATGGTTCTTGGAACAAGTATGTGTACAAGATCTGAAGGGAAATTTTAAACCAATTAGCCAGCTCGGAGAGAATAGTGGTTGCTATATTAGCAAGGGATCCGCAGCTTGGTTTCCTTTAAAGGAAGAGAAGAGATGATCCTTCTAGTATCTTTTTGCTGCAGATGGGAAGCATTTGGCTCACCTCTTTTCGAAGTAATAATAGTAGAGGAATGTCCTCTATTCGTAACTTGGCAAAGCCAGCACATTACACCTCCCAGGCAGTGGTCAGTGTGGACTTAGGTTGGAGGTAAAAGATCGAAGCATCAACTGTTTGGATGCACAAATCCATCAAAGTTCAACCTTACAACATGAGGAGGAGGAGTTGAACAAAGTTGTGGTTACATGTAAGGTACACCACTACCTGAATATTCTATATCACAACCATCCATTAGATTATATCAATATTTTATGATTCATGTTTCTTATCAACCCAATTAATGATTGTAAATAATAGAAGTGCAAGTAAATTTATTAGAAATTCTTACATATATACATGAGCTCCATTGCTGCAGCATCTGTGGGCCCTCACATGTCTGCAATAGAGAAATTGCACTTGGAAACTGCACCCCCCCATCCCCTCTTTTTTTTTTTTTTTTTTTGATTCTTTTCTTTCATTTTAAGTAAGGGCTGGTTAGATATCTTCAGATATTCATTCTCATCTTTAGCGAAATTTTTCTATATTCCTCCCATCGGAGCTTCAAAGAACTAGGAAAGGGCGTGCTATTGTGTTTGAGTTGATTGTATTCTGGGATGCTGTGTTTTGTTTGCAGAGTTCGTTTGTCATTTTGGAGATCTTATGGAGTATGAAAATAATTTAGATTTGCGAGATGAGTAGTTGGGGTGGTGATGGATGAACTTAACTGAGTTTTGGTGTTGGTCAGTTTGTCAGGGTTTGTGATATATGATTTATTTGTTTCAAATTGAGATTTTTCTCTTCGAATTTCTTGTTATATTTCTTTGATATTTTGCATTATGGTGTCACATTAGTCTGCTTATATTCTTGATCTGGTATTCTTTGATCTTCTAAAGTAAAGTTCTAGTGTCTCTTTGATTATTTTTGCTCTGTTCCTAGTTTAGGTGATTTGTGTAGTGATATTTTAGTTTGGGACTTTATATCCTTGCAGGTTTGTGGGGACCGTTTGGTTCTTATTTCTGTGTGCGTGTATAATATTTACTTGCGATTCAGTTTTGTGCTATTATTAGTTACTTCTATTGTCATTGGTGCCTCAGCAATTTTTGGTAGTTCGGATTACAAAATGGAAGGGATGTATGTTTTTGATTGTTGTGCTGAGACGAAGGTATTTTTGTTCTGCCATCTTTTTCATGAGTTGAGGATTCAATTAAATATTGAACCATATAATCGATAACATCAATAGTAGAAATCCATATTAGAATTTCTTAAAAAATTTATACTTTTTTAGTTGTATGATTATTATTTTTTTCCAAATGTACAATAAACAATTATTATTTATTTCAAAATTAAATCTTACATGCAAAATATACTCAACCAGTTCGAACTCGAATTCACCGGGTTGGATTTGTGTAACTTGACTCGATCCAGCCTAATGATCTGTGGATCTAAAAGCTTTTCATGGAGCCCAGGCCTAACCCAGTTGGTCAATGGATTGGCTCTGCGTCTAAAGTTCTCACTCAAATGATAAACAAATTGGGCCCAGTTATGCTGGACTTGATCTGACCTGCCCTAGTAGTAGACCTCCTTTTGATTATAGTCTACTTGAGGGATTTCATCTGACCTGAAGTGACTTTTTTTTTTTTTTTGGCAACTTGCCAGAAAGAAAAATAGAGGATGATAGATTGAACAAACTGGAACAGAAATCAAAACACAACGAAGAAGAAAACAAAGCATGGCGCAAAAACTGTCGCTGGCAATCAATGCCCATGGAATCCAAAAGATGCGGTCCACCTTGGAATAGTCAAAGAACGAGATAAGCTTAAAGATCGTCATGGAGCAATGGAATATTACATTTGGATTGATGTTGCCATTTTTTTTTGGATTGATGTCGCCATGGACCGTTGCAGAATCTCCTTCAAGGAACACCACCCACATATCTACAGGCGTGTTTTGGGAATAGGAATTGTTGTGTCTTCGGATGTGTTCGACACAGAATGAGAATTAAAAGTGTAATAGAATCTGAATTTAAGGAATTGGATGTTGTGAGATTGGGTCATTCTTAGAGTAGAAATGAAACTCTTTCCAACCAAATAGCTGAACAGAGATCATTCATTTACGTTCTTATTCAAAAATCCAGTATTTTCAAATCAAAAATATGTGGGAAGTAAATGTTGCAACAATGAGACCTTTCCAAAGGTATATCTTGCATTTTTCACCCAAAAGTCTATAATAGCTTCACTGTTTTATGGAAAACCTAAAATTTCTGGTCATCCTTTGGCCTCTTGCCCGTGATTCCTGTTCTGTGCTCCTGTTGGTCAGATTTGAAATCACTCACGAGATCCAATAGAGGTCCAGTTTATGATACCCCGGGGAATAACCTATCTAGTTTTTATCAGCTCTTCATCACCACTCATGTTCATCTGATTTTAGTCCAATCTTATGATGCAAATATATAATCTTTAACTTATATTGGACCGAGGTGTAGTATAACAACTTGTCATCATTAGGAATAAGATAAGGCAGGAAAGCTGACTGGCTTTTTGTAAGAGGACAAAGAAGCCAGTCCTCATGGCCGTGATGGTTCATGTGGTGGCTGCAACACTTCCACGTGAGGTGTGGAGGCAATCTTGATCAAAATATTGGGAAAGAAAATTCTTAATGATGAGATCATATTGGCCCTCAAATTCTTCAAGTCAATGGCTTCATTGAGACATCTTATAAATGTAGAGGTTAAGGTAGCTTAACTTCTGGCAATGAGAATCTTCTTTGAAATGCTGAGTAGTCTTAATGAAAAAGATTGCCCAATTAATCTAAGGACTTTGTTTTTTATTTTTCCATTGTCTAGCGCTTTTGTATGATGCCAGTTCAAAAGGAGCAATAGAAAAGCTGGACGAATGCTAATAATTTTTTTGGATAGAGTTTCTTAGTTAACCGAGGATTAAAGAGCTTGGGACCTTAATTAATCTTGAAAATGATCCAAACCATTGGAATCATTTATTCCAATCAAATAGGTAGAAGAAACCATGTGGAAAAAGGAAACAAAATACAGTAACCAAAGTATATGACTCATTTCTCCCTCCCCACTTTTTTTTTCTCACACCATTCTCCCTTCCTCTTGAACTTGTAGGAGAAATGGCCTGGATTTCATGGCTTCCTTCCATGCTCCTCCTCTTCTCCACATTTGCCGCCACCACAGTATTCTCCCTACCAACCTTCTTTCAAAGAGCACCCCTACAATCTCTAGCTCAGAGAGCTCACACAGTGAAAGACCCCAAACTCCCTTTCACCACCCACTTCTTCCCTCAACAGCTAGACCACTTCACCTTCCAGCCAAAGGCATACAAAGTCTTCTACCAGAAGTACCTCATGAACTCCACCTACTGGGATCAAGGCCCTAACCATACTGCCCCTATCTTTGTCTACACTGGGAATGAAGGCAATATTGAATGGTTTGCAGAGAACACCGGATTCATGCTTGATATCGCACCCAAGTTTCATGCACTGCTTGTCTTCATTGAGGTACACTAAATCACAAAAGAGCTTATTTTCTATGGCCATGCACCAATTTGGTGATCATGAGAATCCATCTCTGCTTTGTGTTTTCTTTTAGCATAGGTTTTATGGGGGTCGATGCCATTTGGGAAGGAATCCTATAAATCTGCAGAGACACTGGGATATCTAACTTCGACACAAGCACTGGCAGATTATGCATACTCATTAGAAGCTTGAAGCAAAACTTATCAGCAGAGGCATCTCCAGTTGTGGTTTTTGGTGGCTCCTATGGTGGAAGTAAGTTCATTAGGCAGCACATGAGCGTTCTTCCGTTAAATTTCAGCAGAACACAAATCATAGGATTTATAGAGTGGAGAATTAGTTTTGGATCACATAATCATATTAATTTAAAGAAGAAGAACATCAATTTTTGCTACTTGTTTAATATATAGCTTACACTTTGATGGGGAACAAACTTTATCTGCAAAGTTTAAACCAGAGCACTGCAGCAAAGATTCCTCACATCAAGGCTTTAGCTGTAGTTTCTTTCTTTCTTTTTTTTTTTTTTTTTTTTTTGATACCCATATGCTTTTTCTGATTAATTTGGTTTGATCTTAGTGTTGGCAGCATGGTTCAGACTAAAATATCCCCACATAACTATTGGGGCCCTGGCATCATCTGCTCCTATCCTGGAGTTCGATTACATAACCCCATGGAGTAGCTTCTATGATGCTGTTTCCGAGGACTACAAGGTCTGACTCCAACTGCGACCCACCTTGTATTCTTCTCCATGGTTTGACTTCCATGGTGGAAGATTCCGTTTTAGTACTGTTTATATGACATTATTCTCATTGGGTATCTCATATAGGATGAAAGCATCAACTGCTTTGAGGTAATTAAAGGGAGCTGGGATGAGTTGATGGTAGTGGCAGCCAGAAGGGAGGGATGTTGGAACTTAGCAAGACCTTCAGAGCTTGCAGTAAGAATTATTTGCCAACGAGCACTAAAACACCTTTCAGAGAAACAATTTGCACCCTCCAACGAATCACACACACACACACACACAAATTACTCGATTATTTTGCAACTCTTTTGTTGGTCCTTCCAGAGGGAGTGGTCCAATAAGAAAATTATATGTTCATTGGAGGACGTTTTTGTCTAAAATTTTTGTGCTCTGAATCATTTCTCCTCATATAATTTGGAGCCATATCCCTATCCATGGGCATGTGGCTCTTGCTTACCGGAGGCCTGACTGAGCCCTACTGGTCATGTTGAACCTCAGCACTGGTTAGTAGAGAAGCGTTGTTCGTTTTAGAAATATGCACCAACTTGCGGCCTCACCCATCAGGAGATTGCCAGGGGGGTGGGGGATGCAGCTATTTTTGAGAAATGGCTGTGCTTTGTCATGTGCTACAGCGGGGCTAGCTTGTAGTCTCAACACAAAGAGCCATCTTCCTCTTTTCTCTTTTATCTACTCTATCCAAGTGTTCGACTCTAATTTTATGTTTTTTTTTTTTTATCTGATTGAATAAAGGCTAGGTGGTAATTACCTCCCTTATTAAAATAAGTTTATATTCTCAACCAGCCAAACTTTCTTTTAGAACATACTTTTTTTTTAAAATTATTTGTGTATTCTGATAATTTTTTTTTTCAAACTATGAAGCTTTTTAGGCCTTTCTAATACCCATAAGTATCACCAGATTAGGAAAAAAAATCAGCAATTATTAGTAAAAATATTAATAATAATAGCTTCGCAGGACTTGGTACCCTTATTTTATTTTATCTTGCCCTTTCTTCACATGCATAGCATGTGCAAAGCTCTAGTCCAATATTAAATTCTTGTCGCGGTTGAGTTTGGATCTTCCCTAATTGTGCTAAGATTGGAAAATTTAGCAAGCATCACCCATTATTCATGTATTGATGGACGGAAGGTGATCATAAAAATGATACATATCCTGCCATTTTTAACTTGCCATCCATTTTTCAATGGACCACCAGCTAGTGGTTGGAGAATTAAATGATCTCTTGAGTCCAAAAAGGAACAAGAAAAGATGGGTAGACTCGGACTCATCATGAGTCCCATGTCACTAGATGATGTGGGGTAGAACAGAACCAAACAGCGATGGAACCAATTCCTGGCCGTCCATCAGTGGATCCTCGGAGAGAGGATGTCGCCTTGACTTGCGGTCGATGGCCCCCATTTTCCCTTCCACCGATTTGATTCCCCCCACCCCCCCCAACAAAAAAAAAAAAAAAAGAAAGAAAGGGAGGACCACCGGTTTGACGGTTTGGATTGCTACGTTGGTTTGATTATCTTTTGTCGTGTCATAGGTCTACTTGAGTGACGGATATCCGTCTAAAATCATCCAAAAATCGAGTGGGTGCTGGGTACCTCTCAAATGAGGCCCGTATTTTACTGTTCGAATGGGACTTCACCAGCACAAATGAATTGTCCACTTGCCGGACTCGTGGAAATTATATGGATTATTAGAATTATATGGACTCACTAGAAATTTTTTTTTATTTTTTTCCTAACATATTTTATAGTTGGTGCCAATTTAGGTTACACGATCATATTCAACATCTAAATTCATTTTCCTACTCCAAGTAGCATATTTTGTGTTGTTACGGTTTGTTTTCATAATTCAACAGGATTTAGGCTCAATTTTCTGATGGACTCGATGGACTAGAAAGTCCATTTGAAAATGGCCCATATCAACGCGGATCTTGTAGGAAGAAAAAAGTGCATGCATTTTTGTCTTCTTATAGACCAACAGACCTATGAGATTTCAACAGACTTCTGGGAGACACAGGATGGGTAGACTTTGAGAACGATGTGTTCAAATTGTCGATTAATCTTCCTCCCTCACTTTGAAGTTGGGTATAAGCCTTGCCATGGTCGCAACACTGTCGTCTATTGGCTCATGGCTTAATTGGATGACGTGAACTGCTCGAAACATTTGAAAGTTGATAATTTTTAGGGGTATTTAGTTCATAATCGGAATCAGAATGAAAAAGATAATCGGAGTAGATTGAAATGAAAATCAGAATGATCATTTCTCCCAAAATATTTGGTTTGTGATCGGAATTAAAATCGAAATGAAGATTTGAATCCCTAAGAAACAGTTAAGATTATATTTTAAAGAAAATTGACCATTTTCATTGCATCATGGAATCAAAATTAGAATGAGACTCTCTTAATCAAATGATTAGAATAGAAGTCATCCATTTTTATTCTCAATTTTCGATTTCAAGTCTTCCCAACCTAGCACCACATTAGTTGATTTCATCTAGTAATGTATCTAAAGTTTGTTATAATCAATGATCTCTCGCAGCTGCCCAGACATGGACCAGCCACTGAACTGACCCTAGATCAACCATAGATGGACCCATTAACTCATGACATCATCAACATGGATTTAAATTGCTACGTTGGTATAGTTATCTTTCATCGTGTCATGGGTCCAGTTGAGTGAGGGATAGCCGTCTAAAGTCATCCAAATATCGAGTGGGTGCAGGATACCTCTCAAATATGAGGCCCATATTATATTATTTGAGTAGGACCCTATCAAGATAATACAGTCCACTTGTCGGACTCGTGGGAATCATAGGCATATTTGATTGGAGAGAATTAGACTTCCAAATAGAAATAGAAATAAGTAATTTTCATCCAACAATTTGATTGAAAAGGCTTCTATTTTCATTTTAATTTTAAAAAGAATTGAAAATGTTCCAGTATCTCCAAACTCAACTACCGCTCTTTCTCCGTATTTAAATTTCATTTCTATTCTAATTATGAAACAAACATGTTAGGAGATATATAACCATTGCAATTTTTATTTCAATTCTTCCTGCTTTTATTTCGTGAATCAAACACATTTTATATGGATTATTAGCATTATATAGACTCGAGTAAATTTTTTTCTAACATAGTGTATGGTTGGTGCTAATTAAGTTACACAATCATAGTAAACATCTAAATTCATCTTCCAACTTCAAGGAGCCTTTTGTCTTATTAGGATCTGTCTGGATATTTCAACAGAATATAGGCTAAATATTGTAGTTGATTTGTAGACTTGGAAGCCTATTTGAAAATGACCTATATCAACTCGGATCCCGTAGGAAGAAAAAAAAGTCCTATATAGATCTTTTTTTCTTCTTATAAACCAACAGAACCATAAAATAGATTGGAATTTCGATAAACTTGTAGAACATACGAGATGGGCAGACTTTGAGAAGGATGTGTTGAAATTGTCAATCAATTTTCCACCCTTGGTTGTTCTTTGCTTTGAGGTTAGGTACAAGGCTTGCTATGGTCGCAGGTATGCAGTCTTTGGGCACATGATTACTCGGAGGAAATGAACTGCTTGAGCACTTAAAGTGGATAGTCTTAGTTGATTTCATCTGGTAAAAATTTCAAAGTTTGTTACCATCTTCTTTTCGGAATCCCTTGACACTGTCTAATTTCAATTTTCTTTGGTATTACTTCCTCTGTTCTTCACCTTGTGCACCAATTTTCAGTGCCAAGATCAACCAAAAGGTTCAAAGCATGTATAACAATACTTGCTGGAGGTGAGGTTTAGATGCAATCAGTATGATTACGTCTAACTTTTAACCTTCATGAACTGCGTTTGTTTTGGATAAGGAAGCATCATTTTGCTACCAACCACTAGTCCAGTAGTCCTTTTTCTTTTTTTTCCATGGTAGACATGCATCAATAGTCTCTCTCGACTGCCCGGACACCGACCCATGTAATGAGTCACTGAATAGACCCTTGATCAACCATAAATCGACTCATTAACCAGTAACATCATTAGCAAATAGATTAAATAGATACTAAAAATAATAATGTTGAAAAATAAAATATAAATAAAAAAATATTGATTAAAAATTTAATTTTATATATCATAATACTTATATCATAAAAATGAAAGATTATTAATTTGCTTCACTTATTCTACAATAAATTGATATAAAAGATATATTTATTAGCACCTAATAGATATATCTTAGTAGTTTCTCAATTTTTTTGAGAAATAGAGAAAATATCGAATAGATTCAACGGCATCAATCAAATATTAAAAAAGACTTCAAATGGTAGGTCAATTGGGGTCCATAGCAGGTAAGTGGGTCAATAAAGGGTCACCCAATTTTGATGAATTCTAGATCTAAGGTTCACCCAAACCATGTATCCCTAAGGGATATGGGTCGAGTGGGTCAACCTGTTGACCCGACCATGTGAAAACATTGGTCT
>NC_026002.2:16830407-16891925 GCF_000442705.2 Elaeis guineensis
TTTGCATCATATTCCTTCTAAAAGAATATAAGGTGAAAAACATATTAAAAATTCCAGTGAATGCTAGCAGCCCTTTTATTCAAGATGAGGAAAAGGTCTTTCCGTTCTTTCGCCTCTTTTATTTTATGGAAAATATGTATGTCTTTATTTGCCGAGGAGAGACTTAATCCACCACAAGCCCTTTGTGGCATTGAGGCCTTCACCAAGTGGAGGAGGATCTATTTGCTGGGTCTTCTGTAACCTTGTCACATGTAGCCTTGTTCTTTAGCCTTCTCCACCAGTTGGTTGTAGACATCCTCTTCCGTGTGGATCTGCCTTGATAGTATCTGTAAACCCACCAAAATATGATACTTATTATCTTCAATCCATAGAAAAAATAAAAGATTAGCCACATAAGAAACCGAACTTTTCCATATTCAAACATAGTTTTCTTGAAGAAAAATAGAGCTCAAATTTAGAGGGAAAAAAAAAAAACAAAATGAGAATACCAGTGGCATTTAGAGCACTTCTATCAATTTACATCTCATATTGTATAAAAAATTGTGGGATTTCTTGATCTGTCAAGCATGTCTTTAGATTGAAGATATATATATATATATATATATATATATATATATATATATATATATATATATAAAAGATTCAATTGTATGATAATTACGAGTATGATAGTGTTGAAAAGATAATTTGACGTATCCAAAATTATTTAGGATCAAACTCCATCCGTACCTATCAATTCAAATTATTGATAAATTTTGTTTTTCTTGTTTCTTTTCTAAACATCCACTGCATGGGCGGCGGCGGCAGCACCTACTGAGAGGGAGGGAGAGAGATTTTTTTTTTTTTTTTATAGCTAATTTTCTTTGAAGAAAAACAGAGATCGTACCCAAAGATGCTTTCTTGAAGGCTGGCCGACGACGGCGTGCTGATAGTTCTCGTCGACGAGGAGGACCCAGTAGTCGCCGACGACGGGGAGGAAGGGCGGGACGTAGAAGCGGACCTTGAGCCTGGCCTCCTCATCGGCGGGGTCGGCCCGGAAGGCGGTGCCCTCGATGGAGGCGCGGCGACTGCCGCCGGCGGTCCAGGTCTCGTTGAAACGGAGACGGTGCCGTCCGGGTGGAGGGCGTAGGTGGCGCGCGTCCCCCGGCCGTCGCGGGGCTGGAAGGCCGACGGGAAGCACGCAATCTCGTACCACCGACCCATGTACCGCTCCAGATCCAGGCCCCACACCGCCGTCATCGGCTTCCCCTCCCCTTCCGTCTCCATCTCTCGCGACGTCGATCTGCGGTCTGGGGAATAAAAAAAAAAAATTAGGAACAGTCAACCTGAGTTTGACCAATGAAGGGCTAGGGACTAAAAAAAATTAAAGTAAAATCCAACCTCTTTATTGATTTTTTCGGTAACATGGCGGATTGGATCTGTGATGACCTATTAACTTTGATGTGATACAATTCCGGTCCGCAAATAAGACGTATTTGACGTAGGTGTTTAAGAATCTATATTATAAAATAAGAATCTAAGGTTTTAGAAACCCTCTACGGTTCATGGTTGGCGTGTCACCATCTGTTACGCTTCTCAAAGGGTGGAAGGCTGTAGCTTGATAGTTGCTTCATATTGTTTGATACCTGATTGATACCTCGATTTGATGCATGCTGGATTGAAACTAATTGCTCATTTAGGTAGGGTACAAGTCTTAGTGTACCCAAACCTGACTCAAAGACTTAATAGGTTTTAAAATTAAAATATCTAAAATTGGTCAACGTAGTCCTTCAACAGACGGGCTGGAAAATAATTTAGACCCGGATCCTCGAGAAGCCATGGTCCAAGTTTGGGTGATTTCAACATGAAACAATCTGATCCCAATTTATAATGTCCAATTCTCTCTTAAGAGAAATTATTTGTACATCATCCCGGAGAAAATCTGACGTGGAGTGCACTGTTTCATTCTATTGAATCACGTAACCATCATTTTCCTACACGTATTTAATATCCACAGTTTTATTTTTTCGTTTGAAATTTTGAATGAAAAAAATATATTTTTTTTTGAAAAAATTATATAATTTTATGTCGATATTATGATATTTATGTTAAAATTATTATTTTCTGTATAGAATGTAATAATTTTTCACTGGATGTCATAAAGAGAGAAGAAAAAAGGTATTTTTGTCATTCAAAATTTTAAACGAAAAAATAAAATTATGGACAGTAAATAGGTATTAAATGTGCATTGAAAAGAGGTGGCTATGTGGTTCAATCAGATGAGGCGGTGCACTCCATATCGGATTTTCTACACCTCAGGTGGTGTACAAAGAATTTTCCTCTCTTAATTTGAGTAGATACTGTTGGATTATTACTCCCTATGAGGAGAGGGCCCACACTGTATTGGGCTTGTTTGGAATGGCATGGTCCATACTAAAGCCCATTCTATGTATATTCTCTTATAAGAACAAGAAGGTAGACTAGTGGAGAAATCGGGGCAGGGAGGATTGGTATGAGGGGGTGAGAAAAGTCTCTTCTATTTTCTTAGGAGAATTTTCTTGCTAGAAGATCTTGATGAAATAGCAACCCATAGTTTTGGGAGGAGGTGGAAGCCACATCCACAAGTCCATGGTCATGGTTCTTGGAACAAGTATGTGTACAAGATCTGAAGGGAAATTTTAAACCAATTAGCCAGCTCGGAGAGAATAGTGGTTGCTATATTAGCAAGGGATCCACAGCTTGGTTTCCTTTAAAGGAAGAGAAGAGATGATCCTTCTAGTATCTTTTTGCTGCAGATGGGAAGCATTTGGCTCACCTCTTTTCGAAGTAATAATAGTAGAGGAATGTCCTCTATTTGTAACTTGGCAAAGCCAGCACATTACACCTCCCAGGCAGTGGTCAGTGTGGACTTAGTTTGGAGGTAAAAGATCGAAGCATCAACTGTTTGGATGCACAAATCCATCAAAGTTCAACCTTACAACATGAGGAGGAGGAGTTGAACAAAGTTGTGGTTACATGTAAGGTACACCACTACCTGAATATTCTATATCACAACCATCCATTAGATTATATCAATATTTTATGATTCATGTTTCTTATCAACCCAATTAATGATTGTAAATAATAGAAGTGCAAGTAAATTTATTAGAAATTCTTACATATATACATGAGCTCCATTGCTGCAGCATCTGTGGGCCCTCACATGTCTGCAATAGAGAAATTGCACTTGGAAACTGCACCCCCCCCATCCCCCTCTTTTTTTTTTTTTTTTTGATTCTTTTCTTTCATTTTAAGTAAGGGGCTGGTTAGATATCTTCAGATATTCATTCTCATCTTTAGCGAAATTTTTCTATATTCCTCCCATCGAGAGCTTCAAAGAACTAGGAAAGGGCGTGCTATTGTGTTTGGGTTGATTGTATTCTGGGATGCTGTGTTTTGTTTGCAGAGTTCGTTTGTCATTTTGGAGATCTTATGGAGTATGAAAATAATTTAGATTTGCGAGATGAGTAGTTGGGGTAGGTGATGGATGAACTTAACTGAGTTTTGGTGTTGGTCAGTTTGTCAGGGTTTGTGATATATGATTTATTTGTTTCAAATTGAGATTTTTCTCTTCGAATTTCTTGTTATATTTCTTTGATATTTTGCATTATGGTGTCGCATTAGTGTGCTTATATTCTTGATCTGGTATTCTTTGATCTTCTAAAGTAAAGTTCTAGTGTCTCTTTGATTATTTTTGCTCTGTTCCTAGTTTAGGTGATTTGTGTAGTGATATTTTAGTTTGGGACTTTATATTCTTGCAGGTTTGTGGGGACCGTTTGGTTCTTATTTCTGTGTGCGTGTATAATATTTACTTGCGATTCAGTTTTGTGCTATTATTAGTTACTTCTATTGTCATTGGTGCCTCAGCAATTTTTGGTAGTTCGGATTACAAAATGGAAGGGATGTATGTTTTTGATTGTTGTGCTGAGACGAAGGTATTTTTGTTCTGCCATCTTTTTCATGAGTTGAGGATTCAATTAAATATTGAACCATATAATCGATAACATCAATAGTAGAAATCCATATTAGAATTTCTTAAAAAATTTATACTTTTTTAGTTGTATGATTATTATTTTTTCCAAATGTACAATAAACAATTATTATTTATTTCAAAATTAAATCTTACATGCAAAATATACTCAACCAGTTCGAACTCGAATTCACCGGGTTGGATTTGTGTAACTTGACTCGATCCAGCCTAATGATCTGTGGATCTAAAAGCTTTTCATGGAGCCCAGGCCTAACCCAGTTGGTCAATGGATTGGCTCTGCGTCTAAAGTTCTCACTCAAATGATAAACAAATTGGGCCCAGTTATGCTGGACTTGATCTGACTTGCCCTAGTAGTAGACCTCCTTTTGATTATAGTCTACTTGAGGGATTTCATCTGACCTGAAGTGACTTTTTTTTTTTTTTTTTTTGGCAACTTGCCAGAAAGAAAAATAGAGGATGATAGATTGAACAAACTGGAACAGAAATCAAAACACAACGAAGAAGAAAACAAAGCATGGCGCAAAAACTGTCGCTGGCAATCAATGCCCATGGAATCCAAAAGATGCGGTCAACCTTGAAATAGTCAAAGAACGAGATAAGCTTAAAGACGTCATGGAGCAATGGAATATTACATTTGGATTGATGTTGCCATTTTTTTTTGGATTGATGTCGCCATGGACCGTTGCAGAATCTCCTTCAAGGAACACCACCCACATATCTACAGGCGTGTTTTGGGAATAGGAATTGTTGTGTCTTCGGATGTGTTCGACACAGAATGAGAATTAAAAGTGTAATAGAATCTGAATTTAAGGAATTGGATGTTGTGAGATTGGGTCATTCTTAGAGTAGAAATGAAACTCTTTCCAACCAAATAGCTGAACAGAGATCATTCATTTACGTTCTTATTCAAAAATCCAGTATTTTCAAATCAAAAATATGTGGGAAGTAAATGTTGCAACAATGAGACCTTTCCAAAGGTATATCTTGCATTTTTCACCCAAAAGTCTATAATAGCTTCACTGTTTTATGGAAAACCTAAAATTTCTGGTCATCCTTTGGCCTCTTGCCCGTGATTCCTGTTCTGTGCTCCTGTTGGTCAGATTTGAAATCACTCACGAGATCCAATAGAGGTCCAGTTTATGATACCCCGGGGAATAACCTATCTAGTTTTTATCAGCTCTTCATCACCACTCATGTTCATCTGATTTTAGTCCAATCTTATGATGCAAATATATAATCTTTAACTTATATTGGACCGAGGTGTAGTATAACAACTTGTCATCATTAGGAATAAGATAAGGCAGGAAAGCTGACTGGCTTTTTGTAAGAGGACAAAGAAGCCAGTCCTCATGGCCGTGATGGTTCATGTGGTGGCTGCAACACTTCCACGTGAGGTGTGGAGGCAATCTTGATCAAAATATTGGGAAAGAAAATTCTTAATGATGAGATCATATTGGCCCTCAAATTCTTCAAGTCAATGGCTTCATTGAGACATCTTATAAATGTAGAGGTTAAGGTAGCTTAACTTCTGGCAATGAGAATCTTCTTTGAAATGCTGAGTAGTCTTAATGAAAAAGATTGCCCAATTAATCTAATGACTTCGTTTTTTATTTTTCCATTGTCTAGCGCCTTTGTATGATGCCAGTTCAAAAGGAGCAATAGAAAAGCTGGACGAATGCTAATAATTTTTTTGGATAGAGTTTCTAAGTTAACCGAGGATTAAAGAGCTTGGGACTTTAATTAATCTTGAAAATGATCCAAACCATTGGAATCATTTATTCCAATCAAATAGGTAGAAGAAACCATGTGGAAAAAGGAAACAAAATACAGTAACCAAAGTATATGACTCATTTCTCCCTCCCCACTTTTTTTTTTCTCACACCATTCTCCCTTCCTCTTGAACTTGTAGGAGAAATGGCCTGGATTTCATGGCTTCCTTCCATGCTCCTCCTCTTCTCCACATTTGCCACCACCACAGTATTCTCCCTACCAACCTTCTTTCAAAGAGCACCCCTACAATCTCTAGCTCAGAGAGCTCACACAGTGAAAGACCCCAAACTCCCTTTCACCACCCACTTCTTTCCTCAACAGCTAGACCACTTCACCTTCCAGCCAAAGGCATACAAAGTCTTCTACCAGAAGTACCTCATGAACTCCACCTACTGGGATCAAGGCCCTAACCACACCGCCCCTATCTTTGTCTACACTGGGAATGAAGGCAATATTGAATGGTTTGCAGAGAACACCGGATTCATGCTTGATATCGCACCCAAGTTTAATGCACTGCTTGTCTTCATTGAGGTACACTAAATCACCAAAGAGCTTATTTTCTATAGCCATGCACCAATTTGGTGATCATGAGAATCCATCTCTGCTTTGTGTTTTCTTTTAGCATAGGTTTTATGGGGAGTCGATGCCATTTGGGAAGGAATCCTATAAATCTGCATCGACACTGGGATATCTAACTTCGACACAAGCACTGGCAGATTATGCAATACTCATTAGAAGCTTGAAGCAAAACTTATCAGCAGAGGCATCTCCAGTTGTGGTTTTTGGTGGCTCCTATGGTGGAAGTAAGTTCATTAGGCAGCACATGAGCGTTCTTTCGTTAAATTTCAGCAGAACACAAATCATAGGATTTACAGAGTGGAGAATTAGTTTTGGATCACATAATCATATTAATTTAAAGAAGAACATCATCAATTTTTTCTACTTGTTTAATATATAGCTTACACTTTGATGGGGAACAAACTTTATCTGCAAAGTTTAAACCAGAGCACTGCAGCAAAGATTCCTCACATCAAGGCTTTAGCTGTAGTTTCTTTCTTTCTTTCTTTCTTTCTTTTTTTTTTTTTTTGATACCCATATGCTTTTTCTGATTAATTTGGTTTGATCTTAGTGTTGGCAGCATGGTTCAGACTAAAATATCCCCACATAACTATTGGGGCCCTGGCATCATCTGCTCCTATCCTGGAGTTCGATTACATAACCCCATGGAGTAGCTTCTATGATGCTGTTTCCGAGGACTACAAGGTCTGACTCCAACTGCGACCCACCTTGTATTCTTCTCCATGGTTTGACTTCCATGGTGGAAGATTCCGTTTTAGTACTGTTTATATGACATTATTCTCATTGGGTATCTCATATAGGATGAAAGCATCAACTGCTTTGAGGTAATTAAAGGGAGCTGGGATGAGTTGATGGTAGTGGCAGCCCAGAAGGGAGGGATGTTGGAACTTAGCAAGACCTTCAGAGCTTGCAAGTAAGAATTATTTGCCAACGAGCACTAAAACACCTTTCAGAGAAACAATTTGCACCCTCCAACGAATCACACACACACACACACACAAATTACTCGATTATTTTGCAACTCTTTTGTTGGTCCTTCCAGAGGGAGTGGTCCAATAAGAAAATTATATGTTCATTGGAGGACGTTTTTGTCTAAAATTTTTGTGCTCTGAATCATTTCTCCTCATATAATTTGGAGCCATATCCATATCCATGGGCATGTGGCTCTTGCTTACCGGAGGCCTGACTGAGCCCTACTGGTTACTAGAGAAGCGTTGTTCGTTTTAGAAATATGCACCAACTTGCGGCCTCACCCATCAGGAGATTGCCAGGGGGGTGGGGGATGCAGCTATTTTTGAGAAATGGCTGTGCTTTGTCATGTGCTACAGGGGGGCTAGCTTGTAGTCTCAACACAAAGGGCCATCTTCCTCTTTTCTCTTTTATCTACTCTATCCAAGTGTTCGACTCTAATTTTATGTTTTTTTTTTTTTTTTTTATCTGATTGAATAAAGGCTAGGTGGTAATTACCTCCCTTATTAAAATAAGTTTATATTCTCAACCAGCCAAACTTTCTTTTAGAACATACTTTTTTTTTAAAATTATTTGTGTATTCTGATAATTTTTTTTTTCAAACTATGAAGCTTTTTAGGCCTTTCTAATACCCATAAGTATCACCAGATTAGGAAAAAAAATCAGCAATTATTAGTAAAAATATTAATAATAATAGCTTCGCAGGACTTGGTACCCTTATTTTATTTTATCTTGCCCTTTCTTCACATGCATAGCATGTGCAAAGCTCTAGTCCAATATTAAATTCTTGTCGCGGTTGAGTTTGGATCTTCCCTAATTGTGCTAAGATTGGAAAATTTAGCAAGCATCACCCATTATTCATGTATTGATGGACGGAAGGTGATCATAAAAATGATACATATCCTGCCATTTTTAACTTGCCATCCATTTTTCAATGGACCACCAGCTAGTGGTTGGAGAATTAAATGATCTCTTTAGTCCAAAAAGGAACAAGAAAAGATGGGTAGACTCGGACTCATCATGAGTCCCATGTCACTAGATGATGTGGGGTAGAACCAAACAGTGATGGAACCAATTCCCCGCCAGTACTTGGATCCTGGCCGTCCATCAGTGGATCCTCGGAGAGAGGATGTCGCCTTGACTTGCGGTCGATGGCCCCCATTTTCCCTTCCACCGATTTGATTCCCCCCACCCCCCCCAACAAAAAAAAAAAAAAAAGAAAGAAAGGGAGGACCACCGGTTTGACGGTTTGGATTGCTACGTTGGTTTGATTATCTTTTGTCGTGTCATAGGTCTACTTGAGTGACGGATATCCGTCTAAAATCATCCAAAAATCGAGTGGGTGCTGGGTACCTCTCAAATGAGGCCCGTATTTTACTGTTCGAATGGGACTTCACCAGCACAAATGAATTGTCCACTTGCCGGACTCGTGGAAATTATATGGATTATTAGAATTATATGGACTCACTAGAAATTTTTTTTTTTTTTTTCCTAACATATTTTATAGTTGGTGCCAATTTAGGTTACACGATCATATTCAACATCTAAATTCATTTTCCTACTCCAAGTAGCATATTTTGTGTTGTTACGGTTTGTTTTCATAATTCAACAGGATTTAGGCTCAATTTTCTGATGGACTCGATGGACTAGAAAGTCCATTTGAAAATGGCCCATATCAACGCGGATCTTGTAGGAAGAAAAAAGTGCATGCATTTTTGTCTTCTTATAGACCAACAGACCTATGAGATTTCAACAGACTTCTGGGAGACACAGGATGGGTAGACTTTGAGAACGATGTGTTCAAATTGTCGATTAATCTTCCTCCCTCACTTTGAAGTTGGGTATAAGCCTTGCCCTGGTCGCAACACTGTCGTCTATTGGCTCATGGCTTAATTGGATGACGTGAACTGCTCGAAACATTTGAAAGTTGATAATTTTTAGGGGTATTTAGTTCATAATCGGAATCAGAATGAAAAAGATAATCGGAGTAGATTGAAATGAAAATCAGAATGATCATTTCTCCCAAAATATTTGGTTTGTGATCGGAATTAAAATCGAAATGAAGATTTGAATCCCTAAGAAACAGTTAAGATTATATTTTAAAGAAAATTGACCATTTTCATTGCATCATGGAATCAAAATTAGAATGAGACTCTCTTAATCAAATGATTAGAATAGAAGTCATTCATTTTTATTCTCAATTTTCGATTTCAAGTCTTCCCAACCTAGCACCACATTAGTTGATTTCGTCTAGTAATGTATCTAAAGTTTGTTATAATCAATGGTCTCTCGCAGCTGCCCAGACATGGACCAGCCACTGAACTGACCCTAGATCAACCATAGATGGACCCATTAACTCATGACATCATCAACATGGATTTAAATTGCTACGTTGGTATAGTTATCTTTCATCGTGTCATGGGTCCAGTTGAGTGAGGGATATCCGTCTAAAGTCATCCAAATATCGAGTGGGTGCAGGATACCTCTCAAATATGAGGCCCATATTATATTATTTGAGTAGGACCCTATCAAGATAATGCAGTCCACTTGTCGGACTCGTGGGAATCATAGGCATATTTGATTGGAGAGAATTAGACTTCCAAATAGAAATAAAAATAAGTAATTTTCATCCGATTGAAAAGGCTTCTATTTTCATTTTAATTTTAAAAAGAATTAAAAATGTTCCAGTATCTCCAAACTCAACTACTGCTCTTTCTCCGTATTTAAATTTCATTTCTATTCTAATTATGAAACAAACATGTTAGGAGATATATAACCATTGCAATTTTTATTTCAATTCTTCCTGCTTTTATTTCGTGAATCAAGCACATTTTATATGGATTATTAGCATTATATAGACTCGAGCAAATTTTTTTCTAACATAGTGTATGGTTGGTGCTAATTAAGTTACACAATCATAGTAAACATCTAAATTCATCTTCCAACTTCAAGGAGCCTTTTGTCTTATTAGGATCTGTCTGGATATTTCAACAGAATATAGGCTAAATATTGTAGTTGATTTGTAGACTTGGAAGTCTATTTGAAAATGACCTATATCAACTCGAATCCCGTAGGAAGAAAAAAAAGCCCTATATAGACCTTTTTTTCTTCTTATAAACCAACAGAACCATAAAATAGATTGAAATTTCGATAAACTTGTAGAACATACAAGATGGGCAGACTTTGAGAAGGATGTGTTGAAATTGTCAATCAATTTTCCACCCTTGGTTGTTCTTTGCTTTGAGGTTAGGTACAAGGCTTGCTATGGTCGCAGGTATGCAGTCTTTGGGCACATGATTACTCGGAGGAAATGAACTGCTTGAGCACTTAAAGTTGATAGTCTTAGTTGATTTCATCTGGTAAAATTTTCAAAGTGTGTTACCATCTTCTTTTCGGAATCCCTTGACACTATCTAATTTCAATTTTCTTTGGTATTACTTCCTCTTGTTCTTCACCTTGTGCACCAATTTTCAGTGCCAAGATCAACCAAAAGGTTCAAAGCATGTATAACAATACTTGCTGGAGGTGAGGTTTAGATGCAATCAGTATGATTACGTCTAACTTTTAACCTTCATGAACTGCGTTTGTTTTGGATAAGGAAGCATCATTTTGCTACCAACCACTAGTCCAGTAGTCCTTTTTCTTTTTTTTCCATGGTAGACATGCATCAATAGTCTCTCTCGACTGCCCGGACACCGACCCATGTAATGAGTCACTGAATAGACCCTTGATCAACCATAAATCGACTCATTAACCAGTAACATCATTAGCAAATAGATTAAATAGATACTAAAAATAATAATGTTGAAAAATAAAAATATAAATAAAAAAATATTGATTAAAAATTTAATTTTATATATCATAATACTTATATCATAAAAATGAAAGATTATTAATTTGCTTCACTTATTCTACAATAAATTGATATAAAAGATATATTTATTAGCACCTAATAGATATATCTTAGTAGTTTCTCAATTTTTTTGAGAAATAGAGAAAATATCGAATAGATTCAACGGCATCAATCAAATATTAAAAAAGACTTCAAATGGTAGGTCAATTGGGGTCCATAGCAGGTAAGTGGGTCAATAAAGGGTCACCCAATTTTTATGAATTCTGGATCTAAGGTTCACCCAAACCATATATCCCTAAGGGACATGGGTCGAGTGGGTCAACCTGGTTGACCCGACCATGTGAAAACATTGGTCTCTTTCTCTTCTCTTTTCCATATCCAAAAGGGCTAGTTCTTTTACCAAAAAAAAAAAAAAAGGCTAGTTGATTACCACCTTTTATCTTATACCCCATCTTTTTTTCCAACATGATAAAGTGATACCATCAAAGCAAGAGCTTGATCATGATATGCATCAATAATCAAATCCAGCAACAACAGATTGCAAAGATTGTAGCATGCATGGCTGCTCCCTAGGTTACATGTAACCCGTTTTGATTTGCTTGATCAGCAATACACGCACCCTAATATAGAAAGGATAATTCTTTGAAAAATTATAACTTTTTTGGTAAATGATTGAATATTCTCGGCCCACTACAAAAGGTAGACACCCATTGCTGCTAATATTTTTATCTTTTATCGCAGTCATTTCTCACTAATACTGAATAATTAGAACCTGTTAAAAATGATGCCTTTCCACAATGCAGGAGTCTTCAATCTGTATATTCTGTTCGTGATTGGTTATGGACAGCATTTGTATATACAGCAATGGTTGATTATCCAACCGCATCCAATTTTTTGATGCCTTTACCTGCTTATCCCATTAAAGAGGTAATCTCTCCCTTCATATTATCCAACCGAATCCAATTTTTTTTTTATAGCAAAAAAAAAAAAAAAAAGAGAGGTAATCTCTCCCTTCATATTATCCAACCGAATCCATTTTTTTTTTATAGCAAAAAAAAAAAAAAAAGGTAATCTCTCCCTTCATGTTCTCTTGTGACAATAGTTGATGAGACATACTAAAATAACAAAGAAATAACATGAAAAAGTTACATGGATGATTTGTAACTGTACTACTGGTTAACTATCAGGAACCTATACCCTCAACTTTTAGAGAGGATTCAAGTATTACAGTTACACATCAACTATGCAAACTTTTCCCTTTGTGTGAGATAATTCATATTTTTTTTTTGGGGAAACATGGAAAGATGTTAATTCTTGTTAATTAACTAATATATCCTTATTCCATAAAAAAATGATTTCATGCATATTAGCCTACATAAGATATCAGGTGGAAATTCACATCTTACATATTTGAGGGATAAAAGATATTGGTGTATTTCTTATGGAATATCGAGTCGTGGAGGAACATCTCCCTTTAAGTTCGCCGTATGCATTTAATTTATATTCTTTCTGTGAAAACCACTAGTGAAAATGTGTTTAGTCCCATACTGACTATGTACTAGATAGATCTTAAATATCTATATAAGATCAAAAATTCAAACAATATCTTTTAACTGATCTTTTTGAGTGTGATCCTAAATTATTACTCCTATGCTTGATAGTAGAGTAAATAAATTTATAAAAGTTTTCTAAGCAAATGACTCACTCTAAACTTATAGATACAACATGAAAGCTTCAAAATTCCTTTAAATTAATTAATAATTGATAATTTTTCTTCTAGCATAGAAACATATATTATCATGTGGACTTTGGAAGGCCACACTGCTCAAGTAATATAACTCTTGGTTTCTGTTAGGTAGAAAGCCGAATTTCATTTGGCAAACTGTGAGGGTTTCATATGATCTCTTTTTGGATTGAAAAGTTTCATGTGAGTACTCCGTGCCTTTTTCTTTCTCATGAAGATGTGCAGGATTATTGATGGATTCCCGCAAGGGGCAAGCAAACTTACCAAGGTGTTTTCAGCTGCAAGCTTGTATTACAACTATTCTGGTGATCAATCATGCTTTGATATAGAAAATGGAACCGATCCTCATGGTCTCCATGGATGGGATTGGCAGGTAGAACCCTCTTCTTTTATAATTCTTTTTTAATATATTTAAACTTTTTTTCAAGAAATCCACATACTATGTGTTTTATTTTTTAAATTGATATTATTACTACAAAATTCATGCTATTTGTGATAACAGAATTGGTCACGAAAAGTTAAAATCTCATCACTAAAAATATCGATATTTAGGTTTTATGTATACCTTCATGGCTAAAAGCTTTTGTGACAATAAGTTTTATGTATACCTTCATGGCTAAAAGCTTTTGTGACAATAAAGAGACTATCGTCACTAAATCTCAAAGTTGCTCACGACAATACTTTGTTGTCATCAAGTATGCTTATTTTTATGATAAAAAGTATTGTCATTAGGAGATATATATTTTGCCACATACATGCATATATAACTCATTCTCATGGTGACGAGGTTCTATTGTTTGGTGACAAAATAAGTGATTACAAAGTCCAAATTCGGTGATCATAAGACAATATCTGTTGTGACAAAAAATATTTTCATAGTATTTATTAAATCTGAACTATAGACTCATCAAACCCGTCTCTCTAACCACTCCACTAAATTAGGCTCATCTGGCAGACTCGATCGGGGTGGCCTAGTATCTATAGCAATTTTGATGAAAGCTTTTAAATATGCCTAAGTCCAAGATCCTGAATGACATAATATGTCCCCTGCACCGCAAAACTCTAATTCTCATTGACCACCTAAGTCCTTGTACAAATGTAGGAGGCTTCATGCACATAACAAAATATGATTTGAGACATAGTTAAATGTAGAAATGTGCTTTCCAAAGTTGTTATTGGTTCTACAGGCATGCACAGAGATGGTCATGCCCATGATATGCTCTAATGAGAGCATGTTCCCATCATCGAGCTATGATTACGATGAATTCGGAGATGAATGCATGGCAAAGTATGGAGTTCGACCAAGACCCCATTGGATCACTACAGAATATGGTGGCAATGTTAGTGCTCTCTTCCTTCTACACATCCAATTTATCATTGTTTTATTTCAATAGTACAGATCTCAAAAAAGGAAAGGGTGCATGCTCTACAAAGAAATATTAAACCTCTTAAAAGATTACATCACAGAATATATACTATGATGAACCAAGAAGTAGTTTTTAATGCTTCCTTGGATGGTATCATTCGTTGTCATTTGGATGAGGGAAAGGGATTTGACTCTGGTTGGAGTCATCCGGGTAGCAGGTAAGAAAGCAGCAGCAGCAGCAACGACAATCACATAAGCTTGCACATCATGTAATAGGTTGTTAAATCTACAAGATCCTCTATATGACCATTGTTAGCATGCAAAGCCATAGGATTTTTTTTTTTTTTTTTTTTAATTTTTAGAGAAAACTTACGAAAATTTCAGATTGTTATGCTTAATGGTCGTGGTGCAACAGAGAATCGATGCAGTACTTAAGAGATTTGGAAGCAACATCATTTTCTCTAATGGAATGAGAGATCCTTGGAGCAGAGGAGGGTAAGCAATTTTTCCAGAAGAGAAATTTGCGAACTTTAAGGCCAGCTTTAAATCTTTTATATATGCTTAAATCAAGATTTGGCTGTTATAGTCGGTTTCATAACTTGATACCTTGGCATTAAATGCAGGGTGCTCAGAAACATATCATCTAGCATCATCGCCCTGGTCACTGAGAAAGGTGAGCATCAAATGATCATAAGATCTTTTTTTCCCCTCATTTTTGGTTCTTTCATAAGTATGAGCAACTATAGCTTAGTTTTGCCTTGAATAAATCTCCAAATATTTTGACCCTCATTCTTAGACCTCAATTAGGTGCTCCAGGTAATAATTAATGAAATATCTCCTTGTCTTGCAGGGGCTCATCATCTAGATCTCCGATATGCCACAAAAGATGATCCAAAATGGCTTTTAGAGCAAAGGAAACAAGAAATTGACATCATCCAATCTTGGCTAGATCAGTATCATATAGATTTCAAGGAATGATTAATGATCATATAGATTTCAAGGATTATTTAATGATTTAAGTGCCATTGAAGCATTAAGATGCAAATATTTGAATAGGACAGAATAGATGAAAAATTGTACTTCTCGCAAGTACTCAAAAGAACATACAGCTGATATGATATTTCAATTGTAATAATTTCCCACACAAACTGGTTACATGAGATATTCCCACATGGAGATTGAACCAACCATGCAGGCAACGTTTAATCTCTCTCATGAAACTTGGCTTGGATTTTGGTAGCTGTTCCATGTTGAAATCTATGTTGCTCCTTGAAATAGATGTTGAAATCACCTTTTTTTTCAGCCGTTGTTTAGCCTGGAAATTTAGCCTTCTCATTGTGGGAATATTTAATTTATGTAACAAAGTTTGCTGACCCTCTCTGTGAACTTGGCCTCCTGAGAGATTTTGAACTGTCACACTAACGAGAATATTGACATAACTCTAAATGCAAGGCTCATTAACTTTGGGTGAAAACTCATTCATGGTTTATACCAGGCAACTCTTTGCTTCGGTGCAAAATGGTAGGTAATGGTTATCTACCACTTTGTTCCCTCTAGAAACCATACGCTAATTGAGCCACTCCAGCATCCATGGCACAATAGTAGCAGATGAGCATATCCATTTTCTCTTGGACTGCATTTCTTGAACTTACTAAACATTAGTTCTTTGCTGGTCTCCTGAGAATCTAACACTTCTAACCACAGTGCAGCCATTAGCCTAATCCATCCATTATCAGTCATCAATGTCGAGTTCATCGACACTTAGTATCACTGCCTGCAGCATCAATTGGAGACCACCTGTCACCAATTGTCACAGGTTCCGTGTCTAAGAATTATTAAGCAAAAAGGAAATTTCTGGATTTAAACAAAGAATGTAAGATCAGTGACAGTTTTTTTTTGTCGAAAAAATTTCATAAAAAAGTGATGGGAAAAATGAGAATAGTGAAAGTCGAAAATTAAGAATGTAAAAGAATTAATGTGTTGCGAGACTATTCACATTAAGAATGAGAGCGGTAACAACTGCAATTGTGGCAACATCAGCACCTATAAACATCAATTATTCATTATGCAACACTTCATAAGCTATCCTTGGACAAAAAAAAGTCAAGCTTTTGATTACTTCTCGAATATTTGTTTAATAACTCAAAGGAAATTCTAAGGAATTGTAATCATAAATTTTGAGTCTCTTTTTTTCTTTTTTCAATTTGGCCTATGAGAATATTGTAACCGTCCTCCGCCAACTAATATTCCACCATAATACTAAGTGGTCTAAATCTTTGATGGTAGGGAACAGAACAATTAGTTCCAAATTATATAGAGAAGTTGCAACAAACAATGTCAAAATTCTGATGCTCCAACATGATGACCAGTCCATTTCACCTATACAAACAATAATTGTTGATTCTATCATAAAGGTCCACATTCCAACATTTTAACGCAAAAACCCACCAACTTCATCAAATAGTCATTTGATAACACGTTTGAATATCCTAGAAAAGAAGCAAAGGTAAACTAATGCGACAACTGTAAATAGCACCCTTGACAGAGGGACTGCATAACAGCATAAACAAAGTTTAGAAATAATGTACAAAACCTATCACCAATGAACCATCAGTTCTCAAACTGAAGAGTTTCACTTCCATATTAACATTCACATCCGAAATCTCCATCCATGAATTTGACATCATTAAGCTCCTGCAAGACACAAAATAATGCATTTAGCAACGTAAAAATTATCTTCTGTGATTTATAGAGAGATACTATGCTAAATCTGAAATCAATAATATCTAGCTTTTTAGATTTGGAATGAAATATGCCTAACAGAGAAGTGAATGGTGGGAATCTTGGTGATACAAATTTTGACCACAAAAATTCAAGTGGTTCCCAGAATGTAAAAATGTTTATATCTGGTTGTTTAGATATAACTCACCATCACTTTCAGGTTTCTAATTGTATGCATGTCTTGCTCCCATGTTCTAATGTCAGTATGAAATGGGATATATGAAAAGGAACACAAGCAACAAGTAACTCAAGTTCTTGCACACACTACAAGACCCTAGAATCAACAATTCATGCCCAACTAGTATATTGTGCAGTTCAAATTTTTATGTGTAGTTGCAAGAAATATTCTTTTTTTCACTAATTGATGGCAAGTTGGCAACTGAAGATAAAGCTGGAGATAAAAATCAGCAAATAACACAATATGCAGCAATTTTGAGATGACTAGTGTAAGGGAATTCTTCTGTTTGGGGAAGTAAAATCCTCATCCTAAAGATGCATGTTATGATGCACCCTTTTCTCGAAAAAACAAAAAAAATAAAAAATAAAAAGATAAATCTTATGCCACTTTAGACTTTTTTCCAGGTTTTAAATGTGTGTAAAGTGAACAAAAGTAGGATCTCAATCTACATTTGCTAGTGTCATGCAGTAGAAATGGCTCAGTAAGCCTCATCTCACTTGAGTCATTGGGCCTTTCTTTAGGTTGTACATGATCTGCACTCTTCCCCTTTCAATACCCTTATTCTCATATATAATTTAGCAGGTTCTAGTATAGATCAAGTCTCCTCAGCTCTGCACCCAATGAACTTCTTAATCACTTCCATATTCTGTATACTGACTAATGGAAACTAACATTTCGTGGTGACATATTATGTTTGGAGCACCACTATGTTCCTCTTTTAAGCACAAATGGTTGGTAGGTTAATTTTATACTCAGGGCAAGCTGTATTGCATAGACACAATCTTGTGTCAGATCCAAGGTTCACCATCTCGGTATTGGACCTTATACCAATCCCATTCTATTACAGTGCTGGTATGTGGTATAGTACGATAAGACTCGGCATACCAAATGTCAATACGGTACAATACCCATATGTCGGTTTGATCCCGATTGATATGGTATGTCCCATCCAATATAGTGTCGATCGGTATAGCAAACCTTGGTCAGATACGTATGCATATCTAAAGTGTCTCATTCAGCAAGAGGAAAAAGAAAAGTAGATGAGGGAATACATCAAAAAACACAATGACGTGACTACAAAATATATTAGCTTTTTACGTTATAAAACTGAAAATGCACTGAGGTGTTTTATCTCCTCCTATATAAATATAACAAAGCACCACTTTCTTGGTGCTAAATTATTGATAAGTTATTTGCATCGAAAAACAATAAAAATTCAAAATCCTATTCTTGATTTCATAAGTTTCAATACTTTTAACTTGTTTATGTGTTCATCAAAATGTGTCACATTAGTAAATTGATGATGCCTGCAAGATCTTAAAGAGTGGTGATATATACAAGATTGCAAATCTAAAATATACAATGGTTTGTTTGCCATATATAGTTAGAATTAAAGGGTTTAGCATCAAGAGCAACCAAAAGAAACATTAGCAAGCTATATAGAAAATTATCATCTAAATGCTTTAAAAAAAATAATAAAAGTTCATTGTTGTATGGCTTACTAAAATTTTTGTTATCAAGGTACATGTTTCACACTCCGAAATTAGTTAAAAGAAACAAGAGATAAAGCACTTCACAAAGTTCTGCAATACCTCCATCATTGACCAAGCTCCAAGAGCAAAAGAAGCTCACTTCTAATGTAATGTGCTGGACTAACTGCTGGAAGCATTCAGCTATCCATCAACCTTTAAAATAACAATCAAAAGTGTTCTTAAGTATCTGAACCAACACACCTCGCTGAAATGTCAATATGTACACTTTGAATTAGGTGACAGTCCAGGTATTGCTGGTTTGCCTTTTCAGGACCTAACCACAACTTGGGCTCAGAAAATAAAATAATCCAAATTAATTATGGTAAGTGATCTGCGGATGAATCTTTGCCCTAAACTATAGACGAAATTTCTGAAACTATTGAGGTGAAAATTCAAAATGATTGATAAGGCATCATCTACCAGTTGACCAAGTATGATAACAGAATATCTCAGAATGAAGAGCAGCATGTGTCTCTAATATATGCCGTGAACAATTCACATTCCATAAACTAACAATGAAACTGGAACATACTATAGATAATGAAAAGAAAAAATATAATAAAAGAAGATATTCCTCCAAGTTTCAACTTTTTCAGGACATTTTCGCATCACACACACACTCTCTCTCTCTTACAACAGATGCAGGCTGAAAAAATAAAATGCAAGACAAGGTAATGTAGCAGAATCGTTCTATAATATATATTCTGGTCCCATTATTGGCTATCTATCAACACAATTTTGATATTTCCGACCTTTTAGGAAGGAACAACAATTCTGCTTGTCTGATACCCCAACCACCAAATGCCCAAGAAAAACAACATGGAAACTGTATCCTTCAGCAAAATATAGTTTCTGATTTGTTTGGCTCACCAAAATGTGTATCAATCTGGAAACCTTTTTTTCCGATACTTAAGAGAAAACTGAACTTTCATTCACTGCTGAGAACCTCCAGAAAATGAAATATAGGATCAAAGACCCTTTATGAGAAAGAAAATGAGCATCACTTCTCTATTTTTCATTTCTTTTCCCAATTATATATAAAAAAAAAATATCTTTTCTATAAAAAAAGATTTTTATTTTCTTTTCTTTTTTTTCCACAGGTTTCCTTGCAGCTAAAAATACCCTCACATTAGGTTCTCCAATAATCTACATATCATTTGCACAGCTGATCCTTAGACTACTAGAACGAAAAACACATAACAATAATTACAACATAGCGAGTGCAACCAACCAAAGGCATCCTGAAATTCACCATCCCTAACATGGTTATCCACATGCACAACCATCAAAACTCATAACTACTAGCATGCATGCACTTGGAATAATGATTTGTTAACCAATAAGTTGTTCAGGCTTGGACATGGATATGAGAACTGGATCCAGATAGATGACCAAAAATCTGACTCAACAAGTGGAAAAATAAAAGGAGATATTGGAATACTAAATGCACAGGAAAAAAAGTAATCTTAATTAATAAATAATTTATATTTAAAAATAGTTTAAAAATAAATTAGTAAAAGATATTGGATCAAATGTATTATTTGTTAAGGTCTTCCAACATGCACATTCCTTATTCACATTTCCTAATTAGCTGAAGAATTTCGGGAAAATGATATTTTGCAAAGCTATTTTAAGATCTGCATTCTTGACCAATCTCTAAAGTGAATAAAAGCTTACTTTTAACATTACTCTACTGAATTTCAATACTAAAAAAAACATTATTACACTGAATTAAAGTGACTGTTGAAGTCCCACTCTGCACTGATTTTCAATGCTGCAATTAAACATTTACACGAAAGTATCCATATCTGATGCACACTCTATTTATATACATATCCAATATGGGTTCTAGAAGCTAGACACGCGTATCTAGTTAATAAAAAATAAAAGAACATCCATCAATCATTTAAGATAGCTCCGGTTATCTCCTCTTCCCATATTCAACCATATCCTAAAGTTTTAGTTAAGAAAAAGATATGGACTAATATGTATTTTTTCTATGTAAAGGGGAAAAAAATTGATCATAATTCATACCGGTTTAATCATGGCATTCACAAGTCCATCATAGCTGCAATCAGTAGAGTTAAAATCACAATGCGACTTTGTGCTTTCCAGTGCATCTTCATCCTTGCAAGTCAGCTGGCCATCAGCTCTTGACTTGTCAATACTGCAGTCTTGTGCAAGGCCTGGAGCATCAAGCACTGTTTGATCAATCACATCTGTGTCCATCTTTTTATTGCCAATGCCATTGCTCAATGTCCGATTAGGAATAGGATTAGAGCTACAGTTCTGTTTCCGATCCTCAAATTTCTGTTTAGATTTGTCTGAGCTTCCAAAGTCTGATAACTTTGTGTCTTCGTTAGCACCTATTGGAATGGGCATCATGCTCCTACCAACTGAGCTGACTTGGCCATGCACATCATTTCCTATCACCAAGTCATGCATATGTGCTACTGAAACATGGAGAGAAGGTTGACAACAAATATCACCATCCATATTTGATATAATTTGAGAAATACTGGCTCCAATGTTGTTGGTAGAAGAACAGTTATTACTAAAAGGGACACTTATAGGCAAAGTGCTTGCACAATAATCAGTTGATGGAAGAGCATCTTGCCAAGTGTCATCCCATCTAACAAGATCAGGAAAGTGAGAAGAGTCCCCAAAACAATACTCAAAAGGGTCTAAGCTAGAGGAAGGCATTCTAACAGAAGAATAACTGCCTGATTCCCCAGCCTGCGTCTGCCCCTTATTTGCTTGTACTGACAAAGTATTGTTTGTCATATTAGCAAAAGAGTTGCTGAAAACACCATTGGTCGGTCCACTGCCAGACAAACCAGAAGGCAATATGTTGTTTGCTTCCTGCACTACCCTGAGTTGTTGCAGCTGACCTAGTCCCATAGAAGTTGGCATCCCCTGAATTGAATTTCCTTGATGGTTTCCTGGTTGACTAATGCCCTGAAGCTTCCTGAGATCATTAAAAAGATAGCTTCTGGTGTTCTGGGTGCAGCCAAGTTGAACAGTCTGAGAAGGTACCAAACCATGCATTCCAAATGCAGTTGAACTATTCATTGTACCAAGTAATCCATTTGGTTGAAAAGATGCAAGAGTTGGTAGCTGTCTAGATCCCCTCAGTGTATGAAAATTTCTAAAACCATCTAATGAACTCATATTAATATAGGAGTTTCTACCTCCTAAAATGGTGGCCATGTGAGTTTGCTGGTTTGCCACAGTACTGAGCCTTTTCAGGTAGAGCCTGTACTTCTGCAAGCACAAGATGGAAGATTCAGCTAATTAGCTTCAGAGCAAGAAAACAAGGATGTAACAAAGAACTGATGATAGGCAGGACACGGATGTATTTCCAAAGGACAGCCTGATTTGATTATCTTAAACATTAGCAGTTTACCCTTGCTTAAACTATGGCTTGCACATTCTCTAAGCTTTTAAAAGGAATTTATCAAATGGATAAGTAGATCCATTCACTAGAAGTAATTATCAAGAAATTACCAAGTAGGTCCTTACTGGCTTGTGTTAAAGTCTTAATCAGTTTTACCTGGACACTTGTATCTAGCTCAAAAAAACTATGTCGGATACGTATCCAAATCAGATATGTGTGAGACTCTGTTTACAGCTTTTAGAGATCTGTGGAGAGCTGGACTCATACCAACAATAAGTCAACCCTCCATTTTGATGTTAGACGTGAGAAAGATAACAGACATATATACTGAAAGACTTACAGACAATATCTTCTAATTTAAAAATATAATTATATATTATTTAAGTAAAACCATCTTCTATCCTAAACATCTTCATATCTTCATTTTTCCCTCTTGCTGAGTCAGACACTTGGATATGTGTCCAAACCTAGTTCCCATGACCATGCCTATGCAACACTGGTGTAAATGGCTTCCAATCAAAGTTGTTTTAGTGTTAAAATTGTGTCTGGCATATTGAAATTAAATATTCAAAATGACGTAATGCATCCTCAAATAATGTACCATATATTAGAGAAAGAATTGTATGCTAGCAGTTGAATGAAGATGAAAGCCTTGCCTGTAGATGGCTTGCAACATTTTCTCTTGTTAGCTTCTCAACATTCATGAGACTGAGTATCTTCTTGGGTACAGCCTCTGTTATCAGAAATAACAAAAGCAGCTTACTACTAAAGAGGCAATGGCATTTAGAAAAGCATGGCACTAATCCAAGCAAAAGGTTGATAAATGTATTATAATGGGAATAGAAGCATTATGACAAAGGCATGATAATGGAAATGCAACATTTATGCTTTCCCTTCTACCAAACGGACTGCATTATCAATTGAAAGCTCTTACTGTCAATGCCCAATTGATTAACTGCAGCAACAAATTTGCGATGCAGCTCAATGGACCAAACGACCCTTGGCTTCTTCTGGGTGGAGGAATCTTCATTCTCATGTGTGTTTTCTTCAGAATCTACTTCATCTTCTTCCATCTGACCCTTCCTCTTCCTGTTAAGCTCATCACTACGATCATGAGGCCCCTGCACACCTTCGGAATTAGGAAGTTGGGCCTTCAGACTACTCTCCCCTTTATTCTGATATCTTGAATATAACTTTTTCCTCCTAACCACATGCTGCCAAATGTTCTTAAGCTCCTCAATCCGGATGGGCTTCAACAGATAGTCACAAGCACCATGAGTTATCCCCTTCATCACAGCTTTGGTATCACCATTTGCAGACAGCACTGCATCGTAAATTAGCACAGTTCAGTGACTTTATCATCAGTTGCCTTTCAGAACACATGCAATCAGAAGAAAAAAAAAAAAAAAAAGCAAATAGTGGGTAAATAAAGAATCTCTTTCAAAAGTTCCAACGTAACCATTCAGTGCTTTGTAATTTCATATATTCTCAGGAAAAATGGTGTCTTTTAATCACAAAAAGATAATAATCGAGGAATTCATTTTAATCAGGAAAACAGGAATCAGGATAGTATTTGGCACTTACTAATAACAGGGAGGTCCATTTCGAGGCCCACAAGCTCCAAAAGCTTGAAACCATCCATGTCTGGCATGTGGACATCACTGATAACCAGATCAAACTTGTCTTTATTCTCCCTCAACAGCTTCAAAGCAACGATTGCCTGACTGGTTGTTGTAACTGAAGGAAAACAATCCACGTCTCTTTAATAAGCCTCACTTCTTTTCTCAAAACAAAAACTTATCCTTCTTTCGACTCATAGGAATAGTCACATTAAAAATCCAAACTTTCAATGAGAACAGCCCAAAAAAAGATAACAAAAAGAGAAGTTCATGAAAGAAGGATGAGGACAGTCTCAAATACCATCAAAAATTACATTTTTTTTTGCAGCAAAAAACTATAGTACGGAAACCAACCAACAGTTATACATAGAAACCCAAAAGGAAACAAAAGAAAACAGATTAAAAGAGAACAAACCATCATAATGGCAGCGCAGGAGAAGATTCTCCAACAACTTGAGGCAAGTGGAATCATCATCGACGGCGAGAACGCGCATGCCCGCAGGGAACTTGTCTATGGTTTCCGCTTCCTTCCCCTTGCTTCTCCCGCTCTCTTCTACTGTCATTCTTCCACTCCAAAGAGCAGTAGAGGACCAGCAACCAAAACCTTGGCAAGTACCTAACACCAATGGAAGAAATCCCGAGGATCTCAAAAGCACTATAGCCTTCTCAAATCCTACAACAGAAAACGGTCAAAGAGAAAACACTGGGAAAGAAGTCAGAAGCTGCTAAGAAAAAGAGGAGGGAGAGAGGGAGCAGATATGAAGGGATTCGTAGGAGTTGAGGTGGTTTGGCAAAGGAAAGGAAATATTTGAGGGCTAAGGGAGGAGGTCGAATGAGGAAAAGAGCAACAGAGCTTCCGATTGGGTGGAATGAATGGAGCGGACCGAATGCATGCACCCACAAAAATGGAAACTTTCCTTCCTTGTTTTATTTTAAGATTTATTTCTTAATTTTCTGTGTGATTTCAATTAACAAGAGAGGTAATTTCGAGGAAATCACGGAAAATTAGAGGAGATAAATGAGGAGGAAAAAAACGTAGGAGGAGTAGGCTTTGCCTTCACTTAATAATTATTTGACTTTTTTTTAATATTATGATGCTGTTTTTTTATTTATTATTTTTATTGTAAAGTTATACGTATGTAGATACGATGGTATGCACCACCCAGTGAATGCCTCCATGGAAAGGATACCATGTCAACCCACTATCTACGTTCATAAGACAACCAACTAAGCTTAATGGGTAATTAAGCTTCTACTATCATCTTTTCTAATCATATGATTATTAGCAATAATGTGGTGCACGTGAACATACATAGTTATGAGAAAAAATACTATAAAAAACACCAAATACTATGATTTAGTTATTGTGGAGGGTTTGGATTTTGGTAGCAATTTGGTTATCATTGTAAAACAGTTGAAAAAAAAAAAAAAAGGGTGAGTTATGAAATAGGTTTGATCTTATTTGGAAAAGAGGAGAGCATGGATAGTAGTTAAGAAAGAGGGAGTAAGTAAATTATTTTCAACATAAATAGAAAAAATATTTTTGGTATAAAATTTGGCAGGGAAATGAAAAGATGATATTTTTTTATATCAAAACTGTTACTTTAATATATAATATGGATAATGGTATAGATACAAACACATATATATGTATTTATGTATGCATTCATGCAAACGAGCATGTATATGTGTGCACATTATGTTTCATAGGAGTGTCCTGGCATCACTGTTCTTTTTTACAATAAAGATAGGATGCTTGCGTTATTTGTAACGGTTTTGTCTCTTCTTCTTGTCCTATATTAACTCTCCCACATAAATATATGTACACGTGTCATAGGAGTCTCTTTAAACCTTTCTTTTTATTTTTAATGAAGACAATGTGTTGATTTTGTTTATCATCATTGGTAGAATGATATATAAGAAGATCATTAATAATAATTTTATCTCCTGCACTCGTCTACACTAATTCATCCTCAATCTTTCTCCTCTCACTATTTCATCTAAACTAAGATAAAAGCTCAAATTCATCTAACCAATATCCGATTATTCGTGCATTTATTATTGAGAATATAAGTGGAAGATTATAACATAGGTTTATTTATTATACTCGAGCCATTGGCATCCCCAAGGTATTGAGAAACCTATCATCATTCCTGCAATTTGCTACATCTAGTGTGAGTAAGCTTATGTGTGAGGTGAAAAATTGATAGTAAGTTCTTTAAAAGGTGGTGGCCAAGATTGGTATGTGAGCGGTAAATTAAAATGGTTATTTTTATGGATTAAAAAATTATTAGTATTTGAGTAGATAAAAATAGTAAAGATTTTTTATTAAGTAATAAACGTAATATATATTTTTGACCGATTTCCTATTAGTTGAAGCTCTGGAGTTAATTGGATAAGTGATATTGATACCCGAGGTCATATTCGTTGGAGGTCATGTGTTTGAATTCCATTTGTTTAAATAATTGAATTCCAAGCTCAATTATCATTGTCATTTGAATGTCAAACTGCATACATTCGACTAGGTCATAATACTTCACCCCCAAAAAAAAAAGAGATTATAATATGTGCTATGTGCATGATCATAGATGGCTATAATCACCTAATCTAATTAAGCTTTTCTTTTCTTTTCTTTTCTTTTCTTGAATATGTGCACTCTTAGTTTGGGAGTTGTACTTCTTCTGTTCTCCCATGAGTAAGAATCAAAAATTAGAGGTATTTATTTAACCTAATAGTAGATATTAAAGGCCAAAAGCGGGCATTGAAATTGTCATAACACATTGATTTGGATACAATAGAGCTTGCTATTAAGATTTAGCACGTCAAAAACATCCAAACTTCCGAAGAAAGTAATATTATCATTGTATATGGTGATCTAAGCAAGGGAAAAAGAATTGGAGGATAAGGATACCTAACTAGATTTTGCATTGCATAGAAGACATGAATATCTCATATGTGTCTTCTTAGCTAGCTCTTCAACAAAAACTAAAGTTTAGGGTGACACTGCAGCACAAACAAACTTCTTTTCTTCCTCATCCGTAAGCTTCTGATCACCATTAAGACATGCCAAGCTTAATATAAATATAAGCTATAAAATTCCATTGCCTGGATTAGGCCAACGAGTGATTAATCCGTATAGAAGTTGATAAAATATTATATGCAAAATGTCTTTATCACATTTTTTTCAAAATATCATTTTCATGCTGTAAAATGTCCAAGATGAACACGACATTGTGTGCAGGTTGTCAAGTATTGCACTTTAGTCAAATGACATCCATCACCTAATTTTGACAACAACATTAGCCTTCATTTCTTCCGAGACCCCTACCATCTAGACCATCTTTGGCATCTTTTAAGAATGCCCCTACATGTCACCGCCACCTAAGTGTCAGCAAGTCCAAGCCCTAACTAATGCTTCCTCTCAGCTAGGTTCATATCATGCATGTCTGCTATCCATTGCCTTGGCTCTTTTTGGTTCCTTTCATAACCAGCCAATGAATTCTACAGCCATGTACCTCACTTATTAAAGTTTTTAAGGCCCATTAATTTGTTGTGGTGTAAAAGATGAAGGAATTTGTGACAATCAAGCATCAAATATCCAAATGCAAAAGACCTTTTGATGGTACAAAATGGAAACTTTGATATGATAAATAGGAAGAGAAAAGAAGTCCACAAAGTGTCACCCCATTCAAGGGTACTTAAATAACCACCCGGTTCTTTGGATGAGAGAGAATGGACAGCGTCCACATCAATTCCGCCAAATCTAAGCAAATAATGACAGTTAAATTCTAATTATTCAAGATTTCCTTCCATAATTTCCCACTTTAATGCAGCATTAAAGTGCACACTCGCATGATGATTATTTTTATTTAGAATGGTAATTATTTTTCCCTACATGACATTTTTTTTAATCCTTTTTATGTATTTATTAATTTATTTATGCAGCACTCTCACAAAGCTGTCCATGCAATATAATTCCATGAATATATTACTACAAAGTTTACCTCCTTTAAACTGCTTGCACGCCTTTGCATGATCCATTTTAAGCAGGGGTTGGGTCAGATACATGTAGATCACTTTGCACAATTGTTATCATTTGTGTCTCAAAGAAATCAGTGATTACTTTCTCAAAGTGCCCAACCTTTTTCTTTTCGTCATTTTTAAATGCTGAAACTTTGCATAAAGACTACGTACGGCAGTTATTATTCCCTTGTTTAAAATATTTACTTATATTTTAGATTCTTGTGTTTGGGCATGTCAGCATGAACATATTATTTAATTGCATGGATTAAGGTGAGCCACGAAAGGAAACAACCCAAAGGCTATAAATCAGCAAAAGATAAATTTAAAAAAAAAAAAACCCCAAAATCCTGCATGCTCTACGAGGAGGACAACCAACAGCACCTATACGGCTACACTCAAAATTTTTTTTTAGATAGATAAATATTATAAAAAAAATTGATCAATTTATTTATCAATCAATTTATTTATATTTTTATATTTTTTAAATTATATATTATATCATATCATATTATATTTATATAATAATATAATATAATTATATATAGTAATATTTATATGATAAAAAGTGTTATAAAAAATATAGATAAATCTTAGTAACTTACTCGATAAGATATTAATGGAAAAGAACAAAGATAATAAATTTCAGAATAATTATCCAATGTCAAAAAAATATAAATAAATTATTTTTTTATCTAAATATTATCTAAAAAAATTTATCTTGAAAAATATAAATTTTTTAATAAATTTTTTTTTACCCTCCAAACACCAGCCCTAGTTTCTAATGTGATTGTTACAACAGCATTTCCCTGGGTGAAATATGATGATATATGGTGCATGATGTGTGTGAAATGGGTGTTGGCACTAGTGAGTCTAATTAGGAATTCTCCATCTGATTGATAAAATCTTGTATGTTTCAATATAAAATCAAGCATTTTGGGTGAATAATTATAAGCCACTGTATTCATATTCACTGGAAGCACTAATCTCGACATATGTGCAATGGATACTGGTTACAGAGTCGAGCATAGTAATTATACAATGATTAATTTCTTGAAATAAATCATTAACACTTGGAGTTACTTTTAACCAAATCTTATGTATGTACAATGCATGTATTTTATTTAAGGAATAATTGAATGATTTTTGAGACCGCATCAATTAAAATTGTGGAATCGTTATCCTCCTTGCTTTAGAA
The DNA here is from genome assembly GCF_000442705.2 of Elaeis guineensis. Lineage (NCBI taxonomy): Eukaryota > Viridiplantae > Streptophyta > Magnoliopsida > Arecales > Arecaceae > Elaeis > Elaeis guineensis. The sequence goes on from NC_026002.2 coordinate 16,859,423, forward strand.
ATTGTGTGAGGCAGCCGGAGAGGCCAATCCATTTGGAAAAAATAAATGAATAAATAAAGCAGCAAATTAGAGAGAGAAACAAAGAAATGCTATCTCTCAACTATAGTATCAATCATGCATGGCTCAGAGAGGTAGGGTGGGATATCATGACTTCACCAACGTACCAATATAAGACTCATTCAAGGAGCTGGCATTATACTAGTAAATATATAATGCTAATTATTTGGCACGTAACGCACATGCAAAAGTTATTTAAAAAATATTAATTTAGTCAATGTTATAAAGTTACACGTATGCATTTGGATTTGCAAGTGTCATTAATCCAAAATTTGTAAGCAGCTCTAGTATATTCGGCTGTTACAGAATATTAAGTGTAGCGTTATAAAATACTACTATTAAGTGTCATTAACTTTTTCTCTCTCTTTTTTCTTTGTTAAAAAACTTTCTCTTTGGATGATGGGTGGACTCCAAAGGATCTCCTTTTGTAACGGGAGTTGATCTTGTCAGGATGTCCTGAACCCTGATTGTCAGATAGCGTGCAAGCCCCTCACTCTAGCCCTCGTCAGGCATTACTGTTGTTCGACCATCGCCAATCTCTATTGAGCTATTTGTACTCTAGCTTAAGTCTGTATTTCATGATTTGATTAGTGGAGTCCCATACTGTTTTATTATGGAACTAAATTGATCTATGCAGAGGGTCTTAGATTGACAAGTTGTGACCACCCCACCATCGAGCTCACCTAGTCTTTATCGGGTATCTTTGAAACCCATCATTGATGACCTCTATTGTACAATCTTTGCACTAATTAAGTTCTTACTTTGTGATCTGTCGATTGAGCCATTCATTTTTGACTAACTCGGACCACCAAGCATCGCCATTCGAATGGTTTTACCTTTCTTTTTATACAAATCTTTTTATATTATCAATCTTGATTTTGTATGGAGATTAAAACATTTGGACATGAAGAAACTAGCAACAGGTTTCATGCTCTAGTTTCAAAATCAAGATAAAATCCAAACTCTTTAGTTATTCTAATTTTGAATCAAGGAATAATAGAAAAATTATGGATAATTCGAATATTGGAACTCTAAAATTAGAAAATCAACAAAAAATTATTTATTTATTATGTTGATGGTTAATGTAGATGAGTTGGATCTATGCTGATTTTAGATTAACCAAACATGTTAGGTATGGACTAGTAACTATTGTATGCGAGTTTGTCCTCCATAGAGGTGGGGTAACCTTCACACTCCTATTTCCTTTATTTTTCTGGTCGAAATAGGATAACAAGTTAAAGGCTGATTGGGGAATTATGTGGCGGACCATTGGCTGTTGCTGGAATTTAGAAGGATTGATGTTGGGTCCCAGCACCTTCAAACTTCAAGGGCATTCGGGAACAGGGGTGGTTGATAATTTACAACTTTGAAATTATAGGATCTGAACATTTCCAGTTTTAGGATTTAGAAACTCTATGCAAGAATTTTGTTTCTTTATTTAATTATTTGAAAATTTTGGACCTTTATATATTTTATTTGAGTTGGATTTCTTTTTTTATAATATTTTTTTAGCATTCACAGCATCATTATCTAAAAATATAATGAGCAAAAATCCTAGTGCAAGTAGAGCCGTAGGTTTGGATTCAAGAAGTGGTGATTAATTCAATACATTAGAGTGCTCTCACTTATTTAGGGCATGTTTGGATGTCTGTACCCAAAATTTTATGAAATTCGTAGGTTGGATCAAGACAACTAAGTCGGATTGGGTTAGGCTTATATTTATAAGAATCCAAAGAATTATTGTAGTGGGCCAAATCTCGTAGGGAGAAAAAAAGACCTCAAAAGGTTTTTTTTTTTTTTTGTGTGTCTCCCTGTAGGATTCAAATTGGCACTGTAATGATTCTTTGGGTATTTATAAAACTAGATTTAGTTCAGTTTGATTTAGTTAGTTATCTTGATCTAAATCATGAATTTCATAAAATTATAGATCCAGATATTCAAATAAATTGTTAGGCTGTATTAGGCTTATATTTATAAGAACCATAAAACTTTTGGAGTAGATCAATCCAAAACCTATAGGGAGAAAAACAGACAGGTATTTTATCTTTCCATGAGATTTGGATCAATATACTCTAATCCTTTATTTAGTACGAAGGATAGATTGAAAGAAGGATAGATGGAGAAATCATATATTTGACGAAATATAGAAGGATGAGTGGAAACGATTCTCCCTTCTGTTTGGTATAGAAAGAATGAAAGGGTAGATGGATGATATTTGTATAAAATTTTTACGAAACTATTCTTTGATAAAAATATTATTATTATCAATTTATAATGCTTATTTATACTAAAGAAATAAATAATGTATGAATTTATAATATTTATAATCTATAATTATATAAAAAAATTATATAAATATTTAATTTAATATATTTTTTAAATTAATTATTAATAAATTAATTATATAAATAACTAATTAATTTATAATTTATTTTAAATAATTAATTAATATTGTATAAATAGTTAATTAAAAATCATAAATATAAATGAAAAAATAAAAAATAATATATTTATTTAATCATAATTATGAAAATTATATACTAAAATTAAAATAATAGCTAATAAAATTTAATAATATATGATTAATAGTATATATAAAAATATCTATAAATAATATGAATGAAAAAAAGAAAAAAAATTATAGTTTCATCAAATAAAATTAATAAAGATAATTTTTTCAATACGAAAGTTCATCTTTCAATGCTTCGTCCATCTTTTTTTTCATCCTCTCAATTTGGGAAGATGCAAATTGATGGGTCAGGATAGATGGACAGTCTCTTTTTTTCATCCATCATCCCTGTAATTTTTTGAACCAAACGATAGATGGAGATCATCTATTTTTTTAATTCTATCCATCTATCCTCTCATGACCATAACCAAATATAAAATAATGGTTCTTTGGATATTTATAAAGATAAACTTAGTCTAACCTAATTTAGTTGATTGTCTTGCTTCAACCTATGAATTTCATGAGATTTTAGGCTTAGACATATAAAAAAGATTTTAATATTTTATACCAAATTTTTTTTTTAATTAATATTTTTTTTGGATACATAATTAATATCCTTCAATAGTAAATCACATAGGTGTATCAACATTCAACGGTTGCGATTCACTTCATCAGATGGACCTCTTTATTAGTTGCGCTAAAATAAGGGCGGAAATATCATCAACGGATGCCCTGGCGCACTACAAACGGCCAGCTGGTGCCGTTCGGACTCGTGTCCTTCGGACCTGGACGCGCCATTTTTGACCGGCCACGAATTTAGTTATACCTCTCCACTCGATGCGAGCCACGTGTCGCAATCGTGAGACGGGGACCACTTACTCACCCTTCACTTTTTTAACCCAGGTGCCCCTCGTCTCCTCCCCCAATATTTTTCCCCTCTCTTGTCCTTTTCCTCCCCCAGCCTCCGCCTCTCTCAGTCTCTCTTAGTCCCAGCTCCCGCTCAAGAATCGTCTTCAAGGTGGAGCTCATCGATTTCTTCTTCTTTGTTTGATATTAAAAGTAAGAATTAGATCCTTTTTCTCTCAAATGATTCATCCTAGTTTTCTAGGATCTCTCGATGAAATCTCTAGGCGAGCAGGGCGGTCATAAGTGAGGCCTCCAAGAATTCAAGAGTCCGGAGAGCTAGGGCTTCCGGAGCTGTTCTTGGATCGCTCGTTCTTCATTTATATGGTTTCACTTTTGATCTTTTGACATCGTGTCGATCCATGCATTAGATTTCGAGAACTAAAAAGGCGGCGGCGGCGGAGAGCATGGAGGCGTCGTCGTCGGCGGCGGCGGACAGCATGGAGTCGTCGTCGGCCACGAGAGGTGTAGGGATGGGGCCGCAGGGGCTGACGAGGCGGCCGTCGCGGAACGCAGTGACGACGACGGTCCCGACGGAGGTGTTCTACGACGAGGTGGTGCCGCCGTCGCTCGCTGGGATCGCCACCATTCTCCGCGTCGCTAGCGAGATCGAGCAAGAACGCCCTCGTGTCGCCTATCTCTGTGGGTACCCTGTCCGAGGGCTAGCGTTCTTACTGGATTTTTGGCTTCATAATTTCCGAAATCTGGCTCATTACATTCTTTTTTTTGGGTTTGTCTTCGTCGTCTTCTTACGTGAAGGTCGTTACTATGCGTTTGAGAAGGCCCACAGGCTCGATCCGAACTCGAGCGGACGTGGAGTTCGGCAGTTCAAAACCAATCTCCTCACAAGATTAGAGCGGGTGAGAACATCTTCTCCTCTTTCTCCCTCTCAGAAAATTTATTTTCTCAAATTGTATAATTGGAAAAGTCTGATTCAGCAGGTCGCCGTTTTTTTTTTTTTTTTTTTAGTTTTGCAAATATTCGTTTAATTACGTATTACTTTTATTGGATCTTGTAATTTATATGATGATATTCGCACTCCTCTGTATCCCTATCTCTCCCTTCGTTGTCCAAATACATTCTGGTCCGCGGACGGATTGCATGCATGCATGATGCAGCTATTTTTCCAGTTGGGGGGGCATTTTCTGAGTGTCTGCATGGAAATTTTTGTGCGGATATGAAATCTGCCGTCCACTGGCCTCTTGATCGTATCTTCTGCCCATAAATATCGATCATCGCCGGAGACCACTTTATTTGGTAGGGTTACTGTGACTTGACGGACGAGATGGTCTACTAGGGTGGAGTGGATGGTGGATCCACCTTCCGCATAGAAATTTCTATCCACGCCTTTGGATTGATTTCTTTGTAGTTTTAAACGTCGGGGCCGAAGTGGGGTCGCGGTCGAACATGTGGGCGTTTTGGTCATTTTGCAAAAACGAAGGTTCTATTCTCATCATCCCATGCTCTGTTTCTTGGGGTGGGATCTGATCACCACCTCGGTGAGATGAAGCTCAAGAGTTCGACTGAGGAACGCCGAGCGCCAGGCACTCGACGCTCGTTCTGTTATCTGAAGGCTGGTGGCGTCGGCGGGGCGAGAAGCTTTAGATATCCTTCGTCGTTTTCTATTCTTCTTCTCATATAAATTTTTTTTTCTGTAACTCTTCTTTTTCGGGATCACTAAGTGAACTTGTTTTAATAAATTAAGATTTGATTTTTTTTTTTCCTAACGGTTCTGTTATTTAAGAGAACCTCGTTTGTGTAAGGATTTTTCCGGTTAATAGGGGTTGCTAGAACTTGTTTTATCGCAATCTCGAAAATTTTGGTGCCTGATGTGCGTTGATTCTAGAGTACATAACGTTGAAGTCTGCAAATTCGCATAAGCATCTTGAGGTGATTTTGTTCATGTATTTGGAGGGTATTTTTTTGACATCATTCTAATGGTTGTAAACATTTTATTTTTGTTACAAACGAGGTATCTTTACCATAAGAATTTGCGTTATATAGACTCGGTAAACATGAAAAGTAAGGACTACGGCATGCAACGTGAACTTTCTACGGCCTGTATTTGCGGCAATCACGTAATAATCATGAACAATTTCCTTGAATTGGGGCTGCATTAACCTAATCTGAATCCGTGTTATAGGAAAATACGCAAAGTCTTGCTAAAAGGGTAAAAAGAACAGATGCCAGAGAGATTGAGAGCTTTTATCAGCAATACTATGAAAATTATGTCAGAGCTCTGGATAGAGGCGAACAAGGAGATAGGTATCTGTGGCTTACTGGCTTACAATGCTAACACTCTTAATGATGCTTGGGGTTTCTTTATTTTGATTAGATGTTTTATTTTGTGATCATTTCTTCTTTATAGAGCTCAGCTTGGGAAAGCTTACCAGACCGCTGGGGTGCTCTTTGAAGTGCTCTGTGCAGTCAATAAGAATGAAAAAGTTGAAGAAGTGGCACCTGAGGTTAGAACTCTGACTGTCAGTTTTGCTCGGCAAGAGTGCTAGTCAGTAGTATCTTTTGAATGCATGAACTTGTCTTCATATTGCTTTGCCATGTATCAGGCATAATAAGTAATGATGGAAAAATTTAAGCCTTACATGATTGTGTGCTTTGGTTTTAGTTATTTCTGGTGATTTCTGGAAGTTTTGCGAAATATACTTCTTTGTGGTTGAGCAGATTATTGCTTCTGCTAAAGAAGTTGAAGAAAAGAAGGAGATCTATATGCCATATAACATTCTTCCCCTTGATGCTGCTGGTGCTTCACAGCCCATCATGCAATTTGAGGAGGTATTACATGTTAGAAATAATCTGCCTCTTGCAGACTCCCTTGCTTGGCACGCTACCCTTGGTTTTTTATATCCTTCAGCCATCTTTGTGATAGCTTCTTCTTTTTCCCAGCAATAAACAAGTTTATTTTATTTTTATGATATTGTCTTTAACAGATCAAAGCAGCTGTGTCTGCTCTCAGGAGTACAAGAGGTTTGAGCTGGCCTGCTTCATTTGAGCAGCAAGGGCAGAAACCGGGGGACTTAGATCTTCTTGATTGGTTGAGGGCGATGTTTGGGTTTCAGGTATCCTGTCTAACGAAAAAGAGGCATTCCTAGAATACTTGTTTCTTGAAGAAGTTTTACTTTGTTCTTATTTTCTCTAAAACTCTCTCTCTCTCTCTCTCTCTCTCTCTCTCTCTCTCTCTATCTATCTATCTATCTATCTTGTTTTCACCAGAGAGATAACGTCAGGAACCAAAGGGAGAACTTAATTTTATTGCTTGCTAATGTTCATATGAGACTGACGTCCAAGCCTGAACTTCTTAACAAAGTAGGTGATTTTTTTTTCCCTCTTAAAATTGTTGTATTCATTTGAGCCCTATATCTTCTTAGACATATGTGAGTTGTGATGATTCTAGAATCTGAAAAAAAAAAAAAAAGAGGAGAAAATCCTCCTCTTTCATATAAAGTAAGCTTCTGATGGCTCCTTTCAATACCAATATCTATGGCTGCTTTATTGTTAACTGATCTCAATGCTGTCATGTTTCATTAGATGTCCTCAATACCAACTATCCTCATTATGAATTGGATACTTATCTCTTTATTTTTTTGTAGTGCAAGATTATTTAATTTATCTTGTAGATAATTTTTATGCATAGCTGGATTAGTTAATTAAAAAAATTTGCATTGTCATGTCACAACGAGTAAGCTGTGGCTGACCTTACCTCATGCTTGAGAGCAACATTTGGACTGAGATATGGGCCAACCCTATATGAGTAGCTACCAGTGAAATCTTATAACATAACCTCATAATTTGTTGATTTCTTTTGGCCTAAAGTTCTTTAATAGGAAACTCCATAGTTTGTTCCAGAATATGAATATGTGAAGTTGAATTGGCAGCTATGTGATGCACTAAGTGGCTTCAAGGCTTCTTCTGGATCAGCCAATTTTTGTGTCTTGCTAATTCTTGCTAGGTATGTTTCAAATCATGAGAAATCCAACAAAAATGATTAATATTATCACAAAAGCTGGAAAACCTGATCTTGACTCACATTAACTTTATTTCTGTACAAGTTTCACTTTCAAAGACCCAACCAACATTTTGTTTCACAATGGAACTTCCCAGATTCTTGCTTGCAGCAGAAATTTCATCTGGAATGAGGAGTTTGATGAGCTAATCAATGACAAAAATGCCATGTGTCGAAAAAAGTTGTCCAAAATACCTAAGCAGCAACTATGTTTATTGCATCAAATGCCTAGTGACTAGGGCATAGTCTGCAGATTAGTAACTCGAAAGCTGTTGGATGACCATAGTACTATATAATCATCCATGTGACCAGTATATAGTTATTAGGAGTTATTTATTTGGCTCATGCTAAACTTATGTGGTAACTTCATAAGTTTGTGTTGGTGGACAACTACATAAAGGTGATACCTAGATGACATGCAACCACCATCAATCTGGGTGAGCATGTCAAGCAGTTTTGTCTAGATGGTCACTTGTTCTGATAATACTGGCTTCATAAAGCAACTGAAGACTAGAAGAATAGCACAAGGAAAAGCAAGCTAATAATAAAAGAAGTGCTTGCCATGTTTTGGTCTTCCAGTATCACTTTATTGTGTGCTTTATGTAATCTGGTAACATTAACAGAGAAAAAATAAGTAAAAAAAATGGATCAGATTGTTCCCTAAAGGATATGGACAAAAGCATGAGAATGATGGATTCATGTAAAGTTGATGTATTTAGAGCTTGTGAGGAGTTTTCTAGGATTTGTTTAATAAGATCAATATCAAAGCAGTAGATTTTCTGATTGTTAGGTTAGAACGAGTACTGGATTCATTCAGACATTTGTCATTTGCATTCTATAAGTGAAACCTTGCTGGAAAGCAAGAAATAGGGCTTTCTGTACTTTCTGAAACAATATTACATGCATCCATAATTATGACAAAAATAACCATAGTTCTTAGGTGTTGGTGATCCTCTCTCTTACCTTACCTTGGGCAACATACTGCCAATTGCGCAACTGCTGACAGAAGAAATGCATGTGTTTTTTTTCACTGAGAAAGGGAGGGAAAATCATCTGCATTATGATTACCTAAGCTCATATTTTTGGAGATGCACCATCCAAGAATCAAACTGAGAATCTCTGGTTACTAAGTATAGGAGTATGATTCCCAATTCAAAACAATGAAAATTTCATTGAGAGAAATATTGTATTCACTTTCTTTCCACTTGATTTTAATGGGTTCACCATGAACTAATGGTCTGACTTTTGTATCCTGAGAGAAATCTAAGCAGGGGCAATTTTGTCATGAAATTTAGCTAGAGAAAAACTTTATGATGATTTTAAGGAATTCTCTTGGTTATTGTTGTTAGACAATATAATTTATTAATCTACTAAGCTGGCAAAATAACCTAAAACTTATTAATTAGTTGATACTCAGGCAATTTTATGGAGTGGCATTTTTCTTTGGCCAAGTGGTAGGCTAGGCAATTTGTAATCTTTGTCAGTGGAGCTATATCTTGTCTTTATTCTCATTCTCATCTGGGCATTTAATAATGGGAGTTTTTAGCTCATGTTGATTGATTTGCAAAATTGGTTTGTGCAAATTTAGGCCTTCACTATGCTAAATAATTTTGAAAGTTTGCATTGCAGAAGGGTTTAAATCCGGCACCAAACCGTGTCTAGGTTTGCTCTTGGGATTGTATGGCATCAGTATGAGACAGTATGGTTAGGACAGTCCATAAACAGTCATTAACAACATAAATAAAAGGAAAAAAACAAAACAGAAATTTGTGCATGGACTGTGCCAACCAACCGGGTGTGTCCGAAGAGTTGGGATGCAACCAAGATGGTCGAAATGGTTAGGACATCCTGGTTCAAGATAGAATTGGTGTCTTGCAGATGCTCGGGTACCATTTTCTTCTTGGAATGGTACAGGTATTGGTAGAAGATGTCAGCACTGTTAGGAAATGAATTATTGGTGATGTCATTGTTGTTCTCAATTTACAAGCAGTAAAAATGATGTTTCATCAGTCATCTTTTAGACTTAGAACTAAAACCTGTCTTCGTCGTGTCAACTGGCAACTTTGTTCACATAGGGAGCACACTAAACTACATGATAAAATTATATTGTTTGCTTGAAAGTTCTCCTATTCTTAGAACCATACTTCTAATATTATTCATTTGTTGTTGTTTGCAGTATCATTAGGGACAAGCAAGCAATGATGAGTCAATATTTTCTAAGTTTTAATTGAAGGATCTTGAATTGTACATCATCAAGCAATTTTGATCTAGTGACAAGTATGATAAACTATAAGTCCTGGTCTCAGAAACCACATCAGAATAGGATGGTGTGAGGTCAGATTTGTGTTGGGTTGGGCAGTTCTACCTCCGCAATTAAAAATCCCATATCCATATCTACTCTATACCCACCTCAAGTCGGGTCGGATAAGAAATTCATCATCCAAAGATTCCAAACATTATAACATAATTATAACTTTGAAATGGGGGATTTAGATTAAGGTTATATCAGGTCAGGGCATGCCATTACTTGTACTCAACCCGAACATGCTTTGGGTTTAAATAAGGTTGGATAAAATCTATCCCATTTAGCTCGGGTTGGTCTGGTATCTAGTGGTTTGGCTAGAATTGCCATCTCTAGTGCTAGGATCCCAAAATCCTCTGTTCCAGTATATATTGACCATACTAATTTGTACAAAGATTTACTGTACCATCTAGGGCATACCATACTGTACCTGTGTCCTATTGGTATGGTGTGCCCTACCATACCGACATTACCATATTGTACTGAACTATGTATTGATATCGTAATAGGATTTTACCAGCATGGGATCTAGTATCAAGACGGTGAATCTTGGTTTGTACAGTGTTTGCCGTACCATCCCGTACCGGATGGTATGGGGCATACCATATCGACACTGTCATATCCTACCATACCACATATCGATATTTTAATAGGATGGTACTGGTGTAGGATCCGGTACCAAGACAGCAAATCTTGGTTTATATTGATGCTTGCCAATGTGTATTGACAGTAATTTACCAGTGTGTGTGAGTTTTCTTTTTTTTTTTTGGTTCAATTTGTTTTGAATCTATCAGTTTTGGTATGTCTCCTTTATACTTGTACCATGCCTGTACTTTATTTTTCCAATAGAAAAATGATGGGGGGCTTTGTAGCACTATTTATAACCTTGCTATAAGCTAAACATAATATGATTTCGAATCTTATGTTCACAAACATGAAGCCATTATGGTGAGTGGTTACACATTTTTGTAATATTTAAGTTAACAACTTAATTATAAATTTTATCTTCCTGTTCAATCACAACTCTGATGGATACCACGCTTCATCTTCTTAACACTTTGATATCTGCCAAAATGTTTCTTCTGATGCAGCTGGATGATAGAGCTGTTGATGCGGTCATGAATAAACTGTTTAAAAACTACAAAACATGGTGCAGATTTTTGGGGCACAAGCACACTTTAAGGTAAGATCTGATGGACCAACGGTTGGACTATTGTCAGTCCTCCTTCAGTCCTTTGGTTGATTTTTATATTATGAATGAATTATTGCTTCAGGCTCTGTCAAGGTCAACAAGAAGCACAACAGAGAAAGATCCTATACATGGGTCTATATCTTCTTATCTGGGGTGAAGCTGCTAATGTTCGCTTTATGCCAGAATGTCTGTGTTATATTTTCCATAATGTAAGATCTTATGATTCTTTTACTTTTCTCTAATATCCACACATACTTTTGTTCCACATAAGGATTTATCTGTTTAGCCCTTATTGGAAGCTTCAAAATTCTTTCAGATGGCATTTGAACTTCATGGTCTCTTGGCTGGAAATGTCAGCATTGTCACAGGCGAAAACATCAGACCTTCATATGGTGGGGATGATGAGGCATTCTTGAAAAAGATTATCACCCCATTGTACCATGTGATTGATAAGGTACTTATTTAAAGAAAGCTTGCAATTACATTGGGACACTGTCAAAGGTTTAATTGAAATAATGGCTACATTGAACTCCTAGGAAGCCAAGAAAAGCAGAAATGGAAAAGCCACTCATTCGGTTTGGTGCAACTATGATGATCTAAATGAATACTTCTGGTCTGTGAAGAGTTTGACTTATCACCAAGTAAACTTCCAAAAAGAATAACTTGAGGCTTGTATTGATTTCTTTCTGTATATTGTTCAGGTCAGATGATTGCTTTTCGTTGGGTTGGCCCATGCAATTTGACAGTGAGTTTTTTGAACAAAGATATGACTCAAGGTCCATAATGCAGGTATCATATGAAATGTTCTTGCTAGTAGTCACTGTCTCCACATATGTCTACATATATACACTTATCCTGATATAAATGACATGCAGAGAGGACAACAATTTCGGAAAAAATCTGATAAAAGAACTGGTAAAATAAATTTTGTTGAGACTAGAACATTTTGGCACATCTTTCGAAGTTTTGATCGTTTATGGACCTTCCATATATTAGCACTTCAGGTACAATTTCGTTTACCTAAGAATATTTTTTGACCATTTTTGGATTTAACAAATAGTTTAACATTTGAACTGTTTTCAGGCGATGGTTACTATTGCTTGGAGTGATTCTTCACCTTTACAAAAGAATACCCTACATGCTATATGTAGCGTGTTTATCACAGCAGCCTTTTTACAGCTTCTCCAGCGTATGAGCACTTTGCTTAACTTCTAGTTGTATCTGATGCATATACCTTTTTCTGTGCTTTACATTGCTAACAATTTTGTAACGATCAACAACACTGTGTTATTAACTATAATTACCTGATGGCTTCCTATGTTTACTTTGGATCGTTGCACCTGTCCTGGTTGTGCTTTTGTCTGCACTTAGTTTGACACCTAATTGTGGATATGTGCTTGGTTTTGCACCATGATGCCAGGGCAATCTAAATAATTGAGTGGTCAAATTACTATTGAACTATCATAGAAGAATGAACTTGTATAGATATTTTCTTTTTCTAGACACTATAAGGTTAATCACCTGGATACTTTTCAAGAGATAGCATAAGGCATAGACAGAAGGAAACCTTACATTAAACCACTGGCTGCAATTATATGCATGGTTCTAAATCCCCGTGGGACTGGTGGTGTCCTTACCATCATGCTTGATGTCCCATCACATTCTTGTGAGAAAACCGGAATTGGGATGGGGATGCGACTTTGAAACCCATCCATGCATGGAAAGAAGATGAAAGAGGAAAGGAAAAAAGGGAGAAAAGAAAAGAGAAAGGAAAAATAGGAAGAAAAGAAAGATGAAGAACAAGAAAAGAGAAGATGAAGAAAGGGAAAATGAAGGAAAACAAAAGAAAGGAAAAACAAGAAAGAAAGAAAGAATTGAAAGAACGGAGAGAGATGGATGCTCGACTAAGATGGATGTTAAACTTCGAAGTGCAACCTCATCAATCTAATCACTTTTTCTTCTGCACCAACATTCAGGGAAATAAATCCCCAACAATACAAAATCTTTTAGTGTTTCATGCAAGGTTTGCTGAACCGGTACCGAAACGGCCGACCGAAACGGCCGACCAAAACGGCCGGCTGTATGGTTCGGTATGGTTTCATACCGTACCGAACCGACGATCCGAACCGGAAGAAGAAAGTGAGAAATTGAGAGAAATAGAGAGAGAGAAAGAGGAAGAAAAAAAAAAGAGGGAGGGGAAGGAGCCGGCGGGGCCGCCGGACGGCCTCTGACTGGCCGTCGTGGCCGTCGGAGGGCGCTGTCCACGCGCGCGGTGCTGCAGGCGTGAAACAGGGGCATCGCGATGCCCCTGTTTCGCAAATTTTTTTAAAAACGTGGTTTTAAGTGAAGTCGGCAAACGATTTGCCGGCTTCACGATTTTTATTTTTTTTAAAAAAAAAATACTTAAATCGGCAACCTAGTTGCCGACTTCATAAGTTTAAAACAAAAAAAAAAGTAAAAATCAAAACAGACGACGTCTGTTTCAAAAAAGAAGAAGGGGGTGGAGCCGCGGAGGGGCTCCGCCCGCTCGACCGCCCTCAGGCCGTCGGCGTCGGCTCGCCGGCCATCGGGAGCCTTGCAACGGAGGCACCGTCTGTCCGGTAGGTTCTCCACCCCCCCTCCGAGCGCTCTCTCTCTCATTTTTGCTCTCTTAAAAGCCCTATCGGGCGATACGGGGTTCGGAAGCCCTCCGACGGCCGCAGCCGGCCACCGCCGGCCTCCAGTGGCTCCCACCTCCCTCTCTTCCCTCCCCTCTCTCTCTTTCTCACTTTCCGTTCTTTATTCGTCGGTACCGCCGGTGTACCGATTTTACCGGCCGAATCGTGTCGGTTCCCCGCCGGTCCGGTACGAGATGGGGTGTACCGGCCGGTTTGGCACGGTATGGCAAACCTTTCATGCCTTAGAAACATATTTAATACAATCGATCAACTTCTTCATTTTTTGCCTACAGTCTTGTCAAATCTAGATATTTTTTGAAAGTTGCTCCTCAAATCTCAATAGCATAAACCTAATTATGTAACTAACAAAATTGGTCTCCCTACACACATAATGGTCATCATGGCAAGTCCTCTCTTCTCCAAGAATTCCTTGACCAGAAATTGAGCACTAATTCAAAGGGTTGACATCATATCACAACAAATTGTTCAAATTTTCAAATTCTATGGAAAATTTCTTCAATTTTGAGGCTGACCAGATATAGATGGGCAAGGCTTGGAACTTACAATAAGCTAAGGTTATTATCATCTCTATATTGAGTATGTGGAGATTTGGTTAGTACCTGAAATGTAAATTAACAAATTGTGAGGTTGTTTGAACCTGAAACATAATAACTTATTTGCTGCTTTAGAGATGACTAGTAGTTATTGAACAAGCTTGCGAATTAATAGAAACAAATTATTTAATCGACAAACTCTTACCATACTATAGTTGATTTATTATCATTGGTCGCATCTGTTGATGTCTTCTTGATCATATTAGTACCTGATCAAGACATGTGTACATGAACCTGCCTTTAGTTATGTGGAAATTAGTTTCACTATGAAACTTTTGATTTGTCCATTTGAACAATGAGGAAACAAAGATTTGATTCTCTACCAAGATTTTACTAGGCGAATCACTTTCTTGTATTGAAAACAAGCTGCAAAGCTTCAACTTCTCCGGTGACAATCAAATACTACCTCACAACCCCCTCAAGATTCCATAGCCCCTCTTTTCTTCCATCTTCCTATATCCTTATCTTCTTCTTCTCCTCCTCCTCCTCCAATAACATAGGACCAATAGGAGGGTACATATGTATGATCATCATGACACTATGGGTTACGATACCCTTGATTTCAAATCAAAGTAACTACTTATTGCCTAGTGTCAGAAAATGGGACAGAAGTGAGCTAGTTTTGTAAGGTATAGAGAACGGGAATGAGTATTAGGAAATTAAAGATGGATTGATGATAAATCAGAATGGAACTTCAGGTAACAGTGAGGTGTTGTGCTGCAGAAACTAAAGTAGATTTCATGTTTCTGATCGGTAACGAGATTTAAATAAGCATGAATCTTGTGATAGAGCTTCCATAGTTTGTCACAGACTCTACTATTTTTTTCTGAATTTGTTAATCTATAAGTGGCAGGTTTTAAGGACGACAAATTAAAGAAAAATAGAAATGAAAAAGGAGGGAGAAGAAAAGAAGATGAAGAAAAAGAGATGGATTCAAAAAGAAGAACCAATCCAAGCTTTTTTTTTTTGGGATTACTCTGCAGTTAAACAAAGCAATCTTCAAAGTAATCAAACTAATCACCTTTTACTTATTATAGTCCAACTAGAATTCTACAAAAGATCTAAGACCGATCAATTATTGATGACCAAAAGTAATTCTATTTAACAATCTAAAAATCTTATGCTTCCAATATATATAAACGGACTCTATATCGAGGTTTTAAATCCTGTGAAATGAAGGTGTCTCGGTATCTCCATAGAACAGGACGTCTGGCCGTCCCATCCCGTCCCGTTCCCATCCGGGCAGCTATCCCCATCATGCATTTCAATAGATATCCTCTTTTTCTCTCCCCTTCTTCTTTCATTTTATTTTTTTTCTTTTCTTCCATTCTTTCTTTCTTTCTTTTTTTTTATCTTCCTTTCTTTCCTTTTCTTTTTGTTTCACTTTCTCATCCCTTCCTTTCCTTTTTTCCTTTTTCTTATTCTTTCTCTTTTCTTTCTTCCTTCTTTCCTTTCTTTTTCTTCTCCTTCTTTCCTTTCACTTTTTTTCTTTCTTTCTTCTCTCTTTCTTCTTCTCTTCCTGTATGGATGGGTTTCAGAGTCCCAACCCAGTCCCAGTCCCAGTCCTGTTTTCTTATAGAAATGGGACGAGATAGCCAGGATGCCCCCTATCCTGTCGGGACATAAAATCTTGCTCTATATATTGGAAGCATGAGAATTTTATCAAAATAATTGATCAGTTTTAGATCTTTTGTAGAATTCCAGTTGGACTAGAATAAGTAAAAGGTGATTATTTTGATTACTTTGAAGATTGTCTTGTTTGACTGAAGAGTAATCCTTAGAAAAGCCTTGGATTGGTTCTCCTTTTCTAATCTATTTGTGTTTTTCTTCATCTTTATTTTTCATCTCTTTCTTTTTTCTCTCTTCTTTTCCATTTCTATTTTCCTTTAGTTTGTAGGCGTTAAAACTCTGCTGCATACAGTTTAACATGTTCAGAGAAATAGATATAGATTCGAAAAGAAGAACCAATCCAAGCTATTTTTTGGGATTAATTTGTGGTCAAACAGAGCAATATTCAAAATAATCGAATTAGTCACCTTTTATTTACTCTAGTCCAACTAGAATTCTACAAAAACTCTAAGACTGATCAATTATTGATGACCAAAAGTATTTCTATTTAACAATCTCAAAATCTTATGCTTACAATATATATAAACAGAGTCTATATATTGGAAGTGTGAGAATTTTATCAAAATAATTGATCGATCTTAGATTTTTTGTTGAATTCTAGTTGGACTAGAATAAGTAAAAGATGACTATTTTGATTACTTTGAAGATTGTCTTGTTTGATTGAACAGTAATCCCTAGAAAAGCTTTGCTTTGGTTGTTCTTTTCTAACCTATATGTCTTTTTCTTCATCTTTATTTTTGCTTCTCTTTGTTGTTTCTCTCTTGTTTTCTGTTTCTATGTTCCTTTAGTTTGTAGGCCTTTAAACTTTGCTGCATATAGTTTAACAAGTTCACAAAAAGAGATATAGATTCCAAAAGAAGAACCAATCCAAGATTTTTTTTGGGATTACTCTGCAGTCAAACAAAACAATCTTCAAAGTAATCAAATTAGTAACCTTTTACTTATTCTAGTCCCACTAGAAATCTATAAAAGATCTAAGACCGATCAATTATTGACAAGCAAAAGTATTTCTATTTAACAATCTCAAAATCTTATGCTTCCAATATATATAATCGGAGTGTATATATTGGAAGAGTTGAATTTTATCAAAATAATTGATTGGTCTTAGATTTTTTGTTCGATTCTGGTTGGACTAGAATAAGTAAAAGGTGACTATTTTGATTACTTTGAAGATTGTCTTGTTTGACTGAAGAGTAATCTCTAGAAATGCTTTGGATTGGTTCTTCTTTTCTAATCTATATGTCTTTTTCTTCATCTTTATTTTTTCTTCTCTCTCTTGTTTATCTCTCTTTTTCAGTTTCTATTTTCCTTTAGTTTGTAGGGCTTAAAACTCTGCTCGGTCTGCTGCATATAGTTTAACAAGTTCGAAAAAATGTAAGTCGAGTTTGTGACAGACTTTGGAGGCTCTATCACCGGATTCATGCTTATTTTAATCTTCTTATCAATCAGAAACATGAAATCAATTTTAGTTTCTGCACCACATCACATCACTATTATCTAAAGTTCCATTGTTATTTATCACCAATCCATCTTTAAATTCCTAATACCCAGTCGTATTCTTTAAACCTCATGGTAAACCTAGAAAATTATGCTATTTCTTTGAATCCCCGAAATTGGTTCACTTCTATTCCATTTCTGACACTGTGCAATAAATAGTTAATTTGATTTGAAATTGAGGATATCTTAACCCATAATGCCATGATGATCATACATGACATTATGTATGATCATGAATTTGATGCAATGGGAAAAGGAAAAAGGAGTGATTTGATTGATGAGGTTGCACTTTGAAGATTAACATGCAAATGGAAGTAAGTTGGATTGAAGAACCCTTTGCTCGGCATGGTCTAGCTGATCACAGTACATGCTGGCTGCACCCTGCTGCATCAAATGTATCATTCAAACATAGCATAACTAGATTATCAAGACAGTTCATGCAACTTATCTAGTCATCAAACACCATGTAGGCATGTAGGGAAAAAATTCATCAAACACTATGTAGTTAGATAAATTCATTCAATCTTTCTTTTCATCGAGCACCGCATAACTTAACTAGTAACTTGAAATCAGATTTAATTCAGCTATTATTAAGTTAGTCTCCATTTGGTTCTCTGTATATTATTTTTCTCATAAACAATGTAGGAGATTCCTCTTCTAGAAACAAAAGTGAGCCTCTTTTTTTGTTGCATGATTGACATAATCTCATGTAAAATTCTATGTTTCTAATGCTTGACATAAGGTTAATGTGCCGATGCAGAATGCTCTGGTAGGTAGACTCCAGAACTTTATATATGAATTGCTTTACTCTTTAAATTAGTATTCCTCACTTTCCAGCATTGAAATATCTTACTACTTGGAAGTCTTGGATTAAATTTTTCTTGTCCTATGTTGTTGGTAGGTGTTTTGGACCTTGTTTTGAACTTTCCAGGCTATTGTAGATGGAAATTTTCTGATGCACTGAGAAATGTTCTCAAGATACTACTTAGTCTTGCATGGACCATAGCCCTTCCTCTTTTATATATTCAGTCCTGGCCAGAAATCAGTATTCCAGTGAAATATCTGGATTGGTGGCTTCCTGAAGTGAAAGGCATACAACCTTTATACGTCATGGCTGTCATGCTGTACATGCTTCCAAATATGCTAGGAGGGATTTTGTTTATATTTCCAATGATTCGAAGATGGATAGAAAATTCAGATTGGCATATCGTCAGGTTACTTCTATGGTGGTCTCAGGTTCCATCTCTTGTCATCTCAAAGCTTGTTTTTATTAAATTTTTTATTATAGTTAAAAAAAAAAACTTTGTAGTGACTAATCAGTGAAAGATGTTCAGCTTGGTTCTCACAGAATAGGAAATTAAAAGACTATTCAGAAACAACATGCATTGAGTTTAGGATTGAGAATTGCTTGATGACTATGTCAGGAGTCTGTACATTAATGTTTCCTATCAATGTTATGTTGGTGTCATTTTCCACCTCACCAATAAAGAGTTGATTTCTTTCTTGAATGAATTAATTTTAAAAATGAGTATCATAATCCACATAAATATGATGTCAATATACAAAAATGGTCTAAATATGTTAAACTCCTAATTATAGCCAACAATTTTTTTTGTTTGGGTCAAGATTCATTATCTTTTTTTTTTAATTTTTAAAATGCTGTAGCTTTTATCTTTCTTGTCTCTAATATTTCTTTGTTTTATCATTCTGCTACTCTCTTGATCAAACATGCTCTTTATACCAAATCCTAGCATTCCTGCTAATAGCATCACTTTGTTACATATGAACAGATAATCTTGAGTTTGTTCCTTGTATGCCCTACAAGGCGCAAGCAAAAAAACGTGTTTGATTGCAACCTTGGTCTTTCTTGGTTTAGCATCTATCTTGGGCTTGCTCTGTATTGTTTTCACCTCCTATAGACTCGTTTTATATATGTTTACCCATCTATTTGACAATGATTAGTGGTCTCCCTAAGGACTAAAGTAATTCATCTTGTGTTCTTGCATATTAGCACAATATGCATATCATGTTGTATGTGCTTAAATTTGGCATACATTAGCGTTGAAAGATATGAAAGTTTGTCAAAAGATTTGCAATTAGCACACTAAATAGATTTTTTTTTCCAGATTTTTTGCACATAACCACTTTCTATGTAGCAAGGTTCGAATTATCGAGATATAAGGATGTACCAACCAGGGTTGGATGTGGCATGTCATAAGTCGAGGATTATACTGACATACAATCAGTGGGGTGCATGAATGTGGTTGCTAAGCCCTTGGTATAGCCTTCTTCATGTCTTTTGGATGGACAATTTTTAGGTGTAAGGTTGGGTTCCAATACAAAACCTGAAAAACATTGATTTTGATCCTAGATTCATGCTCTAACACATAAATCGATGATCAATCAACATGTAATTTTTATTTGACAAAATTTTCTGTTGGTTATCTTTTCAATTAATCATAAATTTCCACTCAGGCTATTGAAGAAAAAAGGTAAAAAGGGAAAAAGTGAGACAATTTAACTAGATACAATGACCAAAAATGGAAAACTAAGCTTTGATTCTGCAAGCTGATCTCTGTAGGCAGTCATCCCTTCTCCCTTACTTCATTGCCATTTTCAATGGTAGAGAACCATTGTAAAAGGGTTGTTTTAGACTTTTAGTCATCTCAAGGTACCACTTGGTTCAAAACTAATTTGGTCTTGGTTTGGTGCAAAGGCACTTCAGTTTGCTCCAACCGCTCAATCTTTGGTTGGTTCAAGTGGTTCGGGTCATCTGTTGTGGTCTGGATGGTACTTTCCTGAATTCATTCCTTCTCATATTGCCAGGGATCATTACAGTACTTATCAATGTGTACATATTGTAAGGACTGATATTTGAAACTTTGCTTTGCTGTTAGATATCATATTATATATTTGTAGATCAAGACCTCCATCTCTGAAATTTCATTATATGACCCCAAGTAAGAGCTTTCTATTAGCTATATTATACTGCATTATTTCCATTCCTTCCCTTAGACAGCCCTTTGGATCATCTGACAAGAGAGCTACACTGCTCCTCAACACTGCGGTCTCAGAATTTGATATAGAGTCAAGATTGCAATTCTAACAATGGCAATGATGAGGAGCTTGAATATGATGATGAAAAAAGGCAAAATTGCTTTCATGCTAGAAGATCTCGATAGATGAGCAAAAAGAAGCATAGAATGAAAGGAAGAAACCCAATAAGTTTTCTATTGCAGCTGACATAAAGTTAACTTGCAGTCCTACCAGGGAATTTCCAAGAAAAGGAAGGTTTTGATCAGCAAATATGTAAAAAAGAGATCTTTATATGCCATTTATCTATGGAGGCAGAGGTCATCCTTCTATGCAGTTTGTCTATACAGGAAGGGTCATATGCCAAAAACCTGGTTTTCATGTATAACTATACCCATCTACATGTATGAAAATGCACAACAATAGTATAAATCACCTTTGAATCTCTCAGATGCCTCCTACTAGCTTCCCTTGGACTATTATTAGAAAGGGCAGAGAACGTTTTTTTGTCCTTTGAATAGATGAAAAATTATTAAAAATTCTGGGAAAAATGTGAAGGATAAGTTATTGTGTTTACGATGATGCATATGATCTGATAGTTGCGATCTTTGTCAGAGCTTGTTTTGTTTGATCACTAATAGCCTATTCCTCCTTAGGTGCTTGAAAAATATTTCATGGTTTCGTTTGTAAAAAACACAAGAGATGAAGGAGAACTAGAAAAGCCTAAGGGTGATCATGGGGCACACTAAGCTTAATTCCCCATTCACAACAATTAAGATGAACTTAAATTCTGCCTTTTGTTGCATCATATGCTGTTGATGTCATGATTTCTTTTCTTCTGCGTTCTCCAAATTCTTTTCTTCTGTAAATTCTGCCTTTTTCCTCTAAATATTTAGAGGTCTCAGTATCATTTGCCAAATGCATTGATGCATTATCAATTTGCAGCGACGAATTTATATTGGGCGGGGCATGCATGAAAGTCAATTTGCCCTTTTCAAGTGAGTTTCTGTGGGAAATTAAATTCTTAATGTCATTATGAGTTTTTAATTTCTTTTCTGTACTGCTATGGGTGTCTTTTCTTTGTAGATATACTTTGTTCTGGATGTTGCTTTTGGGTTCCAAATTTGCATTCAGTTATTATGTTCAGGTGGTTTTTCTTCCTTTTGGGCATATACTCCATCACAGATCATTATGAGCAGTTCTAAATTCACTGTTCATATGTTTTTGTCTTATTAAATGTCTTGTTTTCTTACAGATAAAACCTCTTGTCAAGCCAACAAAAGATATACTTAATGTTCATAATGTTCAGTATGCATGGCATGAATTTTTTCCTAATGGTATCTATATCTTCTTTGGCTAAAGTTGATTCAACTTCTCTCAGATTAGGAATTATTAATGGTACTAATTTTCTTATCCATGCAGCTCAGAAGAACATTGGAGCTGTCATCTCACTTTGGGCCCCTGTGATCTTGGTGAATTTCATGACTACATCTACTTAATGAATTTTTATAGTATATCATCTTTGTCTTAGTTTTGATAGGAAAAAAATATTGCGACCTCAATGTAGAAATGTATATGAGCTGTTCAAGATTTATGCAGGTTTATTTTCTGGACACTCAAATATGGTATGCAATATTCTCTACTTTGTATGGTGGTGTTTCTGGAGCACTCGGGCGACTGGGTGAGGTAAAGAGAAAATGGAAAATAATTATATTACCATAACTAGAGTATCTGCACACGTTTTAATTTTCACAAAATAGGTGAGCTAGATGCTTTTAGTTTTCCATGTGTGAAGCATAATGGCCATTAAATCTGTAATCGGATTCTAGAAACATTCTTCATATTACTGAAAATTATTCTTCATGTAAGAGAAAATTGTCATGTGGTTCCTAACCTAAACACTTTCTTCATGCATGAGTCATCTGGCAAATCTGAAAGAGGGGAAAGGATGTGCCATATTATTGTTTTATGACTTTGTAAAATACATGAGGCAAGAAGCAATGAGCTGTGCATCTGAGCAGTAAACCAAGTGATGTGATCCTTCATGCCCTAGTCTTAGTTTCTCCCTCACGCATGATGTATTACCCATTATTCTATAACTTGGATCTTCTTAAGGCCCATGCATTGTTTGTACATAGCAGTAAATGCACTCTAGAAGTTTTTTATTTTACCAGTGTTTCACAAACTCCTGCCCAAAAGCCACATAACTGGATGGAACTAGTATGGGATATAGTTAGGTCCAAGGTTCAGTATATGCCTGTACCAAGTATATCATACCATATCGGTCCCAAACCAGGGGCGTATTGAGTCTTGGTACAGGGTCTGGTACTGAGATTGTGAATCTTGGTTAGATCACTCTTCATCCAAGGATGATTAGTAATAGTTTCTTTTTAAAAGGTATAGGTTGGAAATTGGATCAACTGATCAAGTATGGAAAATGTTCACTCAGACTTGACATACCGACTCCAAAAAGTTCCTCTAGCCAACTTGATGGCTCATGTGAATCATGTCTTCCAAGATAAGTGATACAAACTAAATATAGATAAGTGATACAAATTAAATATACAAATCACATTAGAGTAGCAAATAAAGACCATCATTCAAAATCAACCATGTAAAAAATCAGCATGCTTAAGAAAGAAATTTAAATGGTTTTTTGATTAACATGTGATGTTATTTTTTGGTTGCAATATGATTCAATCATTCACATCCCTCAAGCCGTTGTTGGGTGTAAACTATCATGTGACCACCACGTGATGGCTGATAGGCACCCTTGTCCCCAAAACTACCCTAGTCCCTAATTAGACTGAGGGCCATGTTGGTGCATGAAGGAAAGTGAATCACGTGCCCCTCATGTGATCCTCTTCTCCAATTATGTCTAATGTTCAACCTGAAGTGAGTAACCCATCCCAAAGCAAGGAAAGAAGTCCAGAACTAGATTGAGGAAGATATTAGGGGATAGAGAGTCAACCCAAAGTAGGGAGATCATGCCATCATATCAAAGCTCCGGCAAAGCCGCAAAAGTACCAGCCAAGGCTCCAACCTTTCTCTGCCCTACCCCATCCTATACTATATCTTTGGAAAGAGAGTTCCATTGAGGACCTCTTGGACTATTGCTAACCTTGGACGAAACTTGTATGAGTACTTGATCTATGATGTAAGGTGCTTGCTTGAACCCATCAACAAGCTAATCTCGAAGAACAGAAAGATAGAAAATGAGATTGGGTCTGCAATGCCATTGCCAACAATAGGTGTTTGACATGGTTCTTTTTTCCTTCCTGGGTGATTGCAGGGGCCTCTTCGCAATGGAGTGTGATAAGGGGAATTGGGATGCTAGGGTGACTATCAAAGGTTTGTTTTAAGTAGCTGCATATGAGGCAGTGGGAAATGCATCACTTTAGTTCTTTGCAAAGTTTGTGATCTTGGATTGTAGTATTTGGTATGGAGCCTACCGTACACCGTGCTAATAGGTTGAGACTTGGTACACCCTCTGTTTCGAGTGTCAATACTGAGGGGTCTGTACCATATTGATAGTCGGTATAGAGCGTACCTACCAGTTGGGTGCCTTTGCAGGATCTGGTACTGAGTCTGTAAGCCCTTGTTTCTTTGACATGTGAGGTTATTCAAAATGTTAGGTTAGCATAAGCATTAGGCTGTTTGAAATGTTGAATTGGCAAAAGGAAATGTCTGGCTTGTTTTGGGGTTAAGTCTTTGGACATTGCATCAGTGAAATGAATTGAAATGGCATCACTTTGGTGATAGTTTTGCCATAGTTCTGTTTACCATTTGATCTATGCTATTTGTAAATCAGAGTTAGACAATGTCAACATCTTAGTTGTATTGTAATGAATCCATGTTTATACATACAATATTATGCATCAACACTTGTAAGCACACGTGTTGTCCTACAATGACATTTAGAGATTGCTCCTGTTCAAACAAGGATAAACACTGTGAGCTAAATTACAATCAAATGATAACCCCTGGTGTAAATAAAGTAAACTAAGTATTCCCTGTTATAAATGTAACTGACCTGAACTGAATTACAATGCAAGTAATTCAAACCGTTGCAAGTAATTCAGTGCAAGTATTTCAAACCTGATACTGGATTGAGATATGAATGGCCTGATCTGAATTACGTTGCAGATAATTACAATGCAAGTGATTCAGATCCAAAGTCTGTCGAGTAGGATACTATAATACACAATTAGAAACAAAAGGAAGGCTCTTTCCAGCATCCAGCAATCCTGGGATGACATGGTAGATGTGAAATTACTCCTTGACAGAGCTTGACATGAAATAGGATGACATTAGCTCCTCAAGAAACTTCTTTCCACATCATCACGTGCTTTGTTTGAGGGTACTGCTACCAACAAAAAGATAGTGGTATTGACACACATCCCAAAAACTTGAAGAAGAAACACTCCTACAGACAGAGTACTTCGTCTGCAGCTAGGTTGCCTCACTTATTTTTTCAGTCAGCAAAACACAAAACATGTCCTAACCTGGTTCTCATACCATTATAACGGACTTCAGGTTAAGGGAACATCAGAAAAGAATGGAAGATAGAATCTTAGAAGAAGAGGGGAGAACAGGAAGAGAAGGGGAGGAGAGAGATCACATGAGAAAGAAGGAAGAAGGATGCTACCCACTTCTACGTCGTGGGGCATCAAATTTTACTAAAACAAGGGGAGCTGGCCACTAGCTTGGGCCTTAATGAAGGCCCAGTAAGTCAAAGTATAGCAGCCCAACAGCATAAAGAACAGCAGCAGGTTATAACAAAGAAAAACCTGATAAATATGTCCTAGAACTTCTTTAGTATTGTGTAATAATGCACCTATACAGAAGACTTTATCACTCTCTCTTGTGTTTGCGAATATTCTAATATTCTCTTTTTTGTCATTTCCTCTTCTTTCATATTTTACACATTCGAGTTTGGTCTTTTTAAGTCATAAGCCACTTGGGTAGTGTAAAGCCTAAGTAGGATTATCATTTTGGCATTATATCCTAGGGACAGGCTTTCTAAAGTTCTCAACAGTATTAGTTACCTTATAATGGATTGTGCTACTGCATGTCTTCTTTCTTTACTTAAACAGTGAGGTTGCGGTATAATTTCATCATGCAGAGAAACTTGATGTAGAGTAACAGAGATACATGTATATTAAGTAACAAAAGCAAGGATCAGATCTAGGCTTATTATTGTAGTTAGATCTATAATGCGCAAGGACCTTATCTTACTCATGTACCATATTATAGCTAGCACTGATGATCAGCAAAAGCTATACTTTAGAACTGTGATTTTGATTGGCTATCTTGGCAGATTGTTAAGTGTTTGCGTCATTTCCTGTTTTCCATAGATACGGACAGTTGGCATGCTAAGATCACGATTCCACTCTTTACCTGGTGCCTTCAATGCATATTTGGTACCTTCCCAAAAGATGCGAGACAAGAGATTTTCATTTTCGAAACGCTTTGCAGAGGTTGGGTTTTATCACCATAAGATATTAATATGCTTTTTACAGTGTTGTTGTGTGCCCTTTTGTGTTATGCTGTTGCATGACTCCAATTATTTCAGGTTTCACCAAGCAAGAGAACCGAGGCTGCAAAGTTTGCTCAGTTATGGAATGAAGTGATATGTAGTTTCCGCGAAGAAGACCTTATTAGTGATAGGTAGGACATTCAACTGATTTTGCTAGTGTTTTCTGTCCTGCCTTTCACGACATTGTTCTGCAAAGGCTGAAATGGTGTTTGTTGGTAACTTAGGGAACTGGATCTGTTGCTGGTTCCTTATATGTCAGATCCTAGCCTAGACATAATGCAGTGGCCACCTTTTTTGCTTGCTGGAAAGGTCCAAATCAACGTTTGTCTATGTTCCCTTCCTTTTCTTTCTAAATCCTTCCAACCATTAATTTCTGATGTCTGTATAGATTTCAATCGCATTGGATATGGCAGACGAATTTCGATCAAGGGATTTGGACCTCTGGAGACGTATCTGTGCTGATGAGTATATGAAATGTGCTGTGCTTGAGTGTTATGAGTCTCTGAAACTTGTCCTCGACCTTCTAATAGTTGGTGAAAATGAAAAAAGGTTTGTTGCATTTCTTTTTGTATCAATGCATAGTTTATATGATATTTTCTCTTGTTGGATGTCAAGAATATTATTCTGATGTCTGTTTTGTTTTCTCTATCCGATCAAAATATATTCCAGAATCTAAGTTCTGACAGAGTTGATAATTATCATCCCAATTTGCTCTAAGCTTATTCCTTTTACTTTGGCTTGTATTCTCATTACTTGAGTAAAGTATGCCTTTTTTTTATCTTCCTATATATACACCATGTTTTGGATAAAATAAGTCTGGTATATGAAATTAGTTACATAAATGTTGACAAAAGAATTTCCCTTATTCTCTGTCTTTTACTTGATGTACTTGTATTTCTAAGAGAATATCTGATGTAACAGGATCATTGGTGTTATTCTTAAGGAAATTGAAGCTGACATTTCAAGAAACACATTTCTTACCAATTTTAGGATGGGCCCTTTACTGACACTATGTAAAAAGTTTGTCAAGCTTGTAGAGGTCTTGGTGAGTCTCTTTATATGTTAATCCTCTACAGCTTCCTTTTCTTTTCCTAATCAATTGGGTTTCATAATCTTCTATTATTCAAGGAACTGCTAATTGTTCTGTACTGTTGGTTTATTAATAGCTTTAGTTCGATGCTGCAGAAAGAAGGTGATGCATCAAAGCATGATATTGTGGTAATATTGCTCCAAGACATGTTAGAAGTTGTTACGCGTGATATGATGGTGAATGAGATTCGGTATGTGAACATGATATTTGCATCCCTGAATGGATTGAAATATGAGATCATCTATGCTTAGGATTTATTTTGGTGTCTTGCAACATTCATTCTAGTGAGTTGGTTGACCTGGGCCATGGTAATAAAGATACATTCCCTCGAAGACAACTTTTTGCTGGCACGGGCTCAAAACCTGCTGTACTTTTTCCACCAGCAACACCACAATGGGAAGAACAGGTGCATATTGTTGGAAACATTTTCAATTATGTAGTGTTAGTAAAACAAATAATTCACATGCAACTTGTGGCAGATAAAACGCCTGTACCTTCTATTGACAGTAAAAGAGTCTGCTGTTGATGTGCCTACAAACCTTGAGGCTCGCAGAAGAATCACATTCTTCACAAATTCTTTGTTTATGGACATGCCACATGCACCTTGGGTCCGCAAAATGCTGTCATTCAGGTTTGATAATCTATATTATCTCAATCGTTGTGGAAGTCTGAGAGCATGTCGATACTAAGCTGTAGACCTTAACAGAATATATATAAGCCCCCTATAACCTAAAAATGGTGATTGATGGTAATTGCATTACTCAATCATACATAAAGGTGGCCTAGTTAAACTCTCTGGAGTTGATATTTCTATAACTTTTAGAGAAATTTAAATTTACATAAAAAGCAAAAGTTCATTCCAAGACATTGGAACTACAAGTTCCATATTGGTTTTAATAGCTCAATTGGATCCTATTCAAAGGGTGAGTCAAGATTTGCCATCTTGGTATCGGACCCCATACTAGTAAAATCCCACTATAGTGTCGGTACATGGTATTATATAGTATAGTTGTGTCGGTATGGGATGGTATGGCATATCGGTATGGTATGGTGAATGTTGGGCGAGCCGTCGCATGATGGTAAGGGTCACCGGTCAGCAGTCACAGGTTCATAACATGGAAGTAGCCTTTCTAACATGGAGGTAAGGGGATGTATCTATTGATGGCATGAGAGAATGTAGGAAAAGCTAAAATAACAACAAAAGGCATGAGGATGGAAAAATTCTTTAGTATAATTTAGTACAAGAACAAAATGGATGAAGTTGGACAAATCAAAAACCATCAATATTTGGAATGGGCAAAGTTGATGGGTGATAATGCTCAACCAGTGAGGATTGGTCATAAGCTCAAGAAGAACTTTTGGAGACAAAATGTTTGTTGACAAGGTAGATTTTAGTTATATTGAGATAGTATGGGTGCAGCACAATTACGAACCTTAAAGCAAACAAGTAATTAGGGAAACTATTTGAAATTGTAGACAATGAACTTAGCTGGAGGAGCCCTTATGATACTTCAAGTAATTAGGTGAACTTCAATATTGGTTAACTGTTTTTGGTAGTGAGTCGATGGTCATATAGTAAGTTTTATAAAATGAAATAAGTACTCAAACTTTTGCGTATGTGACCTAGACCTACAAAATATTGATGCAACAATCTAAAAGCATGAGGATATTGTAGCATGTACGCTTAGGATTTGGGAATATTCCTACTTATATTTCACAATTGATGGTCAATACTCAATAGGATGATGGTTTATGAAATTGAACCTAAAGCTTTCATATGATTAATTATATGGTATATTTAATTGGTAAACTTGGTGTTTTTTACACATGTTACATGTTGGAGTCAATTTTCTTGGACAAAATGCTAAACACAATAGTATTTTTTTTTTTTTCAATATGCCATCACTTTATTATACTTAATAGCAACTAGCAAGTTTTGAAAAGCGAAGCACACCAGACTTATCAACGTGGTGCCAGCATGGAAATTGGAAGGGCTGATACACATTGGGGTATGCCATTGGGCCTATACAACCTATTTCTAGGCGAATCCATGCATATCAAATTTTCATTGGCCCCAAACCATACTAAACTGAACATTACTGCTCAATATCTGTTGGCATGGACTTTTAAGGGTTTTCACTTGAAAATATACCAATTTTTGTCTAAACTATTATAATGATTATATAGGCTTGTCAAATTTGAAGAAAATGCTCAATTACTTTAAAACTAGTTTTCCATTAATTGTGCAAATAATAGTAGATTAATTGTCAAAGTTAACATGAAAATAATTTCTGAACTAAGCATATATGATCATTTGAAAAGGAGCTAAGATTAGAAAATAGGAATCCACTTAAAAGAAAATATTATATCATCGACAATATAATGTAGCAAAACTTATTTGATGATAATTATAAGAAACTATATGCGATAGAAAAACTAAACGATATTTCCTTATGATTAACATGTAAAACTAATGAACTATTTGATATAGACGAACATCGTTTTGCTTAATATATGGACTCTTGCAATTTGCTATTGTTAAGTAGTTTATATAAATAAATGATGATAATATGAAAATGAAGATATAATGCTTATTTGTAATATTATCCTTTATCGTACAATTTACTTTTTCTGCAATGCATGCTATAAATTAGAAATTTTATTGTATTAGTTTTTAGTTGGTACAAAAAATGAACAAGTGATTTATAATAACTATAATTTATTTCTTGTTATCAAAATTCATGACAAAACGTGATTATTATCAATTTCTTGTACCATTTTAAAAACTATATCACATATGGATAGGATGACTAGGTGCATGATTTGTTGTACTATCCGACATGGGGCATATCGTATTGTACCATACTATAATGGTATGTCATACTACCCCATATCGATACTACCATATCGTATTAAACCGGTATCGATATTCTAATAGGATTTTATGGGTACGGAGTCCGGTACTGAGATGGCGAACCTTAACTAGGTGACTCGAACTCATACATTTACCATGCTTCTTGCAAAACTGTAGGACTATGACCAAGGCTTTTAAACTTACTTTCAGGTTTGGTTCCTTTGTGGAATTTCCAGGACAATTTTAAGTTTAACCAAACCCAATTTATTTTTAGCCAAAATGGACAAGCTTGGACTAAGACTGGAAGTCCAAAATTAACCCCTAATTTGGATTTTGATTAGTTTGGTCAAATTTAGTTAGTTTTTGCTAAACCTTACCCGTATCTTTTTAGTTTCAATGCTTTTGGCTAGTTTCATTTGAAACCAATTGAATCCACACATTGATGTTTATTTCGAATTTTTGTTTTGGTGTTTATATCATATTAAGATTATTTCTTTACTTACAAAAGCACATACCTATGCAATATCAATTTTACATTATTTTTCTCTTATTCTTTCGAATTGGAAAAGTGTATATGTAATATACGAAACCTTGACGAGCTGAATCTCCAAAGGAACCCTTATTGCAGTACTCCACATCAAGGTTTGCCCAAACCAATATCTTAGAGGATTCTAGCTGATGACTGTTTAGCATAGTATAGGTCCATACCATGCCATTTTGGGCATACCGACATAGAGAGATCCAGAGAGGGAGGGAAGGAGTGAGGGAGGAGAAGGGAAGAGAGAGAGGGGGGTGGGGAGGGCAATGGGAAACCCTAACCCAATGCAAAGAGAGAGGGAGAGGAGGAGAGAGAAGGGGGGACCGTTACCTTAACCCAACCTCGAGAGAGAGGGGTGGGAGAGAAAGGAAGAGGGAGGGGGTGGGAGGGACTTGAACGTCGGTGGCGTCCGGGGGGGGGGGGTTGGTGGAAGGGGGTGTTGTGGCGGTGTTTGTGGGCATAGTGAGGGGGGCACCTCTCAAGCCCCCAAGAGGGGGGAATCAAGTCACGAGGAAAGGGGGCATGGAATCGAGTCACGAGTAAGGCCTGTGGATGTTTAATAGCATGGGGGGTTATTTAACCAAACCAAGTAATAGCCAGGTCCATGTCGGTTTTTAACTCGTTCGGTTCGGTACACCCCAAAGTCCCAAACTATCCTGTTCAGCATGGTTTGTAAAACCTTGCTCCACATAATTGATAGTATTAGCTGAACACAATTCATTCATAGAGAATGTAATCCTTTTCTATACAAAATAGAACAAATTTATAACTACATCCATTTGATTACAAGTCCTTGACTTTATAAAAATGAATAAGAAGTGTATTAGTTCAATATTTTTGGGAACTTTACTAAATTCATGAAGAAGAGTTGTTGGATTAGGCACTAAACTAAAAGCTTCATAATTGCAAGGATAATGAATTTTTGATCAACTGAAGTTCAAGA
This sequence comes from Elaeis guineensis, assembly GCF_000442705.2. Lineage (NCBI taxonomy): Eukaryota > Viridiplantae > Streptophyta > Magnoliopsida > Arecales > Arecaceae > Elaeis > Elaeis guineensis. The sequence continues at coordinate 16,890,738 of NC_026002.2, forward strand.
AGTAAATATATGTATCTACATTACATTTATGTTAGTCTGTTTGATGAATTTCACTTATGTGCGATTGTTAGCTTCACCCTTAAATTGTCAAAGTTGGACATATAAAGAATCAATAGAAATAAGGTGTAAAAACTTTCTGAGATTTTTCATTTTTTTCATTTTCTTTTTTGAGAGTTTTCTTTTTGACTGAAATTCCAATACTTGGAGTGAAACTACCAAAGCTGAAGAGACCGACCGAAATAAAACCAAAACAAAGTTTTGAAACCTTGATTTCAGGTTTAACAGTTTTGATAGTTTCAGCATTGTGCTTTGAGTTTCAGAGTTTTGGTAAAAAATAGAAAATCTTTTTAAAATAAAAAATAAATAAATGAAAGCAAGTCATTGCCTATAATTTTATTTGGTTTTCAGTTATTTAGGATCTCAATGCTTTCGGACTGAAACTGAGCCATATTTACGCTTATGTATTAAGTGTGTCACATGAATGTGCTAATATACTGTATAAAATACCAAATATTACTCAATCACATGTAAATTAATAAGAGGAGTGTACCAAATATAGATTAATTCCATAAATTACTTTCCAAAATAATAAAAGCTCCTAGACATGCACATGCATTTTTAATTCTACATATGACTATGTAATTTATACTTAAAGACACATCAAGGTTGCATTTACCTGTCATAGTAACAAAGCTTATATAATATTAATATAGATTTGTTTATTTAAAATGCATGATTACATTGATGAGTTTAAGAAAATATTAAACATACTTGTTAAAGAAAGATTAGGTGGTAGTTTTACCCAAACTAACAGAAAGCAAAAAATTCAAGCAGTTTGTGATTGTTCTTGCTGAAACTGATCTATTTTGGCTGGCACTGTAAAACTTAATTAAGACAAAACATTAGAGAAAAAGGCAATAAAAATAATTTGAGATGCCAAAATAGGCCATCAGATCATATTAGTCATGTCAAGGAGTATCGGCTGATATTCTATATAGATTTAGTGTGTGATACAATGACCATATTAACCACTGGTCAATACAGGTTCTGTGCTCAATATTTCAAACTTCATTTTGCAGTAAGAGCAAGACAATTTTTGTTTTTTTTTATTTCAGTCATCATCTAATAAGTTAATATGACATTTGCAGTGTTATGACTCCGTACTATAGTGAGGAGACTGTATATTCT
>NC_026002.2:16892025-16927063 GCF_000442705.2 Elaeis guineensis
GCATGGTCTAGCTGATCACAGTACATGCTGGCTGCACCCTGCTGCATCAAATGTATCATCAAACATAGCATAACTAGATTATCAAGACAGTTCATGCAACTTATCTAGTCATCAAACACCATGTAGGCATGTAGTGAAAAAATTCATCAAACACTATGTAGTTAGATAAATTCATTCAATCTTTCTTTTCATCGAGCACCGCATAACTTAAGTAGTAACTTGAAATCAGATTTAATTCAGCTATTATTAAGTTAGTCTCCATTTGGTTCTCTGTATATTATTTTTCTCATAAACAATGTAGGAGATTCCTCTTCTAGAAACAAAAGTGAGCCTCTTTTTTGTTGCATGATTGACATAATCTCATGTAAAATTCTATGTTTCTAATGCTTGACATAAGGTTAATGTGCCGATGCAGAATGCTCTGGTAGGTAGACTCAGAACTTTATATATGAATTGCTTTACTCTTTAAATTAGTAATCCTCACTTTCCAGCATTGAAATATCTTACTACTTGGAAGTCTTGGATTAAATTTTTCTTGTCCTATGTTGTTGGTAGGTGTTTTGGACCTTGTTTTGAACTTTCCAGGCTATTGTAGATGGAAATTTTCTGATGCACTGAGAAATGTTCTCAAGATACTACTTAGTCTTGCATGGACCATAGCCCTTCCTCTTTTATATATTCAGTCCTGGCCAGAAATCAGTATTCCAGTGAAATATCTGGATTGGTGGCTTCCTGAAGTGAAAGGCATACAACCTTTATACGTCATGGCTGTCATGCTGTACATGCTTCCAAATATGCTAGGAGGGATTTTGTTTATATTTTCCAATGATCGAAGATGGATAGAAAATTCAGATTGGCATATCGTCAGGTTACTTCTATGGTGGTCTCAGGTTCCATCTCTTGTCATCTCAAAGCTTGTTTTTATTAAATTTTTTATTATAGTTAAAAAAAAAAACTTTGTAGTGACTAATCAGTGAAAGATGTTCAGCTTGGTTCTCACAGAATAGGAAATTAAAAGACTATTCAGAAACAACATGCATTGAGTTTAGGATTGAGAATTGCTTGATGACTATGTCAGGAGTCTGTACATTAATGTTTCCTATCAATGTTATGTTGGTGTCATTTTCCACCTCACCAATAAAGAGTTGATTTCTTTCTTGAATGAATTAATTTTAAAAATGAGTATCATAATCCACATAAATATGATGTCAATATACAAAAATGGTCTAAATATGTTAAACTCCTAATTATAGCCAACAATTTTTTTTGTTTGGGTCAAGATTCATTATCTTTTTTTTTTAATTTTTAAAATGCTGTAGCTTTTATCTTTCTTGTCTCTAATATTTCTTTGTTTTATCATTCTTGCTACTCTCTTGATCAAACATGCTCTTTATACCAAATCCTAGCATTCCTGCTAATAGCATCACTTTGTTACATATGAACAGATAATCTTGAGTTTGTTCCTTGTATGCCCTACAAGGCGCAAGCAAAAAAACGTGTTTGATTGCAACCTTGGTCTTTCTTGGTTTAGCATCTATCTTGGGCTTGCTCTGTATTGTTTTCACCTCCTATAGACTCGTTTTATATATGTTTACCCATCTATTTGACAATGATTAGTGGTCTCCCTAAGGACTAAAGTAATTCATCTTGTGTTCTTGCATATTAGCACAATATGCATATCATGTTGTATGTGCTTAAATTTGGCATACATTAGCGTTGAAAGATATGAAAGTTTGTCAAAAGATTTGCAATTAGCACACTAAATAGATTTTTTTTTCCAGATTTTTTGCACATAACCACTTTCTATGTAGCAAGGTTCGAATTATCGAGATATAAGGATGTACCAACCAGGGTTGGATGTGGCATGTCATAAGTCGAGGATTATACTGACATACAATCAGTGGGGTGCATGAATGTGGTTGCTAAGCCCTTGGTATAGCCTTCTTCATGTCTTTTGGATGGACAATTTTTAGGTGTAAGGTTGGGTTCCAATACAAAACCTGAAAAACATTGATTTTGATCCTAGATTCATGCTCTAACACATAAATCGATGATCAATCAACATGTAATTTTTATTTGACAAAATTTTCTGTTGGTTATCTTTTCAATTAATCATAAATTTCCACTCAGGCTATTGAAGAAAAAAGGTAAAAAGGGAAAAAGTGAGACAATTTAACTAGATACAATGACCAAAAATGGAAAACTAAGCTTTGATTCTGCAAGCTGATCTCTGTAGGCAGTCATCCCTTCTCCCTTACTTCATTGCCATTTTCAATGGTAGAGAACCATTGTAAAAGGGTTGTTTTAGACTTTTAGTCATCTCAAGGTACCACTTGGTTCAAAACTAATTTGGTCTTGGTTTGGTGCAAAGGCACTTCAGTTTGCTCCAACCGCTCAATCTTTGGTTGGTTCAAGTGGTTCGGGTCATCTGTTGTGGTCTGGATGGTACTTTCCTGAATTCATTCCTTCTCATATTGCCAGGGGATCATTACAGTACTTATCAATGTGTACATATTGTAAGGACTGATATTTGAAACTTTGCTTTGCTGTTAGATATCATATTATATATTTGTAGATCAAGACCTCCATCTCTGAAATTTCATTATATGACCCCAAGTAAGAGCTTTCTATTAGCTATATTATACTGCATTATTTCCATTCCTTCCCTTAGACAGCCCTTTGGATCATCTGACAAGAGAGCTACACTGCTCCTCAACACTGCGGTCTCAGAATTTGATATAGAGTCAAGATTGCAATTCTAACAATGGCAATGATGAGGAGCTTGAATATGATGATGAAAAAAGGCAAAATTGCTTTCATGCTAGAAGATCTCGATAGATGAGCAAAAAGAAGCATAGAATGAAAGGAAGAAACCCAATAAGTTTTCTATTGCAGCTGACATAAAGTTAACTTGCAGTCCTACCAGGGAATTTCCAAGAAAAGGAAGGTTTTGATCAGCAAATATGTAAAAAAGAGATCTTTATATGCCATTTATCTATGGAGGCAGAGGTCATCCTTCTATGCAGTTTGTCTATACAGGAAGGGTCATATGCCAAAAACCTGGTTTTCATGTATAACTATACCCATCTACATGTATGAAAATGCACAACAATAGTATAAATCACCTTTGAATCTCTCAGATGCCTCCTACTAGCTTCCCTTGGACTATTATTAGAAAGGGCAGAGAACGTTTTTTTGTCCTTTGAATAGATGAAAAATTATTAAAAATTCTGGGAAAAATGTGAAGGATAAGTTATTGTGTTTACGATGATGCATATGATCTGATAGTTGCGATCTTTGTCAGAGCTTGTTTTGTTTGATCACTAATAGCCTATTCCTCCTTAGGTGCTTGAAAAAATATTTCATGGTTTCGTTTGTAAAAAACACAAGAGATGAAGGAGAACTAGAAAAGCCTAAGGGTGATCATGGGGCACACTAAGCTTAATTCCCCATTCACAACAATTAAGATGAACTTAAATTCTGCCTTTTGTTGCATCATATGCTGTTGATGTCATGATTTCTTTTCTTCTGCGTTCTCCAAATTCTTTTCTTCTGTAAATTCTGCCTTTTTCCTCTAAATATTTAGAGGTCTCAGTATCATTTGCCAAATGCATTGATGCATTATCAATTTGCAGCGACGAATTTATATTGGGCGGGGCATGCATGAAAGTCAATTTGCCCTTTTCAAGTGAGTTTCTGTGGGAAATTAAATTCTTAATGTCATTATGAGTTTTTAATTTCTTTTCTGTACTGCTATGGGTGTCTTTTCTTTGTAGATATACTTTGTTCTGGATGTTGCTTTTGGGTTCCAAATTTGCATTCAGTTATTATGTTCAGGTGGTTTTTCTTCCTTTTGGGCATATACTCCATCACAGATCATTATGAGCAGTTCTAAATTCACTGTTCATATGTTTTTGTCTTATTAAATGTCTTGTTTTCTTACAGATAAAACCTCTTGTCAAGCCAACAAAAGATATACTTAATGTTCATAATGTTCAGTATGCATGGCATGAATTTTTTCCTAATGGTATCTATATCTTCTTTGGCTAAAGTTGATTCAACTTCTCTCAGATTAGGAATTATTAATGGTACTAATTTTCTTATCCATGCAGCTCAGAAGAACATTGGAGCTGTCATCTCACTTTGGGCCCCTGTGATCTTGGTGAATTTCATGACTACATCTACTTAATGAATTTTTATAGTATATCATCTTTGTCTTAGTTTTGATAGGAAAAAAATATTGCGACCCTCAATGTAGAAATGTATATGAGCTGTTCAAGATTTATGCAGGTTTATTTTCTGGACACTCAAATATGGTATGCAATATTCTCTACTTTGTATGGTGGTGTTTCTGGAGCACTCGGGCGACTGGGTGAGGTAAAGAGAAAATGGAAAATAATTATATTACCATAACTAGAGTATCTGCACACGTTTTAATTTTCACAAAATAGGTGAGCTAGATGCTTTTAGTTTTCCATGTGTGAAGCATAATGGCCATTAAATCTGTAATCGGATTCTAGAAACATTCTTCATATTACTGAAAATTATTCTTCATGTAAGAGAAAATTGTCATGTGGTTCCTAACCTAAACACTTTCTTCATGCATGAGTCATCTGGCAAATCTGAAAGAGGGGAAAGGATGTGCCATATTATTGTTTTATGACTTTGTAAAATACATGAGGCAAGAAGCAATGAGCTGTGCATCTGAGCAGTAAACCAAGTGATGTGATCCTTCATGCCCTAGTCTTAGTTTCTCCCTCACGCATGATGTATTACCCATTATTCTATAACTTGGATCTTCTTAAGGCCCATGCATTGTTTGTACATAGCAGTAAATGCACTCTAGAAGTTTTTTATTTTACCAGTGTTTCACAAACTCCTGCCCAAAAGCCACATAACTGGATGGAACTAGTATGGGATATAGTTAGGTCCAAGGTTCAGTATATGCCCTGTACCAAGTATATCATACCATATCGGTCCCAAACCAGGGGCGTATTGAGTCTTGGTACAGGGTCTGGTACTGAGATTGTGAATCTTGGTTAGATCACTCTTCATCCAAGGATGATTAGTAATAGTTTCTTTTTAAAAGGTATAGGTTGGAAATTGGATCAACTGATCAAGTATGGAAAATGTTCACTCAGACTTGACATACCGACTCCAAAAAGTTCCTCTAGCCAACTTGATGGCTCATGTGAATCATGTCTTCCAAGATAAGTGATACAAACTAAATATAGATAAGTGATACAAATTAAATATACAAATCACATTAGAGTAGCAAATAAAGACCATCATTCAAAATCAACCATGTAAAAAATCAGCATGCTTAAGAAAGAAATTTAAATGGTTTTTTGATTAACATGTGATGTTATTTTTTGGTTGCAATATGATTCAATCATTCACATCCCTCAAGCCGTTGTTGGGTGTAAACTATCATGTGACCACCACGTGATGGCTGATAGGCACCCTTGTCCCCAAAACTACCCTAGTCCCTAATTAGACTGAGGGCCATGTTGGTGCATGAAGGAAAGTGAATCACGTGCCCCTCATGTGATCCTCTTCTCCAATTATGTCTAATGTTCAACCTGAAGTGAGTAACCCATCCCAAAGCAAGGAAAGAAGTCCAGAACTAGATTGAGGAAGATATTAGGGGATAGAGAGTCAACCCAAAGTAGGGAGATCATGCCATCATATCAAAGCTCCGGCAAAGCCGCAAAAGTACCAGCCAAGGCTCCAACCTTTCTCTGCCCTACCCCATCCTATACTATATCTTTGGAAAGAGAGTTCCATTGAGGACCTCTTGGACTATTGCTAACCTTGGACGAAACTTGTATGAGTACTTGATCTATGATGTAAGGTGCTTGCTTGAACCCATCAACAAGCTAATCTCGAAGAACAGAAAGATAGAAAATGAGATTGGGTCTGCAATGCCATTGCCAACAATAGGTGTTTGACATGGTTCTTTTTTCCTTCCTGGGTGATTGCAGGGGCCTCTTCGCAATGGAGTGTGATAAGGGGAATTGGGATGCTAGGGTGACTATCAAAGGTTTGTTTTAAGTAGCTGCATATGAGGCAGTGGGAAATGCATCACTTTAGTTCTTTGCAAAGTTTGTGATCTTGGATTGTAGTATTTGGTATGGAGCCTACCGTACACCGTGCTAATAGGTTGAGACTTGGTACACCCTCTGTTTCGAGTGTCAATACTGAGGGGTCTGTACCATATTGATAGTCGGTATAGAGCGTACCTACCAGTTGGGTGCCTTTGCAGGATCTGGTACTGAGTCTGTAAGCCCTTGTTTCTTTGACATGTGAGGTTATTCAAAATGTTAGGTTAGCATAAGCATTAGGCTGTTTGAAATGTTGAATTGGCAAAAGGAAATGTCTGGCTTGTTTTGGGGTTAAGTCTTTGGACATTGCATCAGTGAAATGAATTGAAATGGCATCACTTTGGTGATAGTTTTGCCATAGTTCTGTTTACCATTTGATCTATGCTATTTGTAAATCAGAGTTAGACAATGTCAACATCTTAGTTGTATTGTAATGAATCCATGTTTATACATACAATATTATGCATCAACACTTGTAAGCACACGTGTTGTCCTACAATGACATTTAGAGATTGCTCCTGTTCAAACAAGGATAAACACTGTGAGCTAAATTACAATCAAATGATAACCCCTGGTGTAAATAAAGTAAACTAAGTATTCCCTGTTATAAATGTAACTGACCTGAACTGAATTACAATGCAAGTAATTCAAACCGTTGCAAGTAATTCAGTGCAAGTATTTCAAACCTGATACTGGATTGAGATATGAATGGCCTGATCTGAATTACGTTGCAGATAATTACAATGCAAGTGATTCAGATCCAAAGTCTGTCGAGTAGGATACTATAATACACAATTAGAAACAAAAGGAAGGCTCTTTCCAGCATCCAGCAATCCTGGGATGACATGGTAGATGTGAAATTACTCCTTGACAGAGCTTGACATGAAATAGGATGACATTAGCTCCTCAAGAAACTTCTTTCCACATCATCACGTGCTTTGTTTGAGGGTACTGCTACCAACAAAAAGATAGTGGTATTGACACACATCCCAAAAACTTGAAGAAGAAACACTCCTACAGACAGAGTACTTCGTCTGCAGCTAGGTTGCCTCACTTATTTTTTCAGTCAGCAAAACACAAAACATGTCCTAACCTGGTTCTCATACCATTATAACGGACTTCAGGTTAAGGGAACATCAGAAAAGAATGGAAGATAGAATCTTAGAAGAAGAGGGGAGAACAGGAAGAGAAGGGGAGGAGAGAGATCACATGAGAAAGAAGGAAGAAGGATGCTACCCACTTCTACGTCGTGGGGCATCAAATTTTACTAAAACAAGGGGAGCTGGCCACTAGCTTGGGCCTTAATGAAGGCCCAGTAAGTCAAAGTATAGCAGCCCAACAGCATAAAGAACAGCAGCAGGTTATAACAAAGAAAAACCTGATAAATATGTCCTAGAACTTCTTTAGTATTGTGTAATAATGCACCTATACAGAAGACTTTATCACTCTCTCTTGTGTTTGCGAATATTCTAATATTCTCTTTTTTGTCATTTCCTCTTCTTTCATATTTTACACATTCGAGTTTGGTCTTTTTAAGTCATAAGCCACTTGGGTAGTGTAAAGCCTAAGTAGGATTATCATTTTGGCATTATATCCTAGGGACAGGCTTTCTAAAGTTCTCAACAGTATTAGTTACCTTATAATGGATTGTGCTACTGCATGTCTTCTTTCTTTACTTAAACAGTGAGGTTGCGGTATAATTTCATCATGCAGAGAAACTTGATGTAGAGTAACAGAGATACATGTATATTAAGTAACAAAAGCAAGGATCAGATCTAGGCTTATTATTGTAGTTAGATCTATAATGCGCAAGGACCTTATCTTACTCATGTACCATATTATAGCTAGCACTGATGATCAGCAAAAGCTATACTTTAGAACTGTGATTTTGATTGGCTATCTTGGCAGATTGTTAAGTGTTTGCGTCATTTCCTGTTTTCCATAGATACGGACAGTTGGCATGCTAAGATCACGATTCCACTCTTTACCTGGTGCCTTCAATGCATATTTGGTACCTTCCCAAAAGATGCGAGACAAGAGATTTTCATTTTCGAAACGCTTTGCAGAGGTTGGGTTTTATCACCATAAGATATTAATATGCTTTTTACAGTGTTGTTGTGTGCCCTTTTGTGTTATGCTGTTGCATGACTCCAATTATTTCAGGTTTCACCAAGCAAGAGAACCGAGGCTGCAAAGTTTGCTCAGTTATGGAATGAAGTGATATGTAGTTTCCGCGAAGAAGACCTTATTAGTGATAGGTAGGACATTCAACTGATTTTGCTAGTGTTTTCTGTCCTGCCTTTCACGACATTGTTCTGCAAAGGCTGAAATGGTGTTTGTTGGTAACTTAGGGAACTGGATCTGTTGCTGGTTCCTTATATGTCAGATCCTAGCCTAGACATAATGCAGTGGCCACCTTTTTTGCTTGCTGGAAAGGTCCAAATCAACGTTTGTCTATGTTCCCTTCCTTTTCTTTCTAAATCCTTCCAACCATTAATTTCTGATGTCTGTATAGATTTCAATCGCATTGGATATGGCAGACGAATTTCGATCAAGGGATTTGGACCTCTGGAGACGTATCTGTGCTGATGAGTATATGAAATGTGCTGTGCTTGAGTGTTATGAGTCTCTGAAACTTGTCCTCGACCTTCTAATAGTTGGTGAAAATGAAAAAAGGTTTGTTGCATTTCTTTTTGTATCAATGCATAGTTTATATGATATTTTCTCTTGTTGGATGTCAAGAATATTATTCTGATGTCTGTTTTGTTTTCTCTATCCGATCAAAATATATTCCAGAATCTAAGTTCTGACAGAGTTGATAATTATCATCCCAATTTGCTCTAAGCTTATTCCTTTTACTTTGGCTTGTATTCTCATTACTTGAGTAAAGTATGCCTTTTTTTATCTTCCTATATATACACCATGTTTTGGATAAAATAAGTCTGGTATATGAAATTAGTTACATAAATGTTGACAAAAGAATTTCCCTTATTCTCTGTCTTTTACTTGATGTACTTGTATTTCTAAGAGAATATCTGATGTAACAGGATCATTGGTGTTATTCTTAAGGAAATTGAAGCTGACATTTCAAGAAACACATTTCTTACCAATTTTAGGATGGGCCCTTTACTGACACTATGTAAAAAGTTTGTCAAGCTTGTAGAGGTCTTGGTGAGTCTCTTTATATGTTAATCCTCTACAGCTTCCTTTTCTTTTCCTAATCAATTGGGTTTCATAATCTTCTATTATTCAAGGAACTGCTAATTGTTCTGTACTGTTGGTTTATTAATAGCTTTAGTTCGATGCTGCAGAAAGAAGGTGATGCATCAAAGCATGATATTGTGGTAATATTGCTCCAAGACATGTTAGAAGTTGTTACGCGTGATATGATGGTGAATGAGATTCGGTATGTGAACATGATATTTGCATCCCTGAATGGATTGAAATATGAGATCATCTATGCTTAGGATTTATTTTGGTGTCTTGCAACATTCATTCTAGTGAGTTGGTTGACCTGGGCCATGGTAATAAAGATACATTCCCTCGAAGACAACTTTTTGCTGGCACGGGCTCAAAACCTGCTGTACTTTTTCCACCAGCAACACCACAATGGGAAGAACAGGTGCATATTGTTGGAAACATTTTCAATTATGTAGTGTTAGTAAAACAAATAATTCACATGCAACTTGTGGCAGATAAAACGCCTGTACCTTCTATTGACAGTAAAAGAGTCTGCTGTTGATGTGCCTACAAACCTTGAGGCTCGCAGAAGAATCACATTCTTCACAAATTCTTTGTTTATGGACATGCCACATGCACCTTGGGTCCGCAAAATGCTGTCATTCAGGTTTGATAATCTATATTATCTCAATCGTTGTGGAAGTCTGAGAGCATGTCGATACTAAGCTGTAGACCTTAACAGAATATATATAAGCCCCCTATAACCTAAAAATGGTGATTGATGGTAATTGCATTACTCAATCATACATAAAGGTGGCCTAGTTAAACTCTCTGGAGTTGATATTTCTATAACTTTTAGAGAAATTTAAATTTACATAAAAAGCAAAAGTTCATTCCAAGACATTGGAACTACAAGTTCCATATTGGTTTTAATAGCTCAATTGGATCCTATTCAAAGGGTGAGTCAAGATTTGCCATCTTGGTATCGGACCCCATACTAGTAAAATCCCACTATAGTGTCGGTACATGGTATTATATAGTATAGTTGTGTCGGTATGGGATGGTATGGCATATCGGTATGGTATGGTGAATGTTGGGCGAGCCGTCGCATGATGGTAAGGGTCACCGGTCAGCAGTCACAGGTTCATAACATGGAAGTAGCCTTTCTAAACATGGAGGTAAGGGGATGTATCTATTGATGGCATGAGAGAATGTAGGAAAAGCTAAAATAACAACAAAAGGCATGAGGATGGAAAAATTCTTTAGTATAATTTAGTACAAGAACAAAATGGATGAAGTTGGACAAATCAAAAACCATCAATATTTGGAATGGGCAAAGTTGATGGGTGATAATGCTCAACCAGTGAGGATTGGTCATAAGCTCAAGAAGAACTTTTGGAGACAAAATGTTTGTTGACAAGGTAGATTTTAGTTATATTGAGATAGTATGGGTGCAGCACAATTACGAACCTTAAAGCAAACAAGTAATTAGGGAAACTATTTGAAATTGTAGACAATGAACTTAGCTGGAGGAGCCCTTATGATACTTCAAGTAATTAGGTGAACTTCAATATTGGTTAACTGTTTTTGGTAGTGAGTCGATGGTCATATAGTAAGTTTTATAAAATGAAATAAGTACTCAAACTTTTGCGTATGTGACCTAGACCTACAAAATATTGATGCAACAATCTAAAAGCATGAGGATATTGTAGCATGTACGCTTAGGATTTGGGAATATTCCTACTTATATTTCACAATTGATGGTCAATACTCAATAGGATGATGGTTTTATGAAATTGAACCTAAAGCTTTCATATGATTAATTATATGGTATATTTAATTGGTAAACTTGGTGTTTTTTACACATGTTACATGTTGGAGTCAATTTTCTTGGACAAAATGCTAAACACAATAGTATTTTTTTTTTTTTTCAATATGCCATCACTTTATTATACTTAATAGCAACTAGCAAGTTTTGAAAAGCGAAGCACACCAGACTTATCAACGTGGTGCCAGCATGGAAATTGGAAGGGGCTGATACACATTGGGGTATGCCATTGGGCCTATACAACCTATTTCTAGGCGAATCCATGCATATCAAATTTTCATTGGCCCCAAACCATACTAAACTGAACATTACTGCTCAATATCTGTTGGCATGGACTTTTAAGGGTTTTCACTTGAAAATATACCAATTTTTGTCTAAACTATTATAATGATTATATAGGCTTGTCAAATTTGAAGAAAATGCTCAATTACTTTAAAACTAGTTTTCCATTAATTGTGCAAATAATAGTAGATTAATTGTCAAAGTTAACATGAAAATAATTTCTGAACTAAGCATATATGATCATTTGAAAAGGAGCTAAGATTAGAAAATAGGAATCCACTTAAAAGAAAATATTATATCATCGACAATATAATGTAGCAAAACTTATTTGATGATAATTATAAGAAACTATATGCGATAGAAAAACTAAACGATATTTCCTTATGATTAACATGTAAAACTAATGAACTATTTGATATAGACGAACATCGTTTTGCTTAATATATGGACTCTTGCAATTTGCTATTGTTAAGTAGTTTATATAAATAAATGATGATAATATGAAAATGAAGATATAATGCTTATTTGTAATATTATCCTTTATCGTACAATTTACTTTTTCTGCAATGCATGCTATAAATTAGAAATTTTATTGTATTAGTTTTTAGTTGGTACAAAAATGAACAAGTGATTTATAATAACTATAATTTATTTCTTGTTATCAAAATTCATGACAAAACGTGATTATTATCAATTTCTTGTACCATTTTAAAAACTATATCACATATGGAATAGGATGACTAGGTGCATGATTTGTTGTACTATCCGACATGGGGCATATCGTATTGTACCATACTATAATGGTATGTCATACTACCCCATATCGATACTACCATATCGTATTAAACCGCGTATCGATATTCTAATAGGATTTTATGGGTACGGAGTCCGGTACTGAGATGGCGAACCTTAACTAGGTGACTCGAACTCATACATTTACCATGCTTCTTGCAAAACTGTAGGACTATGACCAAGGCTTTTAAACTTACTTTCAGGTTTGGTTCCTTTGTGGAATTTCCAGGACAATTTTAAGTTTCAACCAAACCCAATTTATTTTAGCCAAAATGGACAAGCTTGGACTAAGACTGGAAGTCCAAAATTAACCCCTAATTTGGATTTTGATTAGTTTGGTCAAATTTAGTTAGTTTTTGCTAAACCTTACCCGTATCTTTTTAGTTTCAATGCTTTTGGCTAGTTTCATTTGAAACCAATTGAATCCACACATTGATGTTTATTTCGAATTTTTGTTTTGGTGTTTATATCATATTAAGATTATTTCTTTACTTACAAAAGCACATACCTATGCAATATCAATTTTACATTATTTTTCTCTTATTCTTTCGAATTGGAAAAGTGTATATGTAATATACGAAACCTTGACGAGCTGAATCTCCAAAGGAACCCTTATTGCAGTACTCCACATCAAGGTTTGCCAAACCAATATCTTAGAGGATTCTAGCTGATGACTGTTTAGCATAGTATAGGTCCATACCATGCCATTTTGGAGCATACCGACATAGAGAGATCCAGAGAGGGAGGGAAGGAGTGAGGGAGGAGAAGGGAAGAGAGAGAGGGGGGGTGGGGAGGGCAATGGGAAACCCTAACCCAATGCAAAGAGAGAGGGAGAGGAGGAGAGAGAAGGGGGGACCGTTACCTTAACCCAACCTCGAGAGAGAGGGGTGGGAGAGAAAGGAAGAGGGAGGGGGTGGGAGGGACTTGAACGTCGGTGGCGTCCGGGGGGGGGGGGTTGGTGGAAGGGGGTGTTGTGGCGGTGTTTGTGGGCATAGTGAGGGGGGCACCTCTCAAGCCCCCAAGAGGGGGGAATCAAGTCACGAGGAAAGGGGGCATGGAATCGAGTCACGAGTAAGGCCTGTGGATGTTTAATAGCATGGGGGGTTATTTAACCAAACCAAGTAATAGCCAGGTCCATGTCGGTTTTTAACTCGTTCGGTTCGGTACACCCCAAAGTCCCAAACTATCCTGTTCAGCATGGTTTGTAAAACCTTGCTCCACATAATTGATAGTATTAGCTGAACACAATTCATTCATAGAGAATGTAATCCTTTTCTATACAAAATAGAACAAATTTATAACTACATCCATTTGATTACAAGTCCTTGACTTTATAAAAATGAATAAGAAGTGTATTAGTTCAATATTTTTGGGAACTTTACTAAATTCAATGAAGAAGAGTTGTTGGATTAGGCACTAAACTAAAAGCTTCATAATTGCAAGGATAATGAATTTTTGATCAACTGAAGTTCAAGAAGTAAATATATGTATCTACATTACATTTATGTTAGTCTGTTTGATGAATTTCACTTATGTGCGTTGTTAGCTTCACCCTTAAATTGTCAAAGTTGGACATATAAAGAATCAATAGAAATAAGGTGTAAAAACTTTCTGAGATTTTTCATTTTTTTCATTTTCTTTTTTGAGAGTTTTCTTTTTTGACTGAAATTCCAATACTTGGAGTGAAACTACCAAAGCTGAAGAGACCGACCGAAATAAAAACCAAAACAAAGTTTTGAAACCTTGATTTCAGGTTTAACAGTTTTGATAGTTTCAGCATTGTGCTTTGAGTTTCAGAGTTTTGGTAAAAAATAGAAAATCTTTTTAAAATAAAAAATAAATAAATGAAAGCAAATCATTGCCTATAATTTTATTTGGTTTTCAGTTATTTAGGATCTCAATGCTTTCGGACTGAAACTGAGCCATATTTACACTTATGTATTAAGTGTGTCACATGAATGTGCTAATATACTGTATAAAATACCAAATATTACTCAATCACATGTAAATTAATAAGAGGAGTGTACCAAATATAAGATTAATTCCATAAATTACTTTCCAAAATAATAAAAGCTCCTAGACATGCACATGCATTTTTAATTCTACATATGACTATGTAATTTATGACTTAAAGACACATCAAGGTTGCATTTACCTGTCATAGTAACAAAGCTTATATAATATTAATATAGATTTGTTTATATTAAATGCATGATTACATTGATGAGTTTAAGAAAATATTAAACATACTTGTTAAAGAAAGATTAGGTGGTAGTTTTACCCAAACTAACAGAAAGCAAAAAATTCAAGCAGTTTGTGATTGTTCTTGCTGAAACTGATCTATTTTGGCTGGCACTGTAAAACTTAATTAAGACAAAACATTAGAGAAAAAGGCAATAAAAATAATTTGAGATGCCAAAATAGGCCATCAAGATCATATTAGTCATGTCAAGGAGTATCGGCTGATATTCTATATAGATTTAGTGTGTGATACAATGACCATATTAACCACTGGTCAATACAGGTTCTGTGCTCAATATTTCAAACTTCATTTTGCAGTAAGAGCAAGACAATTTTTGTTTTTTTTATTTCAGTCATCATCTAATAAGTTAATATGACATTTGCAGTGTTATGACTCCGTACTATAGTGAGGAGACTGTATATTCTAAAAGTGATCTTGAACTGGAGAACGAGGATGGTGTATCAATCATATTCTACCTGCAGAAAATCTTTCCAGGTTTTGTAATTTTCTTTTCCTTGGATATGTTAGATCATTACTGATGTCACTACATTAAATTTTCAATTCATTTGTTATTCTGATTGATTTTGTTGTTGGGATACTTTGATTACTATATTAGATGAATGGAACAATTTCATGGAGAGAATCGGTTGTAAAAGAGAGAGCGAAGTTTGGGGAAACGAGGAAAATGTCTTGCAGCTTCGCCATTGGGCCTCCTTAAGAGGGCAAACACTCTGCAGAACTGGTATAAATAATCTTAATTCTAAAATATTTTTTAACGTTTTTTTTTTTTTTTTTTTTTTTTTTTTTGTGGCTACTTAACACTGTGCCTTCATTGCTGCAGTTAGGGGAATGATGTACTACCGAAGAGCTTTGAAGCTACAGGCTTTTCTTGATATGGCTTCTGAAAGAGGTAATGATTTCTAATTAAATTGTTTATGATGAAGTAGACATACATCTCTTGAGATTTAATCTTACCATCTTCGATACTTGTAGTCATTTTAGAGGGATATAAAGCGGTTGCTGATCCAGCAGTGGAAGAAAAGAAGAGTCAGAGGTCTTTATCTGCTCAGCTTGAAGCTATTGCAGACATGAAATTTACGTATGTTGCCACCTGCCAAAATTATGGCAATCAAAAACAGTCTGGGGATCGCCGTGCAACAGACATTCTAAACTTGATGGTTAAGTATGTCTTTCTTTCTCCTAATATCATCTAGACTATGAATTTCTCCTGTGTGATTACAGTCTTACCATTTGATGTCCTTTTTTCTTTATCATTTCTTTTCCTGTTTGTTGAGATATCTACAGGATTTTCTCCTTTTTTTTTTAATATATATTCAGCAAAAATCTACAGTCATACTATTCGGTATCATGTTGTCTATGTTTAGATCATCTACTGCAGTATGACACCCTAGGAATATTTTCTTCATTAGCACAGACATTGATTATTTTAGTTGTCATTGTAAATAGTTAACTAATATAGCCGTACTCTTTAGTTGAAAGCTTTGTGCTGTATGTGACATTCTATGATTATTGAGGCTAGCTTTGACATAATTTACAGGACTTTTCCCAAGTATTTAATGATTAAACAAATCTAACTCCCACTTGTGCTTGTATTCCTATTTCATGGATCTTTTTTCTGTTTTTTAACCTTTTCCAAATTCTCTCTTCTTCATTATTTTGTGTCAAGGAAGGTGGAACCATCTCGAAACGCCTGGTTTGAAGCATACTAAGCCATATCGGTGGTAGACTAGGATGGTTCTAGCAATAAAATCATGAAATCGGCGAGAGATGAGAGAATGAGGAGAAAGAGGGAGGGAGAGAGAGGGAGAGGGTGGCGGTAAGCAATGGCTCCTGGAACAAGGTTGAGGGAGGAGGGAGAGAGAGTTTTCAAAGCCCTCTCACCTTTGTGCATTGAAACGGGGGTGAGGCCTCTGCTTTAAAAGAAAAAGGGGCTTTGGTCCTTTTTTTTGTTCTCTTCTTTTTTTGAAAGCACGCTGCCAACTTCACTTGAATAATTCAAAAAAAAGAAAATAATAAGTTGGCAATGGTTGCTGGCTTCACTTAAAAATAATAAAAACATAGAAAAAGGGGCTGAAGCCCCTATTTTGACTCACAGAGGAGAGAGGATTTTTGTCATGCCCCAAACCTCACACTTGGATTGGCCATGTGACATGACTGCATATTCCTCTAGAATGTAATACTAGAGTATATGCAAGGCAACCAGAACATTTAATATTAAGAGATAAACAATTAGTGCAAACAACATAGTTTTCTTTATTGAAAATTAAAGTTATCCAAAATATATGGTTCCGATACATCCGGTATCAGATACAAAAACTTAACTATTACTACTTCTTACAAAAAGTTCCAACTCAGCCTCATTTAGCAAGGTGTTTTGCAGCTTTGAAAAAAAAAAATAAAATTGATAATATGAGCTAACAGCTCGGTAAGGATTTTCTAAGCACCAAATACTAGCATATAAATCATATCAATTCTTTAATGAATATATCTATTAAGAAAATAATGGTTCATATCTTAACAATCAATAATCGAGCATCTATATGCCCATCTCAATAATGATACCAATATGTTCATCAGATTTCAAAATATGATGATTCAAATATATATAATATTCCATCAAAAACTGCTCTGATGTGCATTGGATATAATCGGATCAGCAATTCAGTTCCACCAGAATTTTATTTTTAACTGCTATTGTTGCTGTTAACACCAGTATAAGCCATTATTATCATTCATTATTTTTTTATAATATACTTAATATGGATCGGATCTGATATTTCGGCATTTGGACTGTTCACCATCGCACTCTTGCTTGTGACTTGCTATACTCAAGTACCACGTTCCTGCTCGTTGTGAGGCCATATTAATAAGTGTACCGCATTCTGGTCAATGGTGAGGCTATATTGATAAAGGTACCAGCCCATGGTAAGGCCATACTAATATTGTGACTAGTCCAGATACCCTAATTTTAAATCATTACAAATTATTCCCCTTTTATTTCATTATTATTATTATTATTTTATAAATTATTTATTTGTGCTATATTTATGTAATTAAGCATAAGTAAGGGTTATAGAAAATCAAAGCTTGTAATACATGCAAGTATGCAATGTCCACAATTTCCAGCATATAACACCAATCATTCATAATTATGTAAGTGATTATGATTAAAGATCCTTATCTTTTTCAGTGACAGAATCCACCCAACATGCCAATTTGATTCGTCAAAAACCTAGAACATCCGATTAACCCAAAATCAATATTTCATACCATAAAATCTAAAAATCATCCTCTTTTCTAATTTACATAATTATGACCTAATTTCCTAGATTTCTAAGTTCTAACTTATCAACTCTATCCTTATTATAATAATCAACAATTAACTTAAGAAACTAATGGACTGAATTTACCTCAATTAGTATGCCGGGATAGAGATCCTGCACTAGTCCCTCCAAACTTGAGTTGCTACCTATGTAAATGAGATCAATCCCAAATTAGAAAAGTAAAGAAGTAATTTAAAGTGAAGATTAATCTTCGATTAAGATTAATCATTGGTGTAAGATACACTGTGGTTCAATCCAAGTGACAAATAGAGAAAGAGAGCATGGGAGATGGTGGAGGGCTTTGGTCCATTTGTGAGGAAAAGGAGAGTAAACAGAAGAGTTCCAATCTGCTGCCAAGGGAGAAAAGGAGGGGGAAGAGGAACATTCCTTTTCTAGTGAAGCAACGGATGTGTATGCTATCCCCTATTTGGTAGCACAACAACAAGGAGGGTTTTGTTCCTCTTCAAACAAAATCATAACAAGAAAAGAAAATAGAAACTTAGATTTCCATTTACCTGAGTTGAGGTGGAAGAGGAGATGGTGATGATGAGCACAGAAAGGAAGGGAGACAAAAAATAAGAAGAAAGGGAAGAAGAAGAGAGGAAGAGAGAGAACTTGGGCTAAAAGGGAGTGTGGGGAAGAGAGAGTGTACATATGTGGGAGAGAGAACGATGGAAGGAGGGAGACCGATGGAAGGAGAGGAAGGGAGAGCAACAGGGGCTGGGGGGGGTTTCTATCGCATGAAATAGAGGATTTATTTTTCTTTTTTGTTCTTATCCAATGATGGGCACCATCTCAATAGGCGGACCCTGCTAGTTGGATTGACTAGATTGGATCTCACATCTTTCCTTGCATAAATAAATGTTGTCCTTGAAATTTACATACCTAGATTGTGAAAAGCTGAGGATGTCTCTTCTTCGTCTCGTCCTTGAGCTCCCAAGTCGCTTCCATTTCTATATGATTACTCCATTGAATCTTGATGTAAGGAATAGTGCGACATCTCAGAACTTATTCTTTTCTATCTATAATTTGAATTGGATACTCTTCATATGTCAAGTCCTCATGTAGCTATAATGGTTTGAACTCCATCATATGGCTAGGATCTGGCACATACTTCCTTAACATTGAGGCATGAAATACATTATGTCCACTAGAAAGGATAGGTGGTAATGCTAATCTGTATGCTACTTTTCTGACTCTATTCAAAATTTTGAAAGGGCACATATATCTTGGATAAAGTTTGCCGTAGATATCAAACTGCATCAGGCCTTTGATAGGAGATACTTTTAAGAAGACATGATCTCTTGAAATTCTAACTCTTGTCTTCTGTTGTCTGCATAACTATTTAGTCTATCTTGAGCTATTCTAGTTGTTCCCTTATTAGTTGAACTTTTTTTGTAGTTTGCTATGCTAGTTCAAGGCCTGATAGTCATTTTTCACCAAATTCATTCCAATAAATAGGGGTTGTACACCTCCTACCATACAATGCCTCGAAGGGAGCCATCTGAATACTAGTGTGGTAGCTGTTATCATATGCAAATTCTATCAGAGGCAAGTGACTATCCCAAGGACCTCCTAGATTCAAGACACAAGCTCTCAATATATTCTCAAGAATTTGGATGGTCTTTTTAGATTGTCCATCAGTTTGCGGATGAAAGGTTATCCTAATGTTCAATTTGGTGTCCATGGCTTTATGTAGGTTTCTCCAAAATTGAGACACAAATCTAGTATTTATATCCGACACAATAGTGATTGGAACTCTATGCATCCTCACAATCTATGCAACATACAAATTGCTAACTTCTCCAATAAGATTCCAACTGACTTCATTTGTCGATCAATAATCACCCATATATCATTGTTACCTTTAGAGGTTCTAGGTAGACCCATCACAAAGTCCATGGTTATATGTTCTCATTTTCATTGAGGGACATAAATAGATTGCAAAGGTCTGATAGGTCTCCAATGTTTAGCCTTTACTTGCGGACATATTAAACATTGAGCAACATGCTCAGCAATGTCCTTCATGCCAACTAGTCTCTAATATTAATGGACTGCATCTTTCTTGGCTAAAGTTATCTTGTTTAGGAAATTGGTACCAAGGACTAGTAAAAAATTGACCATCAATCATAAAAATGCGCATGGTCCTCAATCTTGGTATCGAGTACTACACTAGTGTGTTATTGGTTCGGTATGGTACGAGCTGGTATAGAACATTATTTATCCCTATATTGAGATAGCTCTTATGCCATTTTTCTCACTTTTTATCTCGGTACATCTTGACATAAGGTGGTGCATCTCAATACAAGTCCATATGCATCCTACTATGTCTCAGTACACGTTGATACGCCTCAGCATTGATCCGTATGGGCTGATATAGGGCTTGTACTAATTTGAATATGATTTTTATACCAATTTCAGATTGGACGCCTTGAACCGGGCAATTCATGGCAGTATTGCAGCCCATGATATGCACAATCCTTGTGTGCAGCCTTGTTATCTCGAATTTGTACTACATAGTTGACCTTGTTTTGATTTGATAAGACTTTAGTGAGATAATGATATCGAGTTTATAGCATAAATAGGTGCATTAGGTGACTGTTTAGCATAGTTTGTTCATAACTTTTCTTTCCAAAACCATTCAAGAGATTCTTATGTCCTACATCTCTCTAAATTTATATTGATAGTTTAAAGTAATATCACTTGTGTAATGATGGCAAGGTTATCCATCTTGATATTGGACCCTATACCAGTATCGTCCTATAATAATTTCAATACACTATGATATGAGATGGTGAGGTGTTCCAAGTGTCGGTGTGGTACGAGACTGTACCGGTATCGTACAATATGGTATGCTCAGTATGGTATAGTATCGACCAGTACGGCAAACCTTAAATAATGGTCTTGACTTTATGACAATTTTTTTGGTTTGCTGTTGGTTACTTTTTTGTTGATATTCTTGGAAAACATAATAAGTGGCATATTTCGTTCATGAGCTCATGTATTAGCTGGGCTCAAATATTGTTATGTGTTGTCCTTTTACTTCCTAACTCACTAGCTGCTAGCACTGCTTGGTCACTAAATCTATGCATCCTCATTTGCTGCTAAGTGGTGAGTTGTGGTTTGGATCCCCTTGTGTACAACATACTTCAGTGTCATTTCAACCAAGCTAGTTGTGTTGTTTCCTAGAACCTCTCATGTGAGGACCCATGTAGGCAAGTATTTAGTCCCATATTAGCTATGCACTAGGTAGAGCTTGGGTGGTTATATAGATTAAGGAACCCAAATAGTACCTTTTAGGTAGTCATTTTGGATGAGATCTTAGGTTGTCACAAATAGTATTAGAGCAAGTCTAATCCATAGCCTATGTGGGCTAGGGGACACTGTTACATGAGCCCATTAGGATTGACCGTGGGCTAATCGTGGTGTTTATGATGGGATTTATGGTACTTATGATTAAATTTGAATGGATGTGGACTCTTAGCATGGTGAGAATGTCGAGGCTTATATAGGAGAAGAATATGAGGATCCATATGGGCATGTGTCTAGTCTCATGTTTAGATTTGAATGGATGTGGACTCTTAACATGGTGAGAATGTCAAGGCTTACATAGGAGAAGAATATGAGGATCCATGTGGGCATGTGTCTAGTCCCATAGTAGTTATGCATTGAGTAGATTTTGGATACATATACAGAATTAAAGAATCCAAATAATATCTTTCAACCAAGGTTTGCCATACCGTGCTGAACCGATCGGTACACCCCATCTCGTACCGGACCGATGGAGAATTGACACGATTCGGTCGGTAAAATCGGTACACTGGCGGTACCGAAGAAAAAAGAACGAAAAGTGAGAATGAGAGAGAGAGGGGAGGGGAGGGAGGGAGGTGGGAGCCGCCGGAGGCCGACGGTGGCCGGCTGCGGCCGTCGGAGGGCTTCCGAGCCCCGTATCGCCCGATAGAACTTTCAAGAGAGCAAAAAAGAGAGAGAGAGCGCTCGGAGAGGGGCGAAGAACCTACCGAATGGACGGTGCCTCCGTTGCGAGGCTCTCGGTGGCCGGCGTGCCGACGCCGATGGCCTGAGGGCAGTCGAATGGGCGGAGCCCCTCCGCGGCTCCGCCCCCTTCTTCTTTTTCGAAACAGACGTCGTCTGTTTCGATTTTTTCTTTTTTTTTTTTGTTTTAAACTTATGAAGTCAGCAACTGGATTGCCGACTTAAGAATTTTTTTTAAAAAAAATAAAAATTGTGAAGCCGGCAAATCATTTGCCGGCTTCACTTAAAACCATATTTTTTAAAAAAATTTGCGAAACAGGGGCGATGCCCCTGTTTCACGCCTGCGGCGCTGTGCGCGTGGACTGCGCCCTCCGACGGCCACGACGGCCAATCAGAGGCCGTCCGGCGGCCCTGCCGGCTCCTTCTCCTCCCTCTTTTTTTTTCTTCTTCTTTCTCTCTCTATTTCTCTCTTTTTTCTTTCGGTTCGGATCGTCGGTTCGGTACGGTATGAAATCATATCGAACCGTATTGCCGGCCGACCGAAACGGCCGGCAGTACCGGTTCAGCATATCTTGCTTTCAACTAGCCTTTTTGTGTGAGGTCTTGATTATTACATCCCAAGTGTTAGTTATTATCACAATGTATCTGAAAAAAATCATGCATCTTTGAGATTAGGGGTGCTATGCCCAAGGTTTATCATATCATATCGAATCAGGCGGTATAGGATATTGTACCATATTAGTCTGGTATGGATACGTGGTACAAGGTATCGACATTGGATATATCGAGCTGGCCTCATACTGATACAATAATATGTTGGCATTGGTTCATGGCCTAGTATTGTGATGGCAAACCTTCGCTAGATCAGTATTGAGGCTCGGACCAGTCAGCGGCAGCATGATTTGGCACGTCCCCATGCTATTTTGTGCTGGACTCGAACCAATAGTAGAGAAGGTGGGGAAGAAGGAGAATGGGAGAGAGAAAAAGAGAGAGAGAGGGAGAGAGAGTGGGGAGGAAGGGAGAGGGAGGGAAGGAGTGGGGAGGCTGATGAGGCCATCTCGAAGGACAGAGGAGTTGCTCCGCCCTCCTTCGAATCAAAACAAGTTTGACTCGCCCTTGTTTCTTGTTTATTTTTGCCGACTTATAGTAAAGTCAAAGGCAGTCTTCCCAGCCTCTCCCTCTCCTTCACCAACCCCCCTCTCTTTTCCTCTCTTTCCTTCTTCTCCCCTCATTGGTTTCTTGTTTCAAACATCGAAACCATCCTGGTCCACCACCGGTATGGTTTGGCACACCCCGAATTGGGCAGTTTGATACAGTTCTGCAATGCTTGTTTAAGATCATGTTAGACTATGGACCTGGGCATCCAACAATGCCATAGCTCTTGTTTGTGGACCAATTAATGGGTCCACTTGTTAATGGACTCGCTAAAGAAGCATCTCTTGCAACCCTTTTGGTCACCATAGTTGCCAATTAATGGGTCCACTTGTTAATGGACTCGCTAAAGAAGCATCTCTTGCAACCCTTTTGGTCACCATAGTTGCCAATCCTTCCTTTTCCAGTTTAACCCTGTTGGTTGTTCGGTTGAGAACTTGAGATTCAGCTTTTCTATATTAATCCTTTGTAAACTACAAATGTTACTTTGTCTTTCTCCTGAATCACATGACTGGTGCTTACTGACTTGTAAGGTCAAATTTCACACTTTGAGACAAATCATGCAAATTTGTACAATGGCATATTGAATTTTGTTATGGTAGATGTGTTTTTTGAATCTGGACACCATTTGACAGGCAACCTGTGACATGCTAAATGGTATGACTGACTCCATGTCATGTTTAATTTATCTGTGTTTTTTTATGTATGTAAAGAAAGAATACCGAACAGAGAAAATCATAATTTATTAGTTCATTTGTTTTCATATCGTCTTTTTCTAGTAAGATCTTAAAGTGTATGATTTGGCCAATGAATGAAAAATAATTCACATTTAGAGAAAACTAGAGTATAAATCTGGTTAATTTGAACCAAAATCATGGGTTTTAGGTACTTTTATAACAATTAACCTATAATAAAATGAAATTAAAGGGGATGGAAGCACAAAAACAAAAGAAATGTACAACAATAAGCTGCAGCAAATTTACAATTTCAGATGAGTTTTCTTTCCCATAGAAACTAAAATGCTTGTCTTCTACTACAGTTATCCTTCTTTACGTGTTGCATATATTGATGAGGTTGAAGAAAGAGAAGGTGGAATGGTACAGAAAGCCTATTATTCAGTACTAGTAAAAGCTGTTGATAATCTTGACCAGGTGATTATCCTTTTGATTTTTTCCCCTCCTTTCTTGTGGGTAAAACTGTTATTTGAAGTTTAAACTATGGTGTCCCAATAATTAGGTATAGCTATACTAAATGTGCTCTGTCTTTTCCTTTTAAAAGGAAATCTATCGTATTAAGTTGCCAGGATCTGCAAAGATTGGTGAAGGAAAGCCAGAAAATCAGAACCATGCTATTATCTTCACTCGAGGAGAGGCTCTTCAGACCATTGATATGAACCAGGTAATGAAGATATGTCTGAATTTTCTAGAAACAGATTTCGAGCCACTAAGACTAATGATTCTTATACTTTTTGCTTAATAAAAAAAAATGTGTAGGACAATTACTTAGAAGAGGCTCTTAAAATGCGTAACCTTTTGGAAGAATTCAATGAAGATCATGGAGTGCGTCAACCAACCATTCTGGGTGTACGGGAGCATATTTTTACCGGAAGGTAAGAATGGTTTTCGGGAGCCATAAATCAATTTCACACATGTGGGACAATAAGACTGGTTTATGCTCTCTAATATGTCAAATATATCTGTTTTGCAGTGTGTCATCCTTGGCATGGTTTATGTCAAATCAAGAAACAACTTTCGTGACGATTGGCCAAAGAGTCCTTGCAAACCCATTGAAGTGAGTTCCACTATATTCATACTCACAGTACATTACCTCATTAGGTTTAATGATATTCATGTCCTGTCAGATGATATATCTGTTCTACAAAATTCTATGCAAATCTCGATCATGTATTTTAGATAATTCTAGGATAAACTTAGCATGAGGCACTTAGAATGATGGATTTAACCTTCTAACAAAACAAGTAATTCCACGTAAGCGTTACTTTTGCAACCAAGGGCTAGTGCATACTTTCTAATTGGTTTATCTCGTACATGTATCCGTCATTCTTTGGAGGTGCTACATCAACAGTGCCATGAGTGTACTTCAAAATCAGACCTTTTGGTACTGTAGCTAATTGTTGTTGTAGCCTTGCCTTAATTTGGTATGTTCATGTTCAATGTTATTTAGCATACAGGGTGGGCTAGTCAGGAGGCTGCAACTGCTTATTCTTCTAACATCTAATTTCTGTTTACTTTATTCACAAACAAGTTTAAAGCTCTTCTATACACATGTCATATTAATTCCATGTCAAGTTTTATTTATCACAAATGTATCCTGAGGATGTAGCCAAGCTATCCATATTCATTGCTATAATGCCTGCTCTTCAAAATAACTTTGGTATATTGTAGTTTCTGATTTATATCTGGCATATTAATATTACTAGCTTTTGCTGGATGCTGTATGGTCTTACATGGTTCGCAAGTTGCATTGCTGACCGACCATATGAGGATTTTACTTGTGGAGAATATAGAACCTTCAAAGTTTTTTCTCCTTCAAAATTTATCAGAACTTGTCCTGATAGTTTTAGTTTTCTTTGGTATGGACAGGGTTCGTTTTCATTATGGTCATCCAGATGTGTTTGATAGGATCTTCCACATTACCAGGGGTGGCATTAGCAAGGCATCTCAAGGAATAAACCTGAGTGAGGACATTTTTGCCGGTAATTTCATGTAATCCTGAACTTCGGCGATGATTTCCCTTTTGTGTAAAATCTTTCATTTTGTTTGCTCTTCCAGGTTTTAACACCTTTTGTTTTTTTGGATAAAACTCTTCCAGGTTTCAACTCAATGCTAAGGCGTGGTAATGTCACCCACCACGAGTACATTCAAGTTGGGAAAGGCCGCGATGTAGGGCTTAATCAAATCTCACTATTTGAAGCTAAAGTTGCCTGTGGTAACGGCGAGCAAGTACTTAGCAGAGATATCTATCGTCTAGGCCATCGTTTTGACTTTTTTCGTATGCTGTCTTGTTACTTCACAACTGTGGGATTTTACTTCAGCTCACTGGTAACCTAATTCTATTTCATTACCTGTCAAACTAGAATAATCTCTGGAGCAAATTTAACATTAGGGCTTACTGAAAGATGAGATCATAGTGACCATAAATATAACATCTATTATTTAACTAGTAAAAAAAAATATGAGCAGAATAAAACTGGCAAAAGTAGGATGGATTAGCCAAAAGAGGTTCCATTTTATAGTTGTAGGTAGCTTTTCTTCTTTTTTAATGCCCATGATATTTTTTAATATTCTACAACTTTCTTACCTTAAATACATGCAGATGGTTGTCATTATATTATATATCTACTTGTATGGAAAACTTTACCTATCATTGAGCGGATTAGAAGAGGCATTTCTGAAGCAAGCAAGGATGAGAGGCAACAAATCCCTTGAGGCAGCCATGGCATCTCAATCCATAGTTCAGTTAGGCTTATTAATGGCTTTACCAATGGTAATGGAGATTGGACTAGAAAGAGGATTCAGAACTGCCCTCGTTGACTTCATTGTCATGCAGCTTCAGCTTTGTGCAGTTTTCTTCACATTCTCTCTTGGAACAAGGGCTCATTATTTTGGGAGAACAGTCTTGCATGGCGGGGCAAAATATAGAGCAACCGGGCGAGGATTTGTAGTCCGGCATGAAAAGTTTGCAGAGAATTACAGGATGTATTCGAGAAGTCACTTTGTGAAAGGGCTGGAGCTGATGATACTGCTGATAGTTTACAAGTTGTATGGGAAAGTGGCAAATGGCACAATTACCTATATGCTAATCACGTCATCAATGTGGTTCCTTGTGGTAAGTTGGTTGTTTGCACCATTCATTTTCAACCCATCTGGTTTTGAGTGGCAGAAGATAGTGGAAGACTGGGATGATTGGACCAAGTGGATAGGGAGCAGGGGTGGCGTTGGTGTACCAGCAAATAAAAGCTGGGAGTCCTGGTGGGTTGAAGAACAAGAGCACTTGCAATACACAGGATTCTTGGGACGATTTTGGGAGATTATTCTTTCTATGCGCTTCTTCCTTTTCCAGTATGGGATTGTCTATCACCTGAACGTGACCAATGGCAACAAAAGCATTCTAGTGAGCTTCATGCCTTTTAGCTTAGTGTTTGCGATAATTCAACCAAAACATGAAGTAGGCCCTTCTTTTTCCTGGTATTCTGCTCAAACAGCAGCTGTAACCAAAACTACATAAATAAATAAATAATGCTGCTGTTTTCTAATAATTTTAGGCTTCTATCCATGTCAAAGTGGCAAAGTTGGTTGCATTGCTCATTTGTCATTCGACTAATTACTTTTACGAACAGGTGTATGCCCTGTCCTGGTCGGTGATAGGTGCAGTGATGATTATACTCAAGGTCAGTTCTTTTCTGCATTGTGTTTCATTCATAAATTTGGTATTGCTTTTAAATGAGTCTCTTTCTGCAGATGGAGTCCGTGGGCAGGAAGAAGTTCAGTGCAGACTTCCAACTTCTGTTCCGGTTGCTCAAGCTATTCCTGTTTGCTGGGTTTACTGGCGCAGTATTCATCCTCTTTGCTGTTCTTAATCTGACGGTGGGTGACATTTCCACCAGCGTCCTTGCCTTCATGCCAACGGGATGGGCCGTGCTTCAGGTACCGTTTTCCTTTTGAAAAAGGTTAATTCATTTCATGCATTTACAAGCGGAAAGTTCGGTTGTTCTTCTCTCTCTCTCTCTCTCGTTATATATTTTTCAGTTCTTGCTAGTACCATGAGCCCCCAAATAGAAGCCTTCATATAGTATAATCGGACAAATTATTACGATGTGTTTGGAGAATTTTTTTTACCAAGGAGCCTTGCAACAAATTTCACAATTTCATGCTAGAATATCCGATGCAGATATCACAAGCATGCAAGCCGATTATAAAGACACTTGGGCTATGGGGCTCAGTCAAACCATTTGCTAGGGCATACGATTACGTGATGGGTCTTGTGATCTTTGCACCAGTGGCTGTGTTGGCATGGTTCCCATTTGTTTCGGAGTTCCAAACAAGGCTGCTATTCAATCAAGCATTCAGCCGAGGCTTGCAGATTTCACGCATTTTGTCTGGTGGGAAGAAACATTACTAACCAGAAAGAAGCCTGAGAGGAAAGATGAACAAGGCCGAGAGGAACTTGGCGGCTTCAAGAGGAAAGACGGAGGTGGGGCGACACAAGTTTATATTGAGAGATTTCTCTGCTGCGCACTGTGCTTTGTGGTTTGCCTTTGTGCTTGCCCTACTAATATGAGTCGTAGGTGTAAACCGTGCATGTTACCGCTGGCATCTCGATTCATCAATGCTCGAGCTTATCTGCGAGTAAACCTGCTGACCTGTTTGCCTTTACTCATCTGTTTAGAATTTGGGCCACTGCAACTGACTCCGATCGATATGCTGCCATGACTTCCTTTATACTCCGGTTTCTTTTCCCAATAAGGCCTATATGGATGGTTGGGCTCAAAAACCTATGGAGTTCGTGAGTTTCATCAGTACAACCGCGAAAAATATGGAATTGTGGGCTGGATTTACAGCACATGATGTACATTGCGTAATTTCTCCTGTACTCTATAATACGATGCATCAGCTGAAAATTTTTTATGATATTTTTTGATATTCTCTAATATGGTACATTGATGGAAAATCTCTTCGGTATTCTCGGATATTTTATAATATTTTTTAATATCAGCTAATTTTTTTTATATTCTCTGATATTCTCTAATAAAATTCAATCATCAGCTCCAAGAGGTAATATTCCTCGGTCATAGAAAATGCCTCTATCTTGTTGGAAATCTTTCCTTTGTCCTTAAATTCTTTAACAATAAGATCAAGAAGAAGGCGGCATCCCAAATTCTTTGCAACCACCCATGTTGTCTCCCATTGGCTCTAGGCCACCTCCATCTCATCCTCTGGTTAGAGCAATACCTGAGAGGGAGTTTTTAAGGGCTGAAATCTCATCATCTGAAACTCTCATGGTGGTTACACAACCCCTTTCCATAATGTTCTCCACCTCCGCTAGACGCAGAGTAGTCACCAGCTTATTTCGGGTTGTTCGCCATGAGCGGAAGAAGAACTCTAACGGCTACCATCAACTACCCACAAGGTATTTGAAAGTAGCCTCCACAAACTGCGCAAAAACTAAAGCACCAAAGCACAAGGCGGTCACGCAAGCATTATTTTCATGAGATATCTTTGTAAGATGAGCCAAACTCATTATTTTGGTATTTATTTCCTTTTAAATAAACTTATTTTTCTCTTTCAAATCTTCTTCTTCTATTATAGTTGTTTGATTTAATTTGTATTTGTACTGGATCCTGGGCTAGTGTGTTTAATGTACACCAAGTAGCGTGCCATTTTATATATATTTAGAGGCAACACGAAGCATCAGGGTGAAGAGCATGTATCCGGCACCAAACCTTAGGCAAGGGACAAGGCAGGGCCGCCTGCTTGCGGGCACCCTTCACAAGCATGCCATGCGCATTTCAACGATTATTATATGAGCACCAACAGTTGGTAACTCAGCTAGAGAGTCTCGCGTTCAAATCTATATGTTATTTACAATCTCCTTCCTTGCACTAGCCTATTAGTTTTTCAACCTTGTGCACGCTGCTCCCAGTTTTTTATTTTTTTCATTTCGCTTGTTATTTTCCCTGGTTTCATTTGCTAATAAGGAAATGTGCTTCTAATCATGAGTCAGTTACATAGAAATCGAAAAAGGTTCTCTATATTGATGTAATTCAAAATAACAGGATTATGGACCAAAATGGAGCCAAGTTCCTCTCAAGATGTCTTCAATTTCTAATCATCTGGCGTGACTCAGATTCCATTCTGTAATCCGTTTTTGACTGCATGGCCCTCATCTTCAGTAGTAGAATTATATCTAGGGTATGGAATCATGTGATGATGATCATCATGAATCACAAGAAAAACCTACATAAAACCTTCTACTCTAACGATTAAAATTAGCATTGAGATTACATCTGAAGCAGTCTCTTTCCTGGGGATACAACATTCGACTTATATGATGCAATTGAAATCCCTTGGTTGTAATGGTGCTAACATTTTGGCAGATCAATTTCATACCTACTGCCAGTTTTTTTTTGGGTAAGACCTACTAACCAAACCAATTTATCTGACCTGTTTTAATCCCTGTACCATTTGGTGTTGGATTAAGACCAGAGCTGCGCCAAACAATGAAAGATCCAAGTCTGATTCCAGTTTGCATTTGGGACCAAATTTAAGACCTGATTCAACCCATAGCTTCATTCAAAGTTGGGTTATCCCTATTTAATTTTAGGAGATTAGGCTCACTCTGAAGATCGGTGTTGCTCAATCAACACGATGCAACCTACAGCTGGGTCTCACCGAATTTCAGTATGATTCACGAATACTTGACCAAACCCAGTCCATTTGTTGTCTCTACTACTTTTTCTTCCTCCCGAATGAAAAAAATTACGTTATGTTGGACTTCAATTGGGGATGACCGCGCTTAACGGTTTAACTTGATTCAATTTGTTCGGATTAGGTTTTTTTTGAGGAAAAAAAAAGATAAAAAAAAAAAAGAGGAAAGGGATATTCCCCTGAGGCTATATATTATAATTTAATATTAATATTTACATAATTATTTGAGACAATAATTTAGAGTGCTCTCATGATCAAGCGCATGAGAGAATGGAGGAGTACAAAAGGAAGGTAGAATAGGCCAGCAAATCAGCAAATTGTCTTATCAATATTTTTTTGATCAAGGCTCTTGGTGGTTAACTGGTTCATTCTCCTATGTAGAGGATCTAGCTACCCATCAGTTTCTAAAATTTGAGGTGTGCGCCTATATTCATTTTAGTTCTTCAAATAGCTTTGAGTTTTTCGACTCTCTTGGGCCCTTAGTTCTCGTTGTCCATTCTTCAAAGATCTGAATAGATTTCTTTGCTATTTCCAAAACAGAGTATGTTTCGAATCGGAAGATTCAATTATTTCATTCTTTCAAAATCAACCAGTGTGATGTAAGGAGAAGAGAAATGGAGGCTCTACCTCGTTCTTTATCAAGAAATAATTTATTCCAATCCTTTCAAACTTGAGAGATACTATTTGGGGTTGTGGATAGTACAAACCTTGGGTTATCAATGTCCATAGAGTTGTAAAATAAGGACAAGACAGAAGAAGATGGTCAGTGGTTTCATTGCTCCTATAACAAAGGTGACACAGCTGCACGACCTGTACTCTCTTTTTCTTCAGATTTTTAGCTATCTAAATTTTATCGTAAAAGGTCAGTCAGCCAAAGACCTTAACTTTTTCAGGAAGTGACAGTGACCAGTCTATCCAATTGCTTGGTGAACTCCTCCATCAATCAAGAATAAGCAACAATTTTTGATCGAGTACTTTGCTATTTTACTCCATTTCCACAATCTTTTATCCTCTTCCTTTGATAGAATTATGTATGATAAATATTCGATAAGTTTGATGCATTCTTCGGTGGCAGCAAAGCTGAGTGGTCGGCTAAAGTTTGAGAGCTGGTGCTCATTAGAGAGGAAGCCATTAATACTGCTTCGAAGGTTGATT
The DNA here is from genome assembly GCF_000442705.2 of Elaeis guineensis. Lineage (NCBI taxonomy): Eukaryota > Viridiplantae > Streptophyta > Magnoliopsida > Arecales > Arecaceae > Elaeis > Elaeis guineensis. The sequence continues at coordinate 16,923,546 of NC_026002.2, forward strand.
GAAAGAGCATGAAGGTTCGATAGGAGAGAGTTTAATGGCCTGGCTTTTAACTAGGTATCATGCAAGAAGGATGTGTTCTTACCATTACCTATCATTGAAGTGGTAAAATTTTAGAAGATGCCACCAAGTTTGATGACACCCCTTAAAAATGGTGAAACACCTTTGCAAGATATGCTGAGAGGCGATAACTGTAACCTAGATTTGTAGTAAATGCTTTGTATTAGATTCTTCCAAGGTCTTCCATGTTGAGAGAAGAAGTTCCACCACCATTTCATAACCAGAGATTTAGGATTTTGAGGCTTCTAATCCCCAACCCTCCCATGCATTTTGGACGACAAACCATTAACTAATTTGCAAGGAATTTGGTTTTTCCATAGTGTTCACCTCCTCCCCACAAGAAGTTCTTGTAGGCAGTGTTGATTTTCTGTAACACTGATTGTGGGAGAAAGAAGACCAACATCCAATAGACTGGTATAGCATTGAGCACTGAACTTATAAGTGCTCTTCGATCCGCTATAGATAGGACCTTTGACTTTCATTCAGCTTCTTATCCAATTTTTCCGGTATGAAGCTCCTCCATCTTGGACCAAAACCTCTTTTTTCTAGAAAAGTGTTGAGAAATCACCAAGAGACACTGTCGAAGCTTTCTCGAAATCAACCTTGTAGAGTAATCCTTTCTGTTTAGATTTCTTGCAGTATGAGATAATTTCAGCTGCTGTTATGTAGCTTTCGAACATCGATCTGTGCCTAATGAAAGTCGATTGATTTTCTAAAATGAGCAAGTCAATGATGTGATCCAGTCTTGTGGAGAGCACTTTCGATAGAATTTTAACAATATTGCCTTCCAGACTGATAGGTCAAAAGTTACAGACATCAGGATTTTCTGTTTTCTTAGAGATAAGGATAATGTTGGTATAGTTAATACAGGATGGGTCTGAAGGCGATCTGTGGATTTTTCAAAGAAGGCTAATATATCCGATTTAACTGTCAGCCAATGTTTCTTGAAGAAGGAGATTGAAAATCCGTCAAGTTCAGGTGCTTTGTCACTTGAAAGATTGAAGATGGCTGCTTTGATTTCAGCCTCAAAGAAAGGCCTATCTAATGGATTGAGATCAATCGGATTTTCAGGGTATAGCGCCTCCCATTCAGCTTCCACCATTAGAGTTTTAGCTGAACCTAATAACTCTATATAGTATTGAAGAAGAGCTGAGTGGATGCCTGCTTGATTTTGAAAAATTTATTCGGATTAGGTTTACTATTTAATAAAAGGTGAGGATATAATTTTTGACCAGCTTGATGAAGGCCTATTTGGATGGTGCTTAGTTTGTGACTAGAATCAGAATTGAAATGGGAATCAGAATGGATTGAAATAGAAATTGAAATGGCCAAATCCTCTAAAATATTTGGTTCGTGATCGAAATCAAATCAAAATTAGAATAAAAATTTGAATCCATAAGGAAGAGTGAGGATTGAGTTTTCGATTAATTGGGCTATTTTCATTCCATCCCAAAATTAAAATTGGAATGGAACTCCTTCTAACCAAATAGTTAGAATGGGAGTCATCCATTTCCATTCTGATTTTGGACCCCCACTCTTCCAAACAAGCGCCTATGTCTAGGAATAATAAACTTAAGATAATATTCATAATAGAATATAGGATTTGATTCTATAGGATTATACATAAATTATATTGGAAAATAAATCTTATAAACTAATCCTATCCTATGTTTGGATGGTAAATTAGAATTTTCTTCCCCTCCCTTCTTTCTCTTCCCCTCATCTCTTTACCCTTTCTTTTACTAGAATAATAAATTTATCATTATCAAATATCATATTAATAATTATAATTATAAAATAATTTACATCAAGAAAAAGCCAACATATCTTTGAAATTTAAAATTAAAATATGTTCAAATTTAGGATAGATTTGAAATTTGCCCCACGGGTACCTGCTATTGGAATCTGATTATATATAAATTTTATAATTTTTTATCAAAATTTTGACCATGGACCTAATTTGATATGACTTGATCCGATTTTTTATTAGGTTGGATCTAGATCTAACATTAGATTCATTTTAAGGATGGTGATTGTAGCCGATTCACCGGGTACCTGATCAACTCTAAGGAGGCGGATTTTACTTGATCCAATTAAAACCCGAGGCGGGTATGAGTTCTAGATAAAATCTTGAAACAAGCTCAAGTCAGGTACAGATAATAGTATACTCTGTCTCAAATCTAATATTATATAATATTATCCAAATATTTTCTTTTATAATTATAATTATTTTTTTAATATTAGCTTGATGAGTTCTTTACTTGATCCAACCCAATTAGAATCAACTCCTCTTATCTAGCCGATTCGACCTGATCCGAATAAAGATACGAGGATTTGAATCCCAAAATTTTTTTAGATGATCTAACCACTACTCGACCAATAAATTATGATTGTCTATTTTAAAATTGATTGATAATATATTTATATTATTTAAATTCTTATATATAAATATAGCCACCGTCTAAACTCTCTATCCGGTCGGCTTAAGCTGCCCACCCAGTCGAGACTTTAGAGGACATAAAAAATTGAGAAAAAAAAAGAGTGAATCATAAGAAAAATCAACAAAAAAAAAATAGTTATTAATTTATCTTATAATTTAATCCTCAAACAAGTGATTAGGAAGGAAAATAAAATTTTAATCTATAGAATTTTTTACTTCTATAGAATTTGGATCAATTTATCCTTTTCTAAATAGGCTCTAAATAAATTAGATTTGGATTTGATAGATTTTTAGATATAATCGGAACTGTATCTGATTCGATGTAACTCAATTGTCACAAACTTTCGCTCAATATGTTCCATGCATCAGAGATTCTTAATCTGACGTGCGCCTTACGTACGTTTCCGAACAGGTGACGTGGCGCCTTACGTGCCTTGCAAAACACTCACGGATAGGATCCAAACCTGTATGAAGTCGGGATCCGAACCCGTATTAAAGGACCTGTCTTTCGGCCTTCGACAGGGTTCTCTCCGCTCTCTCTTTCCTGTGTACCAGTGCGGGACCTTCTAATATTTCTCTACTAACAATAGATCTTGATTTTTTTTTTTTTGGTTGATACCTTTATCCTTTTTCCATTTTGGTGATCTCCGGTTTTGTATGGCGGATCTGTCAAGGTATTCTTTTTTATTTTCTCAGTGTTATTGATTTGATTTTTTTAGAATTTTTTTTGTTTATGTTGCAATTGCTGATATGGATTCAACAAAGATTCCATGAATGGTTTCGGCTTTTGGGATTTAATCTTGGCAAGCATTACTTTGTCCGGAGTCTATGTCCTGGATTAGTTTGGTTTTAGGTTTTCGTGAGTTGATTTCGTGATTAATGTTATGATTTTCTTTATAATTTAATTCCTGTGGCTTTGTGCTTAGTTTCTAAATTTTCCCTTCATTCTATTCTTTTTCTTGATATTGTGAAAATTCTCGAAGACTTACAAAATGGCTCCGGATGCCTTTTGATCATACCG
>NC_026002.2:16927163-16963984 GCF_000442705.2 Elaeis guineensis
TGACTGAATGACTGCAGCGTTGAATAAATTATCATCCATAAGATTAAAAGAGAATGTTGATATTGATTTTTTTGTTCTTAAGAAAAGATAAAAAGAAGTTTGATATGAAGCCAGATTTGAGTGAATTCCTCCAGGGTCATCTAACCGACCTTGGTGGCAGGATCCAGTCCCATGCTTACAACATTAATCCAATGTATAAAGCCCCGTTTGCTTGTGAGAATAAACCAAAACGAATTTAATACAATTATACCAGTCCTTGGAAAACAATTTTATCTATGTTTTTGGCTTTTTGCTTCTGATAAACAACAATGGACTTAATAGCAAAGGTACCTCAGGGAAGGTGAGATCTGATTTCAATTCATTTGGTACACCTACCAAATATCTTATCAATTTGGTAAGCTGACATCCTCAATTTTATCTAAGTCAAACTAGGCGACCTGGATCAATATGGGAGTTGATTGGCGAAAAAGAACTCAGATACTCACACAATATAATAGGTAGAATGAGGAACACATTCCATCCCTTGTTTCATGTGACAATAAAAAAAAAAAAAAAAAAAATTCAAGAGAGGGCTACTTCTACTACTGTATTTTTCTCCTATCAAATTAAATATACCAACCACCCACAATATGGTAATGTATAGCATAAATAAATGCTACAGCACATGGCCACATACATACAGCACACCACCCTATCAAACAGTTGCTTTGGTTCACATGATTGTATTTGTTTGAGTCCAACCACCATAGATATCACAGCCATCAAGTGTGTCATTTTCTCTACTGTCTGAAGTTGCCTTGTTCTAAATCCCTTACCAACCTGGCATCTGCCCCAACAGCAAAATGACCGATTGCTAGATATTCAGAAGAAAAGGACGTGTCAACATAGCATCCTTGGACCACCTAAGTTGGGAAGTTGCAGGTGGTGAGATGGAAACTAGATATCTCATCACTATGTAAGCAGAAAAAATTAATCATAAGCTAGGGAAATTTAGAAACAATGATGTTGTCTTGGCTAGATTTGTGAGGTGACTTTCAATTTAACGTTCTGAAGTGACCAGTTATTCTAAGCTATTAATTTAGCTCCAAACCAAAGTTACCGAAGGCTATGTTAAATTGCATAACTTTCAGCTTCTTATGTAAGGATTAAAATGCACCCAAAAATAACCAAAGAGTAGGTCGAAAGCTTCATGCTGCAGAGAGCAATTACTAATGTAGAGTTTCAAATAGCTAGTCTTTAGCACCAAGCATCCGTCTTCCGAAACCCTGCTTCCACGGTAAGAATCTGACGATTTAGTAACTCCTAGAAACGCATATATGCTTAACTTTAGATCCTCAGCTACATAGCCACCATTACACAAACCAGCCAAGCCATATCTCATCTGATTCAGTTCATGAATCTTTCTTCTGCATCCAGTGCCATCAACCACTATACCACAAGTGAAAACAAGTTTTTCCTCATGCATCATCTGCCTCCATCCATGCCTTTCAAAAGTCTCTCCTAATCAAAACTTATGAACATACCACGTTAATCGGTTCCATGTTGCCACTTTCACGGACAAACAACCACTTCAACATTCTTAAGTCTATGGATTTCGATGCCTGGTATAGCTTAACTTTAAGATGAATATAATATTGCTACATTTTTTGTCATCATCATAATTTTTGTCACTGGCACCATCACAAGAGAATTTTCTTTGCCCTTTATAATTTTCTTTTTCTTTTCTTGTCTGAGGCTCTGCCTCCTACCAAAAACATTCTCTGGAAAATTAAACAGGATCTCTCACCTCATATAGTATTCTCATTAAAAGTGCATTCAATAATATTTGTTGGAATAATTTCCAGACATTCTCTACAACTACAGATTTATATATTCATCCCCCTCCTCCGATTTATCAATTGTCACATCAGTTCACAGACAATCGAACTGAAAGAACACATTTCAGATGATATCTATGATTTATTCAAACATCTAAGAGAACTGTATTCTATCTGAGTTCTTGAAATATGACTGTGCACATGCAAGCTGGCATTGGAATTTGAAGCAAACAACAGATATTTTTCCTGTTCCCATTCTACACGAAATTCACTTTGGCATAAAACACTATCATCACAAAAAGAAACAGACAAAACATTATCATTTTGACTTTAATTAATCATCAATGAAGCAGTGGACAGGTCTTCATTATGATCATCATAAGTACACCTGACATTCTTTAAGAGATATGTAAAATTCTGGCACATAGTGTAAGATCTGAATAATATAAAGATAACTGTAAGGATATAAATTTCGAAAATGTGAACTAAAACAAAAGGTATGCTCTCAATTCAGGGCCATGAGAAGATCCTCCTTTCCTATTTTACTATAATGGCATTGCACATTAGGGACACCTAGCAGAGAAGGTAATGATATTTATCAACTGACATAATTTAACATCTTCAAGAATGGATACGCTCTAGGTAGAAACCTCGAAACTGTGGAAGAAATCAAAAGCTATCCTGCAGTTTGTCAATATCTGAGGACTTCCTCCAGTCATCTTCTACAGAAATCTTTTTCCAGAATGAAATCGGTATAACATTGTGAGTTCGTAATTCATGTCCACAAACATCCCCTGATACCTTGACAAGCATGCCAAAAAATCACAGCCATGGGAGCAACAGACCTACCTTCCAAATATAGCATAGGCATGCTCGAACACACATGGTAAACCCATTGATAAGCCAGAAATGAGCTTAAACCCGACGTAATTTGTTCCGTTGCTACCAGATGAGCTTATATTTCCAGGAGCCAATCTAGGTTAACAGAGAGCCTAACTAGCTACTTAAAATGCAAGCAACCTACAACATCTCTTAATCAATTGGGCTTGATATCACTGCCAGTAGGCTCACGTCATTCATCTGATGATTAACCAGAGTAGTGAAAATAACTTAAAGATAATGTTCGTTGACAAATTACATTGGGTTACATCAACAGTAATCATAAATCTGACTAGAAAAAGGGGTGACCAAATGCACAAGGATCCAGCCATTGTATTGTTTGGGGAGAGTTTAACATATGCAGCCTTACCCCATGTGCGGAGAGACTATTTCATGTTTCGAACCCGTGACCTCCAAATCACAATAGAGCAACCCTACAATGTGCGCCAAATCTCACCCTCTAATCATGAACCAATCGAAGAAATGAAAATACTTCTGATAGAATCATGCACTATCAAGAAAAGAACTTGTATTTCACTTTCCTATCTTTAACTCTTCACTGTCTTTGCCCTATTAAAGTATGTTAAAATATTACATTGCAATCAGCAGTTTACAGATAAGGTAACAACAATGATATTAACAGATCAGATGCAATTCAAAGTGAAGATACAAATTCCCATTAAGAAACCTTGAAACCACTTGATCAAATTCACATGCTTCAAAACAGAGAGAGATTCAGCTCCCAATACAAAATTTGCATTCTTCCCTCATATCTATGATCTTTATAAATCTTGAGGAAACTTGGATGGTTGCTTCACTGTTGCATGAGCAGGGTACTCATCAACCAGTCTGCTGAATATGAAGCAGGCCTTCTCCTAGCCAAGTTGCCATAGCTAGAAATCCAGCATCAATTTCAAGGCGGCCTTCTCTTTGAGGTTGCTCCCTGGAAAGTTTTAAATCCCATGGGGCAGGAGTGTCTCAGTTTCTCAATAGAACGGGATGCACCACTATCCCGTCGTATCCTGATGGCGATCCCATTCATGCATCCCATGCAGATATCCTTGATCTCTCTTCCCTTCTTATTTCCTTTGTTTCTTTATTTCTTTCTTTCTTTCCTTCCTTCCTTTTCTTTCTTCTCTTTCTTTCTTTCCTTTCCATTTTATTTCTTGTTCTTATCCCTTCTTCTATTTCTTTTTTCCTTTTGCTTCTTCTTTCTCTTTCCTTTCTTTCTTCTTTAAAAGGTATACAACTTGCATAACATCTGAGAACACACTTACATTTCATTTTTTATACTGGAAGAACAATATCTTTCAAACTTCTTTTGCTTCACATTTTACAAGTCAGTTACAAATTTGATAGATCATGAATATTGAATTAATTCAGTTCGAAACCCGTAAGTCATGCCGGTGCCTAAGTATGATGAGTCACAGAACAATCCAGAATATGAAACCTTCGAATGGTTTCCGAATATGCTACAGAAGTCCAATTCTTTCTAGCTACCAGGAAAGCATCCATTCATAACAAACCAGCAATTTTTTAACAAAACTGTTCTGATTCTTCGGTTTCCAGGTTTTGAGGGTGAGTTGACGAGTGGTGGCTGGTGGAGTCCAGAAACAACACCTAGGATTGCAGCATTGACACATGCAGAAATGTTCTAAAATTCTTTTAAAAATCTACAAGTGGTGCCAGTCATTTCACAATGTCTATGTCACTAACCAAGCAGATTGAACCCATTCTTTATTTCACAGGAGTACAACCATATAGATCCAAAAAAACAAAAAGCTGATTACTTATTATGATATCACGAGATTCTATGCATTTAAAATTACAAAACAAAGATTGGACTAAAGACAGTAGCACAAGAAGTAGAGTTCACGCAAACCTTTTTTGGGCAGCACTTAGGTCAAAAAGCTCACTGAGTGGTTGCCCATTAAAATATCAGGAGTTTCACATGTTTTAATTGAAAATTATTTCCCATCAACTTCAGAATTAAGATCTCCAAATGAAGAAGTTAAGTTTCTTCAAAATTATCTCCGAAATGATGTCTGGCTAATTCATATCTGTACAGGCAAATTTTCTTCCCAATTGCAAAAAAGTAACATAAGTTGACCTTTACAACAGTGATGGAGGAAATGAGATTTTTCCTTCAAGTGAACCAACCTCCATTTAGTGAACTAAAATAGAATGGAAGAAGTGGTTGCAAATGACTTGGGACATATGGTAGGCAAGAAATGGTGCAGATATGAGTAAATTAACCTACGTGTCAATAATTGTAGACCTTGGGACTCCTTGCGGGCTTGCAACACTCATCCAGTTTGTCACCCACTTGTGTGCTTAGTGAGAAGAAGACTTGTGGCTTGCACGAGGAGATGGCTCTGCAACTCTCAGTGTCCCTCCAAGTTCTGTGGGCACCAGAGGAACAAGCGAGTGAAGTACATCAGTTATCAATGGCCTATAACTTGGTTCTGGCTGGATGCACAGCACAGCAACGGCAGCAACCTGCACAATGACATCATCGTTCTGGTTGGCAAAGACTGATGTTTGTACTTACATAGATAAACAAGACTAGGTCCAGATTATAAACCTGGTATAAGTGTTTCAAATCCATTGTATTCCTAATCACCGGGTCCACTATGTTGGGAAGCTTTGATCTGTCCGTGAGCTGAGGCATGGCCTACAGACATGAAAACCTATGTCAGAAAATTGTCACATTCCTATTTGACATCAAATACACCTAAGGGTCCAATTGAAAATTGGGGATAGGCAACATTAAACCCAATGAATACCCATGTGACAATAGATTGGCATTGAGATGGTGCCATTTTTTCAACTGGTTTCCTTCCCATCAGAAGCTCTAGCAGAACTACTCCAAATGCATAAACATCACTTTTCTCAGTAAGCTTGCCTGAAAATTCAGCAATACACAAAACCTGTGACTTTAATTCAAAGAAAACCAGCTGAACTGCATATAAATATATAACAATTTAAATGCGGATGGATCAGAGGAGAGAGAAAGCGAAACAGGATAAGAGGGATCCAGTATACCATCTAATAAGTACTCAGGAGCCACATAACCCAGAGTGCCTGAAAGCTTGACATTGCCTTTGTGATGGTTTCCACCAGTCACTGCAAGGCCAAAATCTGAAATCTGGACCCAAAGGCAATTCAAAAAAAGAGAGAGAAATTAGTTGTCTAACCAAGGAAGAGGAGAACATTGATTTGAAACTGATAAAAAGACATAAAGATATTCATAGACACCTTGGCATTAAACTCTGAATCTAGAAGTATATTGGATGATTTTAGATCTCTATGAATCACAGGCGGATTGCAGTGCTCGTGGAGATATTCCAATCCTCTGTGTTGCATCAAAGTTATAAGAACTAAAGAGGCAACCGTAAGAGCTAACTGTTAAGACTAAAAGCTAAAGACCATAACTGGACAAGGTAAAGTCGTTTAAAATGTAAACCTTGCTGTATCAAGTGCAATTTTCATGCGAATGTGCCAAGTTAAAGCTGACCCATGAGATGGCCCTACCAAAGTAGTAAAAAGAGAAAATAAGCCAAAATCAAGTTTTTTTTGCTTCATTTCACTGGAAGGAAAAGATAAGTACTAGCATACCATGCAATTGTGTTTCCAGAGATCCATTTTGCATCAAGTCATAAACAAGAAGCCTTGTTTCTCCATGAACACAGTAACCCAAAAGGGAAATTATATTTGGATGCCGGATTCTTCCAAGCAAATCCAGTTCATTCTGATCATAAGAAAAACAAAAAATTGAATGTGAAGACATCAGTCACAGTGAAGAACAGAAACAAGCATGACTTGGATCGACAGATCTCACCTCAAATTCTCTTTCACAATCCTGGCCACCACCATCCAATTTCTTCACTGCAGCAAGAATTCCCCCATCAAAGCAACCTTTATACACACACCCAAATCCTCCTTCTCCCAAGACATTACTCTCACTGAATTTATTAGTTGCCGATTCCAGGGATGAATACTCAATCATAGCCAACAATCCTTTCTTGCCAGTCATCTTCAACGAATTAAACTTGCTCAATATTGGACCGAGTGTAAGCCCTCTAGCACCATCTACAATGTTTAATTTTTGACATTTTAAGTTCGAATGGAACTTAAAAGAACAATTTGTACGATCATGTCCACAGATCCAAATGAAAGGCAGGAGGAGAATAAACCTGAACTTTGAATGTTCTTCGAATCAAGAGCATGGCGATTTCTTCGCCAAAAGAGAAGGGCACAGAATGTTGATATAATGATCGAAACCACCGCGACAGAAGCCAGAACGATTGCCACAATCAATTCTTTGTGGAAATGGTGGTGACGTACTATGATCTGCGTCACTGCATTCAGAAGACCACATGATACGTGGACCTTAGCATGCTCCAAGGAATAAGCAAAAAAATTATCATCCAAAGAAGTGCTGTTTCCTAGGTATGTGATTATTCTATTTTTCCTCTTTAAAAATCAAATCTTGGATCACACGAGAAAATATAGAGATCCGGAGGAAGAAAGATAAAAAAAAAATGCAAAACAAGTCATTAAAACAAAAGGAAAAGGAATCAGTTTAAGAAGATGATCAAAGGGGGAAAAACTTTTCCTTCCTGAAAAAGCTGCGATCTTTGAAATAGTATGATCTAAAAACACAGGATTGAGAGAGAGAGAGAAGCAGCTGCCTTTTTTCTCTTAAACTTGCTAACATTCTTTAGCGTTAAGAGAGAAGTTGGTTATGGAGCAGCCATGGCATCGGAAAGTTGCCATCTTCGCAACACTGTACAGGATTAAAATAAAAAGGAGCAGCCTTTCTTCCATAACCAGCCAAAATGCTACCTAAAGAGACATGTTCAAAATGATGCCAATATTTCAAGACATTAAAAAAAAATACACTGAAAACAAGCAAAGATTCACAAGATGCGGTAGTGTAGAAAGCTTAGAAATTTTTAATCCCCCCCAAAAAAAACAACAAAAAAACAGAGAGATCAGCGACCACTTGCTGGATTATTACCTATAGGAGATGGTGCCAGAGACGGAGGAGGTACGGGAATGGGTTGCATTGGAGGGGAGGGAAGGGGGAGAAGAAGGGAGAGAGCACGGGGGAGCCCCTGCCATGGGTGAGAGCTGGAAAGAGGGAGGAGAAGAAGACCAGAATGCAAGGGAGTAGAAGAGGTGATGGTGGCCTCCTCATGTCTCCTCCCCCACTGATAAAAAAGACAGCAAGAAGTTTTAGGAAATCTCCAGAGCCAGTTCGGGAGATAAAGAGACCAAAGTGCGGAGGGAATCCAAATGGTGAACCATGGCAACAGCCCAGTTTAAATCACTTTGGTTTTTTCTGTTTTGAATTCCTCTCTCTCTCTCTCTCTCTCTCTCACTCGGCCTTTTGAATTGGATCTTTTGAGGCTTCTTTTCTTTGTTTTCTATGGGGCTCCTCCTTTCTTTTTTTTAAATAAAGGTGGGACAGGGACTGTTGCACGGAAAGCAGGAGATCACTTTTTATCTCCAGGGGGCCAGATAAAGGTGCAATCATGTGGCGGTTACCAAAGGCACAGTAAGGTGGAGAGAGAAAGAGAGATAAAATCTAGAATTCAATTATTAGCCTAATAGTTCATTAAAAAAAAAATTTCTCAGATTTCTGTTTATTATATTTGCATCCCATGATTTCTAAAATCTAGACTTACAATCTATTAAATTATAATGAAATCCTTTCCTTCGTATGAAAAATCGAAATTATTTTTGAATGGAAAGGGGAATACAGTTCTTTTCTTAGATAGCTGATGCATCAGTTAACATTATTTTGATTATTTTTGAATTTTTTTATTATATTATTTAATATTATTGAAATATTATTTAAAATTAATAATTCGATTAGTGTTCTACTAAATTACAGATTAAAAATATTAGATAAAATTAAATCGGCAAGGGTGGGGAAAATGCTCGCTAATGCAGCATAGATATATTCTGATGGTTCTTTGAAAGTAAGGATCAGGAAGGGAGGAATGGACAAGCTCCGTGACAGTAACATTATTCTAATTTTTATTATAATTTCATGGTCTTATTGATTTAGATAGCGGTATGTTGGTATAGGTTTCGATCCTATTTATTGCGCTCGTTAATGGATTAAAAAAAAAATGCATGACAGCTGTCCAGGACAAATAATCATGCATATCTTGAGCCTTGACTGAAATCGCATCCACCACGGCACCACCTTTTTTTTTTTCCATATTTAAATTTTCCGTGCATTGTACCGAGAAAGAGGATATAACCTGACCTGAATTTATATTTGTATTTTTTTGCTACCGCTATGTTCTTTTTTTATGATGCCTATAGGATGCTTTTATCTATATATATATAAATATACCTGAATTTATATTTTTATTTTTTTGCTACCTCTGTGTTCTTTATTTATGATGCCTATCGGATGCCTTTATCTATATATATAAATATATATATTTGTGTGTGTCTAATCTCTATTAGAAATTTAGTCCATTTAAACCATCAGATTATGCTGATAACCCTGGTCTTAATACACCATATCTCTATGATATTCTGAAAAAAAGCTACCACAATTGAGGAATGGCAATATGGATGTGCACCTTCTTTCATTAAATATAGTTAATGCCGCATATCTCTATTTAAAAAATTTTCAAATCCTAGCACTCATGCTCTTAATTGCAAGCAAAAAATATATGCTAACATGCACCTATAAAAGCATGTGAAAATATTTGTTTTAAACGGTATCTTCTTTAATCCATAATTCTATCTCAACTATTACATCTTCGTTAAAAGTTTGATCTTTACCTTCTCATTGAACCTTCAGGCACCAAATTTGCTCTGCAAAATTTTTAATTTTATGTTACAGAAAAAAATATTTAGGATGAGAAGAACATGCGATACATTATCTTTCTATTTAACCATAATTTTGGCATTCAATTTCAACCAATAAGAAGGTTGTTAGGATTTGACGCCTCGAGATTCAGCCCATATTGAGCTCACAGCGAGGTTCGCGACGAAAAACGGAGTCCAACGAGACCAAGATCACCTGAATCGGAGCTCGAATGGAGGAGATACGAGCTATTGAAGTCGGCACAAGAATCGAGGCGGCGGAGGACCGCCGGCGACCGGCGGCGGGCGGCAGCGCTGGACGCGCGACCCAGGCCTGCTGGCCCCTTGCCTCGGTCCACCGTGGACCGGGTGGTCCACGGCGCGGCCTGTGGACCGCGTGGGCGTTTCCCACACGTTTCTCGCGGTCCACGGCACTATTCCGTGGACCGGAGCACGATCCAACGGCCCAGGTGGCTCCCGGTCTTGATCCGACGGTCCAGGGGTTTTTTGGCTTTGTCTAGGACTCCTAATCCCTCTCTAATCAAGTTTAAACCCAGGTTTAAGCCTTTAAAAAGGCAAACAGAGGGATGTGGGGGTTCGGTTTCTCGCCGCCGTACGAACCAGAGGAGAGAGAGAGGCTAGGGCGCTGAGAGAGAAGGAGCAAGAGGCTCCTGGACAGCGGTCGCCAGGCTCTTCAGGGGTTCAGGGGGGTCTCTAAGAGAGAGAGAGCTTTTGTGAGGGGAACTTCAGGTGAGAGAGAATTGGGTGTACAAGGGTTGAGGTTGAGGTCTCCTCTTGTAAAATTTTCTTTTCATAGTGAAGTTTGCATGCCCCGTGGAGGCGAGCCCTTTTGTGGCTGATCCACGTATTTTGATTGTTTTTCCCTTTTGTTTTGTTTCTTCTTTCTTCCTGCTGCATCGCGTGGTACTGAAAGGATCTTGGGAGGTGGTGTCCTGGCCAGACATCCACCCAACAAGTGGTATCAGAGCAAGGCAGTACAAGGACGCAGATTGCAGTGGTGGTGAGCAAGACTGAAGATGGAGAAAACAGGAACAATCAAGATGGAGATCAACAAGTTCGATGGTAAGAGCAATTTCTCCTTGTGGCAGGCAAGGGTGAAAGACGTGCTCATCCAACAGGGGTTGATCGATGTTCTCTTGTGCGATGAGAAGCCGACCACCATGGAGGTACGGGATTGGAAACGGCTACAGATGCAGGCGGTGAGTACCATCCGCATGTACCTGGCGGATGAGGTGGTGATCCATGTGTTGAGCGAGACTTCCCCGACGGTGCTGTGGTCGAAGCTCGAGGAGTTGTACATGGCGAAGTCTCTCACCAACACTCTTTTCCTCTGGAGGCAGTTTTACCAACTGCGGATGATCGAGGGACAGAGCGTGCAGGAGCATTTGAGCCACTTCCAGAAGATCCTCACCGATCTTTTCAGCGTTGGCGAGAACGTTGAGGAGAAGACCAGGACGCTGGTTTTGCTGGTGTCGCTTCCCCCTTCATACGAGTCCTTGGTGACTGCTCTTCTAGTGGAGAAGAGCACTATCAAGATGGACGAGGTCACCGCGGCGATACTCCAAAATGAGGTTCTCAGGAGAGAGAACCCAGCTTTGAGCTCAGGTGGCAGTAGCTCAGCTTTGGTGGCTTCTGGAGGAGCAGAAGGCGGTAGACGGAGCGACAGGAGATCGCAACGAGGGCGGTCTAAGTCCAGGAGGGACTTGAGCAAAACCAGGTGTTACCGGTGTGAGGAGTTGGGGCATCTAGCCAGAGATTGCCCTCAACTGAAAAATCGGACGGTGGCTGCTGTAGCGACGGCCGACAGCGATTCAGATAGAGATGTCCTGAAGATATCTGACGAGGTATCTACTTCTTCCCAGCAGTGGATATTAGATTCTGCATGCCCCTATCATGTGTGTTGCAGAGAGGAGCAGTTTGACTCCCTGGAGAACAGTGAGAGCATTGTATATCTGCCGGATGGATCGAGCTGTGCGATCAGAGACATTGGGACGGTCAGCTGGAGGACACATGACGGTGCAGTGAGGAGATTGGGGGAGGTCCGATACATACCCCGATTTCAGGCGAAATCTTATCTCACTTAGCAGACTGGATTCGAGAGGCTACAGGACGGTAGCTGGTGGAGGAATCCTGAGGGTGCTATGCGGCGATAGGATTGTGCTGGAGGGGAAGAAGGGGAGCAGAGGACGTTATTACCTGGCAGGGAGCCCAGTGCGAGGTGGAGCATCGGGAGTCAGGTGGAGCCCAGAGCGAGGTGGAGCTCCAGGAGGCGGATCGGGCACGAGACAGGAGACTCGAGAGGACGAGAGGCGACGTCGCAAGGTAAGATTCCTATTGCCGCAGGATGATGCCCCGAGCAGGACTCAGGTCAGGAGGAGCACAGCATACGACGGAGATGGGATCGAGCAGCCTGGCTCGACTCTCATGTTTGTCCATCCATGATCAGCAGGTGATTGCCCCAGGGCATGGGAGCGAGGAGATCCAGATGCTCTCGGAGTTTGGAGGAGGCCGAATATCGAGTCGAGGTGGAGATTGTTAGGATTTGATGCTTCGAGATTCAGCCCATATTGAGCCCACAGTGAGGTTTGTGGCGAAAAACGGAGTCCAACGAGACCAAGATCACCTGAATCGGAGCTCGGATGGAGGAGATACGAGCTTTTGAAGTCGGCACAAGAATCGAGGCGGCGGAGGACCGCCGGCGACCGGCGGCGGGCGGCAGCGGCGCGCGGGACGCTCGTCCCAGGCCCGCACGGGACGCGCGACCCAGGCCTGCTGGCCCCTTGCCTCGGTCCACCGTGGACCGGATGGTCCATGGCGCGGCCTGTGGACCGCGTGGGCGTTTCCCACACGTTTCTCGCGGTCCACGGCACTATTCCGTGGACCGGAGCGCGATCCAACGGCCCAGGTGGCTTCCGGTCTTGATCCGACGGTCCAGGGGGTTTTTTGGCTTTGTTTAGGACTCCTAATCCCTCTCTAATCAAGTTTAAACCCAGGTTTAAGCCTTTAAAAAGGCTTGAGACGAAACAGAGGGATGTGGGGGTTCGGTTTCTCGCCGCCGTACGAACCAGAGGAGAGAGAGAGGCTAGGGCGCTGAGAGAGAAGGAGCAGGAGGCTCCTGGACAGCGGCCGCCAGGCTCTTCAGGGGTTCAGGGGGTCTCCAAGAGAGAGAGAGCTTTTGTGAGGGGAACTTCAGGTGAGAGAGAATTGGGTGTACAAGGGTTGAGGGTGAGGTCTCCTCTTGTAAAATTTTCTTTTCATAGTGAAGTTTGCATGCCCCGTGGAGGCGAGTCCTTTTGTGGCTGATCCACGTATTTTGATTGTTTTTTCCTTTTGTTTTGTTTCTTCTTTCTTCCTGCTGCATCGCGTGGTACTGAAAGGATCTTGGGAGGTGGTGTCCTGGCCAGACATCCACCCAACAAAGATAAATTTAACCAATGAAAAAATTATTTATGACGAAAGATAGTACACTATACTTTGTCATTGCCAAATAGCATTTGTATCTTTGTTGTCATTGGATTGGAATACTAAAAGAAAAAAAAGGAATAATGCGAAATGTTTGTTACTATAGATTTATCTCTCAAAGTTTGTTCGCATATTTTTTTGCTCTTACAAAATGCTGGAAAAAAAAAAAAGAGAAAACACTCCTCTCTAGAAGCCATCTTAAAGGATGTATTGCACTAATTTTTCAAGGCAGCTTCTCCAACCCTCTTCTAAGTGACACAAAAAACTAAATCTACACAAGATAGCCTTCTAAGAACTTATTAATGCTAAATTTTAAATATTGAATACAAATAAAGCTATAATACAAAAGCAAGCATATTCTTTTTTTTCTAATTAGCTGGATATATTATAGAGATCCTGCATGGATGCATTCGTTAAAATTAGAATACAATAAATCCAAGAAGCTGGGTTCTATAATCTAATCAGCATCATTGTTGACCTTTCTATAAGCATGACACTTGTAAAAGCATGAAGGGCAAGCATATCTTTCCAATATTCTCCCTTCTAGATATTTGCTTGGAAGTTTCTATAACCCAACATGCTCACTACTCAGGTAACTTTGCAAAGTTTTTTGGACTATGTTTGCTTTGATTGATAATTTTCAAGACTTATGCATGTGCAGGGACCCTTAATGTCGCCCAACCCATTGCATGCGTGACACCATACATGGAAAGGCAGGTTAGATCATAGTGATGATACTAGTACATCAAATCATCAATGTTGGATCCATAGTTTGTGTAGAAATTCCTATCCCAAGAAGCCATATTTTTTGAGAAAAAGGAAGGCCAAGCCATGTCATCCATCCGTTATCCAGTGGTTTAAACTTGGAGAATTAAATTGCACCCATTGTTTTTTTTTTTTTTTTGGTAGACATTGCACCCATGGTTGACTACCGAAATTTGCCCTCATTCTTTGGCACGAAGGAAACGTTCCTTGCTCTATTAGAAAAAAGGAAAAAAAAAATGTTGGCTAGAAGACACAACACGAGCTACTGTCCTTCCCGGCAGCATCTGTGCCGTGACGTTGGTCACCAAAGCCGTTGGTTGACCTGGAAGGCGACGCTCTTGGCCATAACTCAAAAGGAGCGGCTGGGGTACGTGAGGAGTAGGGGGCGGAGCCTGGGACAATAACCACGGCCATCCAAATAAGAGGCGCGCGTGGAAGTTTCTAGGATGTGGACCCAACAGTGGTACCATTTAGCTCCAAAGCGTATCCGGTTCAAAACCACCTGCCAAGGTTCATCACCCAGTAGCGGCAAAAAAAATATTGGATTGGATACTAATAGCCTGAGTTGGAATCTCACCTTTATCTTGGTTTGGGCTGGATTTTTAATCATCTAATTTCCAGAAAGAATCTTCTAACATTATAATAAGAAGTTTTTACGAATCACTTCCAATATTCTGCCATATATAGATTTTTTTCTATTACTATTTACAGATGGATTCATATCGATTTTTTTACAGCAAAACACATATTCACCGCTTTGAGATCTATGCAAGCGGATGAATGACGGAGTCTGAAATGATTTTAGATCCATACGGTGGGTTATCCAATGGTGGATTTGTGTGAAAGATACAAACCCCATTAATCATAGGGCACCCCAAAAGTCAATTGGGATTATTACCAAAAATGTATGTTCGGGCCCCATCTTCATCAATTTTGGCCATTTTCCCTCTACTATCTTAGGAACTATGAGATGCTTGAAGGTAAATATAATAGAGGGAGATTGAAGATCTACTTCGATCGACGTGAAATTACGTTTAGTTTGGATTTTGTTTAGTTGGTCCCAACTTATCCCAATCTGACCAAATCCGCAACCTAGATGGGTGGTTGGATGGGAGTTGGTTGAAAAACATACAGATACTTAACCAATATTGGTTGAATTAGACCTAGGTCAAATTTGATCGCCATTAAAAAGGATGTAACAATGCTCATGGGACAATTATTTTACTGAACTCGAATCCAAATTATTGCTAAGTGATTGATTAACTTGTGGGCCACAAGTGCTCTGCGTACCGTGCATGCAATGATGGAATCCTACTCCTAGAAATATTTGACAGATAAACGCCAACTAAGTCTCATGGAATAATAATGTATTTCCTCGTGATACCAACAACTTGAGAGGAAACATACCATGTTGACTGTTTGCATTAGTTTAGTCAGGACCCAAACATTTTCCAAGAGACTTAGGCTGGACTCCATGGGGGAGCTATTTCAATTATGACAATAGAGGTATGTTAATGGATGGATGTGATGTTACTATGTCTTGTTTGACTTCACCATGCCAGACACACCATTCAGCAAACTGAGATAAGTGGGTGCCAGGCCCAAAGCAACTGTTTGCAAAATTTTTTTTCTGAGAAATTAGTCTGTTAAACTTGCTGAATCCTTTTTCCAGTATACAAGAATACAGCATCTCTCCACGCCAATTGGTTCATGGCCAAGCTTGATTTACCAAGCAACATTTCACATGATTATCCTCTCATACGTGGGTTAGACTTGCCGAGACTGGGGAAGCAAAAGGATAGAGTAAGGGGATACTGTGGTTTTTTTTCTAATTTTGCTGCTAAGACTTTAAGCGTCGTTAACAAAATTTGCAGCATTTTTGTTTGAGAGTATACTTGCCAGAATCAAGAATATAGAAAAAAATAAAATTTATTCGTAATTTATAATAATTAAAGATTTCACTTAAAATGCTTTGTCAAAAAATATCATTTAGATTTTTTAATCTCGTATAAGTATGTAAGATCTTTTGAGTACATAATTAATTTGAGACTAAATATATCCGTAGAAAAATTCGCATACTCCTTTTGTTTAAGATCTAGTATTCTAATTAGGTTAACAATCTAGATCCATCAAATCCTAAAATTTAATCGCAAACTTCACAATAGACTTATAATTTTATACTACAATGTCTTCTAATCCATATAGACCATAGATAAATTTATTTTGATATCATTTATAAAAACTCATGATTTTACAAAAAAAAATTAATAACAAAATATTATTAAATTTTTTTGAATTTATATAAGTACGAAAGAATTTTTCAAGGCACAACCTTTTTGGGATTAAAAGGGCATCCGCATGAGTCATCACATGCCATCCATCCGCACTAGCATGTTCAATATGTATCGACATATTAGATTTTGGTATCCCAGCCACCATATTGGTATTGCTTTGTATCTGAACGACCATGATACGGATGATACAATCCCATTCAGGTGATTTTTAAGTCCACATTTGATGTTTTTCTGATATAAAAATACATTTAAAAGTTTTCTTTAAATTAATATCTATTCCATAATGTGAACTTTCTGAAAAAACAAAAAATAAAGAATTCAGTCTTGATCCGAAGACAAGGACCCCCCACAAATGCAAGCACACAATAAGAGATCGTGGTGCACGCCAACCAATGGAAATGAAATTAATCGGTTTGAGATTTTCCTTTTGGTGAACTCAAAATCAATAGACTGGCTCTTTTGAAGGATCCGTGGATAGTTACGGTCCTATAAATTTGTTTGCTCACCAATGTTGTCTCTTCTCCTTTGGCACTTTGAAGCATGCATCATATAACTATCTAGCTTTTCTATCTACATATTGATCTACGCAGGATTGACTGCTACAGAAGACCTGAGGACTCGATCATCAAGAGAAATTTCAAGAATAAAGAGAAAACTAATGCTTACCAAAAAAAAGAGCAAAAACTAATGAATACTTAAAGAGTATGACCATTGACTAACATGGGAACTGCTGATTAAGTTTTTCTAAATTTATAACATATTGGAAGCATGAGCATTCTCTAAGTCAAACATAAAAAGATATGATGCAAAGAATACCAGCGAGAGCAGCTGAGCAGTTGTTATCAAGTAGGTTGGGTAAGTGTCTTGAGCCAGCTTAGGTATGTGCTGTGTGTTTGCGTTGGGCCAGCCACCACTTGAAGGTGGAGGTGGGTGTTGTGTGCTGGCCAAGGCTTCAAGGACCCGAATACCCAGTTTTCCCAACGGCAAAATCCACGAGATTCGGTGGTCTCTCTCGTTTCACGTTGACGTAAACGTTGTTTGGGCCAGTTCTATTTACAAGTTACCAAGGCCGGCCCATTTGCACATATATATTCTTTCGGTCTCATTGTTTGGGAAGTGATCCTTGTGATTGGAGGCAGAAATCCTTTTGATCTTTAATCTTGTCATAGTTTTTCTTTTTCCAGTGTTCACTATTTACATAACAATCTTGTCAAAGCAGAAATCATTTTGATCTTTAATCTTTGGTCAACACTGACCCAACTAATTTGGGGCCAAGGCTCACTTGAGTACTTGTTATATAACTTGATATACTTTTATGATTTAATTGGTTCTTTTTTCTTGCTTATCTTTCGTGAAAAGATTAAGACCTAACCAGGGTTGCAAGGAATCAATCAACAGTTTGTTTGCATTATTTCTTTGGATTAATTTGTATGCCACAAATTCTCTCTTTATTGAAGATTTGGCGAAATTAAGGAATCTAAAGCAATAACTGGCTCATGCGTTTTGGTAGGGGGCAAGAATATTTAGATCCTATCAGGTTTGCTGATGAAATGGTTTCAACTTATCAAGGTTTATGAGGTGAATAATATTAAAACATTTGAAAATAAATTAGAAGAATAAGCATCGTATATTTTAGCATATCTAGGAACTTTCCAGGTTAACAAGCTTCACCGAGAATCCTAACTTGCTCTTTTCTTCCCACTGGACTAAATGGTATTGTAAAGTGGTTAATTAAAAGCCAATTCATGAATCACTTGAGTTTTAATAAATTACACCAGTATTAGCGGTAACTCGTTCGATATAACTTGATGGAATCATCTTAAGATCCAAAGAGAACATGCACTTCAGCAGCATTTGTGTTGCCTGGGTTTGTAGTGTGAAGCATGTATGTTTCTTGTGCATTGTGATGCAATTTAGGCATCCAGAGAATTGTTATGAGAATAAAATCATTCCACTAATTGTCCAATTCTTTTCCTAAATCATGCAGCCCAAAGCACCGAGATACCTCGGGGGCATCTCAAGTCTGCCATGGAGCAGAAACTTTTAGTTATACTTCGATGTCATCGATGCATCATGACGGCTTTTAAGGTCCATGACAGGGGTGCTATGGTGATTTTGATGATCTCCAAGTCCTGCATGGTTCTCAGAGTCTGCCATGTAGCACATCAAACCCCATCCTGATCTCTAGCTGCTTCTATATGATGGACCTGAACTCTAAACACCAAGAGTAATATCTTGCAGGCAAAAAAACTGGCTCCAAAATTTTACATGTGCTGTTAACCAAATATAACATCTTGCTTAGCAAAATGCTTTCTATATATTCAGAGACAAACCCAAACACAACATACTACAAATAATGAAAACATTGATATAACATATTACAATATCATACTTGCAAAATTATCCTGCAAACATTCTTCTAAGTAGATAGGTTATATGAGTTTTCACTGTAAGTATTCCCTAGACATTGAACAGAATAATTTTTAGAACCAACTATAGTATTCAAACTCCTTATACTTTGCTTCAAAACTCCATTGTCGTTGCTTTACCAATTGCTCTCTGACTTGAAGTTTATACGACAACTCATATGCATATCATAAAGTAATAAGGATAAAGTTATGAAAGGTCAGCAACTAAGTTGTTTAGTTTTCAATTATTCTTTTGTTTATAGCTTCTTGAGTTTTTTGTAGCAGCTTTAAAAACAGAATCATTCATCACTTTCTATAGGTATGACTCTTAACTGAAGCTATTAATGTTTACCTTCTAATCATTTTGTTGAATTCAGTTGGGTTCAGGTCTAAATTCAGGTTTATGTTTAAAACCCCCAAGAGAAATTACCATTACACTCCCCCCTCAAAGGCCTTTTCTTCTGACCAAAACTCTAATTGAGGTTTTCAAGAATGGAACCGATTGCCATTGTAGCATTCATTGAAAACTTAATCCTGATGAAATAGTGGAACTTACAAAATCATACCTGGATGGTGAATCATGCCATAAGGTGTTCCGATCATTCTGCACCAAACTCCTCACACGGTCCTAATAGAGCCCCTGTTATACCAAAGTCTATCAACAGTCTCAGGTTCCTAGATTTGAGGGAGTTTTAAGTTTTTTAAAATATTTGTTTGTCTAACAATAACTTGCCAAATGCTGTACGTATTGAATAGCTAGTTTGATTGATTGTGGATGGCCCAATGATTTCCAGCCTACTTTATAGGTGGATGCTCATTACGTACGAGTTTAATTAGTTAGAATCTCAATAACAAACCTAAAAAATATGTCACCAAAACTAACTTTACAAAAATAAATACTGATTAGTTTGTGCCGATATACTAAACTTTCTATTGACTTCGCTTCACAATTTGTGGCAATCCACAGAAAGTAAGTCCAAATTAAGGTGCAGTAACCCGATTCCAGCCACAGTAACCCCAGAGAGCAGGAAGTAAACATTTCTGAGCACCAACTAAACGCTTTTGCTATTACAGGGTAAAACATAAGCACTTATTGGATAGAGTAGACAATTATATGCCATAATAATAAATAAGCAGGTAAGCACTTATTTGGTATGGTAAACAAATTTATAGAAGGTCTTTTTGCAAGCATCTATTCCCTTAAATTCCAGGCAGCTTGTCCATCAAAACAAGTCCACCTATACAAGCATAAGTACCCACAAGACACAGGGCCATGAATTCGCACCCGGGGCTCGCCCTGTTAAAGCAACATCAGATCTAGGTACATTACATAATACAAGTTCAAGCAAAGATACATATGCAAATTCACAAAATAACAAGTTCTAAAGTACAATTCCTCGACTCTGCTAGCATAGCTTGTTAAAGCAATATTACAAGTCCATAAATGCACAAATTGACCACCACAAACCTGTTCGATAACAGTTAAGTTCTATGATAAGTCCCAACAGATAATATTACAAGTGCCTATAATCTCACATTCACAAGGTCACAAATAAGCAGCGTCCTCCATTAGAATGCACCATAACTTTGACATCGATCTCCTTGTTATGTGCAGCCTTCTCCAGTTGACTCATCATGTTGTCTTCCCCCTAAGTATGAATTCTGTGGCGTATTATGCGTGGAAAATATGTGCTTTTAAACACTATTGCTTCTGCCATGCATGATAGAGACTATAAATTTCATCACATAACCTGGGCACATTTAAAAATTGTTGTCATGAAAATAATGATCAAAGATCATGCTGAAGGTGAAGTTTTGGCGAACTTGAGATCATACAAAACTGGGAGAATATGCACTACGAGAATTTATAAGTTTGCAAGCAGGGTAAGATGCACGATCTCACAACAATTTAATGAGATACAGACCATCCATGAAAAGTATTCATACTTCACACAAGCATTAGTATCAAACTGAGGAGGATGTCCCATGCAACAATAATTGATCATGACCTCATCAACAAAAGATGGAACTACTCCTGATGACATGGCACAAAGGAACATTACATTCTCTAGTCAATAAATAAAGTGTAGGTTACATAGAAATATGGTGACTTGTGAGATACACATTTAGACTCTCAAGTGTAAACTCTAGAGTATTATTATGAAGTAGAGGAATCAAAGTACTTGACCAAGAAACTAAAGAGAAACCCGTGTCAAGTATAGCTATATATTCATGCTGCATCCGCCCACTTTGAGATTCACCTTTCAAGTAATTATAATGCCAACAAGCGAGTTTCATTGAAATCATGCAATGATGGAAAAAGCCTTGTTAAATTTTGTCCAGACAAATGAAGTCATGCTTCTCGATGCAAATGAAAATCTGCATAGCATTATTCACTAATGGAGAGAAAAGGCCATCACATCTAAAGACGGATTTTCTAAACCATAATATTTCCAACCATAACATTTCCTATATAAAATTCACTACATTAATATCAATTAAGATATAGCAAGAACTCCAGATGCATGTGCACAAAATAAAGGCTTGTTATGCATTGTTGTTGTATGGATAGCCTGTTGACTGTTACAAGTGCTACAAAAAGACAAACATACTTTTTTTTTTTTTTTACATCAAAAAAAAGAAAAAATTGATGATCATTTTTCTAACCTACCAGACTGCGCTTGACATAATTATCTCCTAGGGGCTTGGAATATCCCAATATCTTATTCTTGATCCTAACAAATCTTCACAAAATCATCCAGGAAAACAGACTCCATGCAACTAATTTTCTGAACAAATGCACTCAGCAAAGGGAGCCAAAAAGTTACTAGGCAAAGTCAGAAATCAGATTGCTTTAGTTAAACCTGCAGTGGACCAGAGGATTTCATCTATGAACTACGGGATGCTGCCAGCCACCGGAAATGTTTAATATTCCCCAAAACACAGACATTGTATTGCAAAACCAAGGTAGTATATAAAGCCATAGCTTATTCCGACGGAACTACATCAAGGTGAAAAATATATAACAGCTTTTGATTATATCTTCTGCTCACAATCATGCACCATAGCAACCATAAAAATCTGACATAAAAGTACTCAAGACAATCACAACGTATTTTAAAACTAAACACATGGTAATAATAATAACTTCAATACAAGTTTTCTACAATGGCCACAAGAAGTAAATTTGTTGGTACGATGAAATAAAGTTGCAGAGAGAAAAAGAACTACAGTAACAAACTAAAGAGTGAAATATGCTGATTTTTTTAAGAAAAAGCAATATGCTGGAAATTTTGAAAAGGTGTTTGAATGACCATACCTTGTGTATTTAAATTTTTGGATAGCAGCAGCAGCTTTCATCAAGAGGGGAAGAAGGAAGCTTTTGTAGTCAAACGCCAATTTAGTGACCCCAATTATAAGCAATAAAAGAATGACAATGGAGAATGGGGAAGCGAGGTCACTGCTACTGTTTGTGGTTGTTTCATTGGTTATTTCTTCCTTGTTTATATTGGTATGGAAATTATGGTCCGGGTTGGATTTGTCATACAAGATATACTTTGATTTGTCCATGGTGTAGCCTTCTACATATGGAATGTCCTGAATCTTAGGCCACTCAGACTCAGGTGCATCTTTGATGCACCTCTGGAGGAGCCGACCGCTGCATATAAATTCAAACTTCCTGGCTGCAACGAAATCTTGTCGGTCACTGCTGGCAAACATGCTCTTAAAACCTTCATATGTAAGTGAGTGCAGTTGCTCTTGGCCTTCCATGTTGTTCCGCAACCAGTTGGGAAGGGATCTCATCTTCTGATCCTGCAACTTCAGGTACCGAAGCTCACCAATCTTCTCCATGCGTCTCAGGTGAAAACAGTCGACAATTGTCAATCGTCCAGTGCTAGAAGATTATGAATCCTCCCCAATCCACTGCGAGCAATCATTAGAGTCCTGACAGAAGGGAGGTTACCAATTTCTGTGACATTGTAGGCATCTTCAATGGTTAAGCGAGTCACATTGCGCAGGAGGTGCTTGGGGAGGGACATCAATTTGCCGCACCTCTCAATCACTAACTCCTCGAGCCGAGGCAGCAGAGCTTGATCCTCCTCCTCCCCCTTCCACCACCATTCCTGCCAACTATTCATCTTTTTCAGTGTAAGGTATTTTAACTCTGGAAAGGCGCGGAAACGATGCTGTGCTTGCCCTGCTGCTGCTGCTGCTGCATCACCCAGAAGAAATTCATTTCCAATTCTTTTAACGGCATTGGCGCCTGAAATATGTAGAGTTTCCAGATGAGGCAGCAATCCCAGTGGTGGAAGCGTCTGGCAGAAAAAGCAATCGCTCAGCTCTAGATGCTTCAGGTCTGAAAGATGCGAACCGATGCCGCCACCCATCATCCAGCCAGGGTACTCGAGTCCGAAGTATCTGCCTATTTGAAGACGTTGTAGGCGAGTTGGCGGGCGGAGCTTGGTAAAGACCTCCTTAATTTTCCTCTTCTCTTCATCTGTAATGATTTCTTGTGCCGGATTGCAAATTAATCGGAGGTCGTCTAGACGAGATTTGCTCGATAGTTCTGCTCTTTCTGCTTCATCTATGCTTGAAATGCTCTCTAAGTTCTGTACAGCGAGAAATTTGAGTTGGGTGAGGACTTTAGTTCTTCCAAATTGCACCAACTAGCTGGACTTCGCTGCCGGCCATTCTGCCTTTCACCA
Organism: Elaeis guineensis; assembly: GCF_000442705.2. Classification (NCBI taxonomy): domain Eukaryota; kingdom Viridiplantae; phylum Streptophyta; class Magnoliopsida; order Arecales; family Arecaceae; genus Elaeis; species Elaeis guineensis. The sequence goes on from NC_026002.2 coordinate 16,950,353, forward strand.
CCCTCTGCTCCACTTATGTCAGCATTGTTTGTGCTGCTATTGACTCTGAATCCAACAAGTCTGTTGAGATGTTGAAGCTTCCCGATTCCTTTAGGCATGCCTTCCAGCTGTGTTCCATCAACATCCAGAACCCGCAGGTTGCGTAGCTCTAAAATAGCATCCGAAAGGATCCGAAGCATTGTGACTCTGCCAGGCCTAAGAATTGAAGACTCCTGAGCGTCCCTATAGTGTTCGGGAGCTCGCTATCTGAGAACGGGATAGATTCAGATACCGCAGGTGTATGAGATTCTGTACAGCGTCTGGAAGCTTGGAATTTGGTGCTTCGCTGAGATCCAGGACGCGTAGGCAAGTGAACTTTTCGAAGAAATTCTCTGGACTTCTTGAAGCGGTGGCGTGTCGAGGAAGATGATGGTCCTCAGGCATGTCGGTTCTTTCATCACTTCGGGAATGGATACTCCTTCCGCATCCTTGATGAGCACGCGGCGTCTCTTGGGCGAGATTGAAGTGACGTCTGCCGTCTGGTTCTCCCTTAATCCCCGCACGTCTCCGGAGTAGCACTCGTCCTGTGCCAAGTACAGAGCGAGCGAACGGACGACAGGGTGCATTTTGAATCCGCCTTGGTCATAACGACCGGGATCTGGTTGCAGAAGGCACCGCCGTTCCAGTTGCTTCCAGTACTCCCCGCCGTGTCTTCCACCGATGAATCCTTGCTCGCCTTTATAAATCCCTCCGCGATCCAGAGAGGGACAAGCATGTCTTTTCGAAGTATACAATCCTTGGGGAACATTGCACAGTAGACGAAACATAGCCTTAGCTGGGAAGATAGGTCCTCGTAACTCGGATACAGTACTTCTGTCATTAGTTGCTTACCGATTCCCTCTATATCCCCCTGTTGCTCAAACGACCAGGTGCTGTCGCCGGCAACCTTCTCCCATTCGGCTTGTATCAAGTCCCGGCCTCTCAGCACTGTTCCGATGGTCTTCAGTGCAAGTGGAAGGCCATCGCATTTGTCCACGATCCTCATTCCAATATGCTTCAAGTTTTGCTTCAGTCTCTCATCCCCGCCCCCCGAAACACCATCTTGCAAAGCAGGGACCAGCTATCTTCGGAAGACAGTTTCTGTACCGCGTGGCAGCGTTCGGCGTCCATGCCCTTTGAAATGGCTGTGTTCCTGGTGGTAATCAATATACGGCTGCCGGGGCCGGCATCCGGTAGGAGTGGCTTCAGCACTTCATCCCATACTTCTATGCTCCAAACATCGTCCAACACCAGAAAAAATTTCTTCCCAGTAACAAGCTGGCGGAGTTTATTCGGCAATTCGTCGTCCGAGCACTGGCTCTCATCTTGACCACCTTTGAAAGCCATGATGATCTTCTTCAGCACAGTCGTTTGCTCATAGGCTTTAGATATGCACACCCACGCCGGCCGAATCTGGTTAAAGCTACTTTGGATCATCTCGTGGTTGAAGATTTTCCAAGCGAGAGTTGTTTTACCGATCCCGCCCATCCCGGTAATCGCATAAACGAGCACCTTCTTTTCATGGCTTGTTTTCAGCAACCGATCTACCAGCATCCGCGTATCACCATCGATCGCTGTTCCCACAACCTCAGATTCGACCTGTTGGAAAATTTGAATTTTTAAAAGATTTAGATTTTTAAACGAAATCTTATCAAATGCTTATTTTTTTCTTTTAGTGCCGCCTTCGAAAGATAAAAATAAGTTCTCTTGTTTTATAGACGTTGGGGTAGATCTTGGGCACTTAACTGACTACTTTTTTTTTTTTTTTTTTTTTTTTTTTTTTTTGAAGAGCTTGTTATAAGGTCGACCTCATTGGAAGGCCAATCTCATTGAAAGTTCAAGGTCATCATCGAGATCCATGACCTATCTCTCCAAATATTATTTGCTTAATCTGACTGATTGTTAGTAAGTGGAATACTCCGCCTAACGTTCATCGCGGCGTGAGGTACCTTCGATGACCCTCAGGTCCAGTGCTTCACGATGGTAGTTACAGTGGACCAGCAACAATTTATCGCCTTGGTGCAGCAAGTTAAAGTCGATCATTACATCTTGACTACCGACATAACCATTTACTGCCTTGGTGCAGCAAGTTAAAGCCGATCATTACATCTTGACTCTCGACATGCTCCACATATCGATTTTGATTCTTCTGGAGAAGGTTCTAGCCCAGGATATTCCCAATATCCCAAAGAATCTCAGCAAGCAGTTCGAACAACTCTTCGTGGCGCACTTTGGCACCAACCGGAGGATGCTATGGATGTTCGACAGCATTTTCTTCATCAGGCAGCAAGATGGAGAATCTCTTCGAAACTTTGTGGTGAGGCTACAGCCATCGCGGCCATCAAGCGAGGACTGCGAAGCTCCAAATTTACTTATTCTCTAGATAAAATACTTCCTCAGTCTTTTGTCGAACTCCTCGAGCATGCACAAAAGTACATTCGCATCGAGAAAGGTGCAACTGATCAACATCAGTCCGAGAAAAAAAGTCAGAAGAAGAAGATGAAGAAGGAAGGAACCTCCACGGGGCTCAGTCGAACCCATGCTGAGGAGACCCCACCTTTTCGAACAAGTCCAAAGGCTAAAAACTTCGGTAGCAGGCATGATTCTTATACCCCTCTAACCACTCCTTGTGCGCAGATTCTTATGGAGATAGAGGGAGAGAACTACCTTCGACGACCCCAGCCTATGAAGTCAAAGCCAATATTTTGCAATCGGAAGTGCTACTGTCAGTTTCATCATGATCATAGTCATGATATTAAAGAGTGTATCCAATTGAAAAATGAGATAGAGGACCTCATAAGATGGGAATATCTTGGAAAGTACATACCGAACCGACCTGTGCAGTTGCTTGGTGATCCTCAACCACAGCCGCATCCTGACGAAGAAACTCATACTCAACCTACAACGGACGTGATCAACATGATCTTGGTAGGTCTGAGACTTCGGAGGCCAGATGATTCAGAAAGCTCCTCCACATATCAGTGGGCAAATGACGACATCATTTTTTTCAAAGAAGATTTACGAGGGGTCCAAACTCCTCATAATGATGCTGTTATTGTATCTATGACAATAGCTAATAATGATGTAAAATGATATTTTGTTGATAATAGAAGCTCAGCTGACATAATTTTCTATGATTGTTTCTCCCGAATATGATTTTTTACTAACTTACTAAAATCAGTTAACATACCTTTAATTGGATTCACTGACGACTCGATCAAAATAGAAGGAGAGATAGAACTCCCTATTACTGCTAGGCAACCATGTCGATAATCGACTGTTTGACTCAACTTACTCATAGTTTGGATACTTTCCACCTATAATGTTATCTTGGGATGACCTGGATTGAATGTAGTCTGAGTGATTGTCTCAACTTACCACTTGCTCGTGCATTTTTCAACAAGAAAATTGGTGAAATGAGAGGAGATCAACAATTGGTCCGAGAATATTAACCATCATCAAAGGAAAGAAGCCAACTGAAGCTCTTTCCATCGACGATGGACTGGATCAAAGAGAAGAAGAAAGTTAGGGAGAACCCATAGAGCGACTCATCTTAGTGCCCCTTAATGTAGAAGACTCGACGAAAATCATCCAGGTCAGATCTTCAATGAACGACAAACTATAGGAGAAGCTAATCAACTTTCTCAAGAAGAATGCAGATGTCTTCGCCTGATCTACCTCATACATGCTGGGCATCCCTCCTGATGTGATTGTCCACTGACTAAATATCGACATCAAGCACAATCTGGTGAGATAAAAGAAAAAAAGTTTCACTCTCAAGTGAAGAAGGCTATCGATAAAGAAGTAAACAAGTTGCTGCAGCCGATTTCATTCGTGAGGCAATCTACGCAGATTGGCTCACGAACGTTATGATGGTTAAGAAGGCTAATGGCAAATGGCTAATATGCATCGACTACATCGACCAGAATAAAGTTTGTCTTAAGGACATCTTTTTATTCCTCCAGATCGATCAATTAGTTGACGCTACGTCAAGCCATCAGCTACTCAGCTTTATGGATGCCTTCTCCAACTATAATTAGATCTAAATGGTGCTCGAGAATGAGGAGAAGATGATGTTTATCACCGATAAAGATTTATACTACTATAAAGTCATGTCTATGGATCTTAAAAATATCGAAGCTACATATCAGAGACTGATCAATAAAGTCTTTAAAAACTAGGTCGATCAAGACTAGATCGATCGTAACATGGAGGTCTATGTTGATGACATACTCATGAAGAACAACGAGGCTTCTCTCTATATTGATGATTAGATAGAAACTTTCGACACCTTGAGGAGACATCAGATGAAGCTAAATTCAACTAAGTGTGCCTTTGGTGTTACGACGAAATTTTTTTTTGATTTTATGGTGACAAGACTAGGCACCGAGGCTAATCTTGAGAAGATCAAGACTATTCTCGATATGAAGCCTCCGACTACTTGATGGGATATTCAAAAATTGACAAGATGTGTTGCATCCTTAAGCTAATTTATCTCCAAATCCATAGAGTGGTGCCTCTCCTTCGTCAAAGTCCTCAGATAGATGAAAGACTTCACTTGGACGGAAGAGTGTCAGAAGACTTTCGATGACCTGAAGCAATACCTAAACTCTCCTCCACTTCTGATAAGGCCAAATATCGGCAACGAATTATTCATGTATTTGACAACAACTTCTGAAGCTATCAGCTCGGTACTGATCCAAGAAAAAATAAAGTGCAAAAACCCATCTACTACATAAGTCAAATGCTATATAGGATCGAGGTGAGATATTCTTGGATCAAAAAGGTCATTTTCACGATTATCACAACTGTCCGACTACTATGATCTTACTTTCAGGCCCACTCAGTAAAAATTCTGATCGATCCCCCCTTGAGAACCCTACTTCTATGGTCAGACACTTCGGAAAGAATGACCAAATGGGTGATCGAACTTAGTGAGTTCGATTTTTTTTTATATTTCTTGATCTTCAATGAAGGTTCAAATACTCATCGACTTTATTGTCGAGTGTACGCCAACCAATGATAGTCAAGTCGAAGATCAACCTCAAGAAAAAACTTCAGAGCCAGCCTAGATTCAACATATGGATGGAGCTTTAAACGCCCAAGGATGCGGTGTGGGTATGATCTTAACCAACATCGATGGGATGGTGACTAAGTATGCTCTTCAGTTTGATTTTAAAGCTTCAAACAATCAAGCTGAGTACGAAGCTCTGCTGGACGGATTGAAGATCGTCAAAGATCTCAATGTAAAACACCTAAAGGTGTTTATTGACTCGCAACTGATCGCTGGACAATCTCAAAGAGAATATGAGGTCCGAGATCCTATTCTTTCTAGGTATCTACAGAAGCTCAGATTTTTGTAAACAAATTTTAATTATTTCGAGATCTTCCACATCTCCCACTCAAAGAATGTCCGAGCTAATTCCTTATCCCGACTCGCTACATCTGGCTACGGTGAGTTATGGAGGATCTTCATCGAGCATCTTGAAAATCTAAGTATTGACTCTGGAGAAGAAGTATATCCAGTCCCAGTCCATTATGAATCAAGCTGGATTGACCCGTTTGTCAAATTCTTGACTAACAAAATCTTGTCGATTAATCCTGCTGAAGCACATCGAATGAAGAGATTGACAGCTCAGTACGTGATCATCGATGACCAACTTTATCGAAGATCTATATCTTTGCCCCTACTTAAATATCTTGGACCTTCTGACATTGACTATGCTCTTCAGGAGATATACGAGGATATTTATGGTAACCACTTGAGAGGCAAGTCACTATCTTATAAATTTTTTTGACAGAGATATTATTGGCCGACCATGCAAAAGGATACTGCCGACTTAGTGTAGAAGTGCGACCAGTGACAAAGATTTGTCAATATCCAAAGACGTCCATCAAGTCAACTTACAACCATTTGGTACCTTAACCATTTGATCAATGGGGAGTCGATATACTTAGTCCTTTTTTGCCTGCCAGTAGATAAAGAAAATTTATTATCATAGCTATCGACTACTTCACCAAGTGGGTAGAAGCCGAACCACTAGCATAAATAATATAGTGGAAGACTACTGATTTCTTATAAAAATCTATCATCTATCGATTTGGTCTATCCCAAGTAATCATTACCAACAATGATCGATAATTCAACAACGCCAACTTTGAAGAGTTCTATGCAAAGTACTATATTATTCACAAACTCACTTCGATCGGACGTCGACAATCCAATGGAGAAGTTGAGGTAACTAATAAAATAATTATATAAGATCTAAAAATAAGAATTGATCAAGCCAAAAAAAGTTGGCTCAACGAACTCTATAGTGTCCTATGGTCAAATCGAACAACTCTTCGGATCTCGATCAAAGAAACTCCCTTCAGATTGGCATTCGGGATAGAAGCTCTAATCCCGATTGAAATTGATCTATCTTCGATTCGGATGGAACATTACAATGAACTGACTAATTTGGACAAGCGATGAGCTAATCTGAACTTACTCGATGAAATTTGAAGACAGGCTCAACTAAGGATGGTATCTTATCAACAAAAGATAGCTCGGTATTATAACTTTCGAGTCAAACCTAAGATCTTCCAAGTGGGAGATCTAGACCTTAGAAGGGCCGAAGTCTCCAAACCAATCAAGCAAGAAAAGTTATCTCTGAATTGGGAGGGTCTTTATAAAGTCTCGGCAGTTCTATGATCGGGGGCATATAAAATCAAAAACTTAGATGGCACAAAAATTTTTTAGGCTTGAAATGTTGAGAACTTATAGATGTACTATCAGTGAGAATATCTTATAAATTGGGATGGTAAAATCGATTCGACCCAATGGGTATGCACCCTATCCAAACCCGATCAAACCTAAAAAATAAGATTTGATCAGGTTTGGGTTCGGGTTTGAAAAAATTCAAAAATTATAATACATATATGGGTAGTACTATTTTCTATCCGAATTCAAATCTGATCCGAACATACAGATATGGATAATATCCGAATCCATACTCGAATATATATATATATATATATATGTATGTATGTATGTATGTATGTATGTATGTATGTATATATATGATCCTTCTCTATATATATGTATATATGATCTATCTCTATATATAAATATTCAATTTATAGTTAATATGATAATTATATTAGTTTCATCAATTATTGACTTGTATTAATATCTTTTTTTTTCATTCTCATTATCTTTTAGTATATCAAGCTTTTTTTTATTTAATATTTTTTATTATAGAACAAGATAATTAATATTTTATATCTTAAAAAATATTATAATTTTAAATTTTTTATCTTTTTGAATTCTATGTTGAATTGTAATTCTATTTCTATGTTTGATTTCTATAAATCTGGACTTATAAATTATATTCTATGTTAAATTGATAATTCTATTTTAATTGATAATATGTATAAAATTATTTTGATTATTTATTTTTTTAGATATGAGATAGGTACGGGGCAGGTATGGGTTGGATATGAAAAAATAGGTCATCCATGGATATCTCCGAGCCCATTGGGTGTGAGAATGGATATCTTTTTTCTAATCTGATCGAATATCGGATAAGATTTAGATATAGGGTATTAAATTTAAATTTAAAGATGGATAGTGCAATATCCTACCCAAATCCTATCCACTGCCATCCCTACTTATAAATAAAAGGTCTTCTTTTCTATAATTCTGCATCGAATAAGTTCTAGTACTTAAAAATTTATCGAGCAAATTGGTCGCTTGACATCTGATCAAATAATTGCATCATCGATTAGTACCCGATGAAATATTATTCGGCTGACATCCGTTTAATAGAGCCGAAAGATCCGATAACTGCAAGCGTACCAGCTACAGCCCAAGGGTCGCAAGTATATAAGCTATGATTTGCACGTAGATCCAGGCAAACAACATTCTGGCTAGTCGGCTTGTTCCTGATTGACCAAGGATCAATTAGTCTAAAATACAATGGAGATATTTTCTTTACCTGATTGAGTTTCGATTTAATGGGATGATCTACGATGAACGATCTACAACTATGACTTAGATCTGACTAAATTCATCTATAAAAACCGACTATCCAACTTAGAAAATTTTTAAGTCTATTTGTTCGACTATGATCTACTCGGTTTGTAGCTTCCTATTGACATCTTAGTCTTGCCGGCTACTTGGCCATTTTTGCAGATAAGCAAAGGAAGAAGAAATACAAATAGACAAGTCAGAATGAAACGGGTCAGAAAAAAGAAGATCATTTCATTGACAAAGGAGTTCATTACAAAACTGAGGAAAGAAAAGTACAAGTCAAAAGGATAAAATGCAAAGAGCCTAAGAAGGAGGAGGATGGTCTTCTACGACATCTGCTTCCCCATTGCTCCCAGAGCCTTCCTCGTCTGGGAAGTTGTTTGTTCGAAGCCCGCTCGGGTCTAATTTGGGCTGTAGTCAGCTGATCGCCTTCCTATAGTCCTTCAATTCGAGTCGATATGCATCCGCAGAGCCTTCCGCAAACTCATCTTCGTACTCCTTCGACTCATGAAACTCGATTAGAGCCCGAAAAGCTGCATTCTAGGCTCGAGTTTCCATCACTAGTAGTTTGTCCGTCAACTCTTGGACAGACTTCTCAGCTTCTTGCCACTTACTTCTTTTCTCATTGAGGGCGCTCTCTGCCAACTCCATTTCCTTCTGGTAGTCAGCTTTCAGATTTTTAAATTCCTCTTTGTCCTTCTTTTCCTAGGTCTTCGACGACGCCAACTCGGTCTCTGACAGAGCGATCTTCTCTTGAAATTTTTTCTCCCACTTCTCGACAGCATGGAGAAGTTCCTCGATGACTTTAGCTCGAGCATGAGCAGTTTGGGCCTTGTCTTCAAGCTAAGAGTTGAGCCACGCAAAGACAGTCGACCCCTCATGTAAAACTATTGTGTCGTGTACGAACTACAAAAGAGAATCCAAAAAAATTTGGTTAAGTCATTCACTCAGCCAACAACTATTCGACAATTACTGATTCAATATCGAAAAAGGAATAGTTGAAGACTTATCGATAACAACGACGAGTAGGAGTTTGAGAGAATCTTCGCATCTGGGTGGCCTTCTTAACTTCTTAGTCGGCGGATAGCATCACTATCTTCATCAACTCCTCGACGAGTCGACGATCTTGGAGCGCTTGATCAGTGGTCTTGATACACATTCTAAGGATGATGGTGGCCTCCCTAAAAGAAGTATCTAGATTGTAATTGACGATGAAGGTGGGAGGCATTGGAGCCTTCCCATTGTCAGCATCTCGCTGATTAGGTGCTTGGTCGCCATCCTTTCCGGCTTGAGCCGACAGAGCTTGGAATGCAGTAGCTGGCATGGTCAAAGCCTCGACGATGATGACATCCTCATCAACAGGGGCGACTTCGATAGGAGATGGCAGCGAAGGTTGTTCCGATGGTGGTTGGGCAGCGACGGAGTCTATGTACTCCTCGACACCTGAGGAGAAGATTCTTTTCTCGGTTTCTTTGATGGTCGAGAAGGTCTACCAGGCCCAGATCCCAACTTTTTCTTTACAGCACATCGGAGAGATTCGATCGAGATCCTTATGCCTATAAGATGACAACAAAAATAAGTTAGTCTACAAAGTAAGAAAAACAAAGAACTATAGAAATCTACAGAAGAAAATCAACCTAAGTGGCTCATCGGGCTTATCTAGGCATCATACAACAACTGCTCCTCGAGGAGCTCCTGCTGCGGAGGAACCTATACGCTGAACAAACGGTTATACAATTCTCGATCTTCTTCAAAGACTACATCATTCTTATTTGGGGAAAGACTAGGAGTGGTCCAGAGCCTGTCAAAATCCTAGGGTGGTCAGCAGCTACATAAAAAAATTTATTCTTCCACTGTGGATAGAAAAAGAAAGTCTAATGATAAACTGACATTTTGATCGGAGACTGAAGAACCACCATTCTCATTTTTGAGGATGTCTCTTCAACATAAAAAGAGCCCAAAAAGAAGATTCGGGGTTCAAACTGAAGAAGATGATAAAGAATAATAAAAAAAATAAAATCCTAAAAGAATTGGAGGTGAGCTGGGCAGGAACTATATCATACCAGTCAAAAATATTGGCGAGAAAGGGATGAAGAGGGAATCAGAGTCCCAAACGAAAGAACTACTCATAGATGGCAATATAGCCATCAGGAGGACGAATAATCCGACTTTCTTCATTGGACGCCATCCATCGATACCGACTAGAGATGTGATAGTGATTCCTTAGTCATTCAATATTGATCTCAGATAATTCGGACCTCTCGATTAGAGGTTCGAAAAGATTCTCAGGAGTTGGCTATTCATCCGACTCTTCAGGATCAGGATAACCCTATCGAGAAGAAGCATCTCCAGGATCTTCTCGAGGAACTTTCTCGGTCTCTCTTCACATAATTGGAGTCCAAGAACCTTGGTCTCCCACCAAGTCCTCGTCTTTGAACTCTTTACTAGAAGAAGCCATGAAAAAATCAAGGCAAAAGCTCAAAAAGAGAAGATAGAGAAGTTTAACCTCAAAAGGGGAAGACTGACGAGGAAGAAGAAAGACCGATGGCGATGAAGACTGATGAAGAAGGAGATGGCTGACGGTGATGGAGCCTAAACCACCCTGGGACCCTAAGCTCTACTAGAGGAAAGAAATTCAGGGGCTGGGGAACAAAGGCACTAGAATCAGAAGAAATGCTGAAGAGAAGATGACTTCCATTTATAGACTCCTTCAATGATCATAATCGACTTAAGAAATCGCACCTTCCTTAGAGATTTTGACATGTGGTAGAAATTCTGACCGACCATCATTTCGACTGTTCGATGCACCATCGTCGAGATCGTACCAAATCAGCCAGATCCACGTGATCACAAGTTAGACTAATAGATGACTGACACATGGACGACTCGGGTACCTTTACGAATTATTGTTCAGTTGCCTGATTTTCTGCAGTCATTACGGAAGATCACCTCGAGCATCATGGCATTTAATGTTGCATGATCTATAATGCAACAGAGCTGCCGCATGTTCTACGAAACGACAAAATTGTGGTTTGCTTAACGAAGTGACAAGACAGCTAGATGCAGCCTTCGGAGTGGCATCATCAGAAAAAATAACTCAGATCCGCACTTCGGTTAACTCCTTTCATCCGATTAAGGCTACATAATCGGACTCAAGAGTTGGAGGGTATAAGTATTAGAGTAGATCCTCTTTACTTAACCAACTATCTTTTTTCTTTGGGGAGCTTGTTATAAGGCCGATCTCATTAAGGGGCCAACTTCATCAGAAGTCCGAGGTCATCAAAAAGCCAATCTCATTGGGATGCCGAGCTCGTCATACATCTGACCTACCTCTTCAATAATATTGGTCCATGACCGACCTGCCTCTTCAAATATTATCTGCTTAATCCGACTGCCAGTAAGTAGAACGCTCATCTCGATTTGCTTTCGATCTCTTTTATCTAACCTCAGTTAGAGATTGACCTGAATCAATGATGGTTATTCGATATGAGCATTAACTACATACAAACGTGGAGCATAATAGTTACCTACGAGCAGCTCAATTACTAGATCTTAACATGAGTTAACATGGTAACTGCCCACTAAAGCCATAACTCCCATATTCTGAGTATTCAAGGATGAGGGTTGCATGGTAACGGATTTTCCAGTCTATAAATATCGGTAAGCAATAAGGATCAGGTACGCAGAATCAAGCTAGGCTACACTCTGTTATTTTGAGCTCTCATTTTGGCTCTCTAGCTGTTCTCTTTCTCCGACTGACTTAGACATCGAAGGATTTTCACCGGACAACTTCCGGCAAGTGGACTTCTTTTTGCAGGTTCCCTATCGTTCATCGCTCAGCACACAGCTCAGCTCCTGACCGACCACTTCTCAGAGACAGGCTGCAACAATAGAGATGCCATCCTATTGGTGAAACTGGATACGATATTATCTATCTAGATTTGTATCTTATATTCAAATATATTCGGATACAGACAAAATTTGAGCATCTAAAAAAACTCCATCCTATTTAATTTTATATAAAAAATATATAAATATATTAACATGCTATTTAATTTGATTTGCATCATCTCGATGATATTTTTGATTCAGTGTGGTCATAAATTTACTTATCCAACTTATTTTATTTTTTATATTTATATTTTTTCATATCCGATTGGATTATATCCATTTAAAATAAATTTAAATATAAATTTTATATCTGATTAATATCTATATCCATATTTGTATTGATTAAATAAAATAAATATGGATATGAATATATTAATATCATATCTGATTTCAATTCTATATCTAAATTTTACATCTGGATTAATATCTATATCCATATCTATATTGATCAAATAAAATAAATATGGATATGAAATATATTAATATCCTTCTGATTTCAATCCTATATCTTACTCATGAATTGGATCCTCAAAAATTTGATCCTGTCGACCATGTGCAGTTGGCACGGTGAGACAGGATGGCAATGTTACCAAAATATTACATTGCTTCGGAAAACAAATGCTTAGGCAATCTTCTATCGATTTAATTTTTTAATTTTTTAAGTTAATAATTATAAAATATTAATAAAAATTATTATTTTATAAAAATAGTAAGTTTTTAAGATGCCATACCTCGATCTGGGAGCCGTTCCCGCGGCGCTCGCAAGCGCTTGAGGTGGGATGGGAACTTCCTATGGTCAGGAGATCCCATTTGATTCCCTCGATGCGTTCCTTGAGTCCCTCCATTCTATTGCCTACCGAATGGCGTAAAGTGCATGTAGCAAAGCAAGAAAGGATGGGATGGAAGAATCGCGCCGAAAGCTTGGGCAATCCCTGTTCGAGCCCCTCGGTCTTGAACACGTATTCGTCGAGGATATCATCGGCGTCGTACATCACTTCTCTCAGCTGGTTCAAGCAGCTCTTGATTTCTGGTTCCTGGAATTGCATCCCTTCTCCTTGAACAAGAGACCAGTTCAACTTCGACAAACCTTATACTAAGCTCCCTGATCTCTGCCGGAACACGCAGGAGCATTGCTACCTCGTGTTCTGCCATGCTCGTCAGCTTCTCCACCAACCGAGACACAAAGGGATCCAGGATCATCGCCATTTTTGCGCTCCGGAAGGAGGAGCCGATGCCTGCTGCTTTCCTCGACTCTTCGCTAATGATAAGTCTACCTCTTTTCTAAAAGCTGAATTCCTGATAAATTATCCAACTCAGTCCTGGGAATCCGCCGACACCCGCTTGCAGCTGGTGAAGGGGTAACACCCGATCTCATTTCAAGAAGTCCTCCCTTCTTTGCTGTCGGAAAGGTCAAATTAGTACTTGGACGATGTCCGACGGACTACGCCAAAGCCGATGGTGGATAGCACGACACATTACCCCGAGTAAATTTTTGATGTAACGGTGATATCACGTCACGGACAAATTAATAATTAAAAATAAGTAAAATATAAAAATAATATGATATATTATTCAAAAAATTAATAAAATATATAAAATCGATGAAATATAAAAATTTTTATTAATTTATTATAGATTCGATATGGCATCATTATTGCAACGAATATTTTTTCACATAATCTTTTTATATTTTCTCCTATCGGATAAGG